>NC_068431.1:9554235-9631735 GCF_023373465.1 Oncorhynchus keta
TATATATATTATTCAGTAAAAGCAGGACACTTTCTTTTAGCTTCACATGACCAGATAACTGACATCAAGTCAAAATCACCCGGCCTCTATACAACACAGTGTTTGCCAAAGCAGCCGTGGATGTTGGATGTTCTGCCGACCTGCTCAGAGCAAAGTGAGTGGTGGGGTTCATTTAATTAGTGAGAGTATTCACACTTAGCTGGGAGTGCTTTGCCGTGTACGAGACAGTCTCGGGGCCTTGGTGATACCCATTCCATCACACCACAACAGGCATGTTGGGTTGTTATGTGTATCTCTGGTCTTGGGGAGATGCATGAAACACCAAACACATGCAGCTTAAAAAACACCGTGAAAGCAGAGGTTGTAACATCTTGGAGGGCCTTGTTGGACATACTGTAAGTAGAAGCACAGAATTTACGATATACCGGTATTGATGTACGGACCAGTCTTGGGTTTTTACTTTACCTTCTATACCGGTATTTGAATGTTTGGTTTGTTAAATGTGATACGCCGTGGGTAACATCCACTTGCATAGTTTATAGTTTATAGTTTACTTGAGTCATCTCTCTCTCTCCATGCCGCTTTCTACAGACCTAGCCCCGCCCCCTGTCACTCAAAGAGCGCATAGTTGCTCCTCAACCACGAGACACTTGCGTTCAGTCGCTCTGCATGATCAATGCAGCACATACAACAATGATGCTGTTTTCACTTTGCTTCTTAATCTAAATCCACTAGCGTTCTATAATGACACTATTAGTTTGTTTCTTACTCCAAATCGCTAGCTTGTCTTTCCTTAGCAAGTTGGCCTTAATCGTGTTAGCCGCTAATGCTAATCGCTATTAAGCTGGCTAGCTAGCTCATACACGTACTGAGTAAGAGCAAACGTTACTAGCTAATACAGCCTGATAATAACAGTGATGGTGGAGACCCAAATCAGCATGTTGTTTGTGCAAAAGTATATTCTAAATGATCTGGGACTGGTACTCCCTGTATATAGCTCCACATTTATCTGGTACTGGTACTCCCTGTATATAGCTCCACATTGATCTGGTACTGGTACTCCCTGTATATAGCTCCTCATTGATCTGGTACTCCCTGTATATAGCTCCACATTGATCTGGTACTGGTACTCCCTGTATATAGCTCCACATTGATCTGGTACTGGTACTCCCTGTATATAGCTCCACATTGATCTGGTACTTCCTGTATATAGCTGCACATTGATCTGGTACTTCCTGTATATAGCTCCACATTGATCTGGTACTGGTACTCCCTGTATATAGCTCCACATTGATCTGGTACTGGTGCTCCCTGTATATAGCTCCACATTGATCTGGTACTTCTTGTATATAGCTGCACATTGATCTGGTACTTCCTGTATATAGCTCCACATTGATCTGGTACTTCCTGTATATAGCTCCACATTGATCTGGTACTTCCTGTATATAGCTCCACATTGATCTGGTACTTCCTGTATATAGCTGCACATTGATCTGGTACTTCCTGTATATAGCTCCATATTGATCTGGTGCTCCCTGTATATAGCTCCACATTGATCTGGTACTTCCTGTATATAGCTGTACATTGATCTGATACTCCCTGTATATAGCTCCACATTGATCTGGTACTGGTACTCCCTGTATATAGCTCCATATTGATCTGGTACTCCCTGTATATAGCTCCACATTGATCTGGTACTCCCTATATATAGCTCCACATTGATCTGGTACTTCCTCTATATAGCTCCATATTGATCTGGTGCTCCCTGTATATAGCTCCACATTGATCTGGTACTTCCTGTATGTAGCTGCACATTGATCTGATACTCCCTGTATATAGCTCCACATTGATCTGGTACTGGTACTCCCTGTATATAGCTCCACATTGATCTGGTACTGGTGCTCCCTGTATATAGCTCCACATTGATCTGGTACTGGTACTCCCTGTATATAGCTCCACATTGATCTGGTACTCTCTGTATATAGCTCCACATTGATCTGGTACTCCCTGTATATAGCTCCATATTGATCTGGTGCTCCCTGTATATAGCTCCACATTGATCTGGTACTTCCTGTATATAGCAGCACATTGATCTGGTACTGCTACTTCCTGTATATAGCTTAATTCTTGTGTATTTTATTCCTCTTGTTACTATTTTTATATTATTTTTTAACTCTGCATTTTTGGGAAAGGTTTGTAAAGTAAGCATTTCACCCGTTGTGTTTGGCGCATGTGACTAATACCATTTGATTTACCCTTGTCCACTCTCCATCCTCTCCTGCCCCTCCCCTCCGTTCTCCTCCCCTCCCCTCTCCTCTATTCTCCTCCCCTCTACTCTCCTGCCTCTCTTGCATTCTCCTCCCATCTCCTCTCCTGCTCTCTCTTCCCCTCTCCTCTCCTCTCCATTCTCCTCTTCTCCATTCTCCTCCCCTGCCTCTCTTGCATTCTCTTCCCCTCTCCTCTCCATTCTCCTAATCTCTTTCAACTCTGTATCACTAATTTACTGTGGCCAATCTTAAACCCTGCTGTATGCTTCTCCATATTCATGAGTCATTTCATATTTAACCAGATCAAACAGGCCTGCTAGCTGCAGCTATAGTTGCTTGCTGTCGTATTCCACAATATATTTGTTTTATTTCACCACCAGTAAAATATAGTTGTGGTGCCTGGTCAATTATAACTACACTAGTATGTGTACAGCCCTTCAAACGAGTGGGATTCGGCTATTTCAGCCACACCCGTTGCTGACAGGTGTATAAAAATAGAGTACACGGCCATGCAATCTCCATAGACAAACATTGGCAGTAGAATGGCCGTGCTGAAGAGCACAGTGACGTTCAGCGTGGCACCGTCATATGATGCCCCTGTCAACTGTAAGTGCTGTTATTGTGTAGTGAAATCGTATAGTTGTGATGCCTGGTCAGTTAACACTATGTAGGTAACATCCGTCAGCGATAGACAATAATACTAGGAGTCAGTTATGATCGACTTTACTTGAATTGAATTACCTTAAAGCAGAGTTTTGGGGTCAACCATTTCACTACAACTCTACTTTTATGAAGTACTGAAAGTGCAGTCTTACCGAGGGTATTGTGCAGGGTACACAGCCCTTCCACATTTTTTCATTTATTTTGTCACTGGCCTCTTCACAATACCCTATAATATCAAAGTGGAATTATGTTTTCGAAATGTATATAAATGAATAAAGAATGAAAAGCTGTAGTGTCTTGAGTCAGTAACTATTCAACCCCTTTGTTACGACAAGCCTAAATAAGTTCAGGAGTAAACATGTGCTTAACAAGTCACATAATAAGTTGCATGGACTCACTCTGTGTGCAATAATAGTGTTTAACATGATTTTTTGAATGACTACCTCATCTCTGTAACACATACAATTATCTGTAAGGTCCCTCAGTGGAGCTGTGAATTTCAAACACAGATTCAACCAGAAAAACCAGGGAGTTTTTCCAACGCCTCGCCAAGAAGGGCACCGATTGGTACAAATAAAAAAAGCAGACATTGAATATTTTTTATTTTATTTTAATTAAGCAAGTCAGAACATGACAGCCTACCCCAGCCAACACTGTGCCAATTGTGTAACCACCCTCCCAATCACAACCAGTTATGCTACAGCCTAGATTTGAACCAAGGTCTGTAGTGATGCCTCTAGCACTGAGATGCAGTGCCTTTGACCACTCCGCCACCCCATAGGGCATATCCCTTTGAGCATGAAAATGGTTGTCTAGCAATGAACCAATTTGACAGAGCTTGAATATTTGTTTAAAAATAATAAATGGGCAAATGTTGCACAATCCATGTGTGGAAAACTTAGGGAGAGGTCAAAATGTACACAATATTTACCCAGAGGAAAATGGGGGAGGGTCATGTTTTTTCAATTTCATTCAGGGGGAGTGTTAAGTATTTGTTTTATTTCATCCAGGGGAGGATCATTTGTAACCAATTAAATGTCATATTACTCAGGGTTTGAGAATGAGTTGTTCATTATAGTATCTTGTGTGCCCGATGATTTTAATGATTTTTTAAAATGTTTACCTTTATTTAACTAGATAAGTCAGTTAAGAACAAATTCTTATTTTCAATGACAGCCTAGGAACAGTGGGTTAACTGCCTGTTCAGGGGCAGAACGACAGATTTGTACCTTGTCAGCTCGGGGGTTTGAACTTGCAACCTTTCAGTTACTAGTCCAACGCTCTAACCACTAGATTCACCCCCTGATTCTCTTGCGGGTACGCCTAGTGTGGTCTATATCAGCCTTTCTCAAACCTCGTCTGTTCGCCTGCCGGTTTCTAAAGAACATCACAGGGTGGTAGAAGTGTACGGAGATGAGCTTGATGCACGTTTCCAATGAATATTGATGGTCTTATTCCCGTGACATGATGATAGATGCTTGACTGCCCGTTTGACAAATACAAATAATAGCGCTCTTATCCATAATAATTTCATAATGTACAGTACCTGCACTGTATCTGCAATCTGTTGAACTGTTGGCTAGAGAGCACGTACCAAGACCAGAGTGGGCACATTTGCCATATAACGCCATTTTGTTTGTGACAAACCCATGAGTACAGTTGAAAATGCGATGGTAACCCATTTCAATTGTATTTTTCATTCGGTACATGGGAATTTTTTATGTGCACAACATCATCACTCAGACTTTTATCCGTAATAAGTCTGTTTGATTGAAACCCATTGCTGGTGGGTAAATGCACATTCTATTTTATGCAGATCTGAGAATATGTGCATAAAAATCTTTCGCAAATTGGATGGAAACCAAGCTAGTGATATTCATAGGCTGTGCTACAACTCTTCTATAGCCAAGGACGAGGAGACAAACATTTACTTTGCTTGGGAAGTAATGATTCCCATAGCAGTATGATATTTAATGTCCGGCATTTCAACAGGCTATTTATTAAACTACATACTATAACTAAATCAGTCAGGAGCAAGCAAGGTAGGCTAAGAAGGAATAAAAATTAATTGGTTTAGGCTATATTATTATTTCAAGTCTATACATTTAAGAAATCAACTGTGAAGCATTTGTGATACTCGCAGTTCAACAACATGCCTATCTATACATTCTACATTTAGGTTGTATAAATTGAAATGTATTTTGTTTTATTTTACTTAGAATTAAATAATAATTAAACCAAAAAAAAGACAATTTAATCCATTTTAATTGTTGTGCACTTTTGTAACACAACAAAATGTGGAAAAAGTCAAGGGGTGTGAATACTTTCTGAAGGCTCTGTATACAATTCAATGTTTTCTCAGTTCAATCGGTTTTGGTTGCAAAAGAGTGGAAAAGGGAGGTAATATCCTCTGACTATGGCAAGTTAAAGAACATTATTTTACCATTGATGGCATAACGAATCAACATGAAAGCCATGCTTTCACTATATATTTCTCAAGGTCAGAGTCAAACGCATGAGCTGTTTTTGTAAGGCGTGTAAAATACCTTACACGATGGTTAATTTAAAAGCCTGCATCGAACATCAACGTTGACCTTCTTTCAGCCTGCTGCTTTTAAACAGCAAGGTTATCCGGAGAGATAGGAGTTGAACACCCCGTAAAGCTTTCCCCATCTTCTATATCTCTTTCTTGCTCTCAATTGTTTCTCTCGTCTTTCATTGTCGTTATTTTTTTTATGGCTCGGCAGTGTGGCTCTGTTGTCTGTGGACTTGACAGTCTCAACTTGAACATAAGAGCCAGTGTGTCTCAAAGAGTATAGATATGGACACAAGATGTTCATATTTCTATCACTTCATGTTCAAACGGGGCGTACACCTGTGACTTACAATACCTGTGTGTATAGTAACACATGTATCCTCCATCTTCTGTGTGTGTGTGTGTGTGTGTGTGTGTGTGTGTGCTCCCCAGGTCGTCCCCTACCTCCCACACCTTCGTCCAGCCTGCTACCCCCGCCCCACCTCCACCCACCGGTCCATCCCATCCTGCCCCCCCAGCCATCAGGGAGTGTCAAGTGCCCCTGCTGGACAGCCGCTCCCCCCACGTCATGCTGGACCCCCCTCCTGACAACGAATTCTCCCCTAATTCATACCTACTCCGGGCCTGCGCCCCTCCACCCCAACCCCCCTCTGCGGGTAAGACCTCTTCCCAAGCCAATGTACTGTACAGTATCGTAGATAATCCATCTACCATGGAATCTCTCTCTGTCTCTCTTCGCTGTGTTTCAGGAATGTATACAGTCTGTTGAATGGTTTAAATGTAGATTTACAACCAAAAAGTGAGTGAATTGTAAACGATAAAGCCACATCGTTGACGGTAAAGGACATTCTACAATGATCATTTGTAATGTACATTTTTTTTAATGATCCTTGATGTCCTTTAAAAATAACTAATTTGCTTCAGGTATAATATCAAATGTATCTGTTAAGATTTCATTAATTGATATTCTGCATTTTCCAAATATTGTGTTTTTCACACACAAAAAAAGTAAGTCATTTAGGATCTTTGTAAAAATAGGAAAGCGTTTTGAAAGCTGCTCCTTTATTTTTTATTTAGCCAACTGTGCACCGCCCTATGGGACTCCCGATCACGGTCAGTTGTGATACAGCCCAGGATCAAACCAGGGTCTGTAGTGACGCCTCTATCACTGCGAGGCAGTGCCTTAGACCACTGCGCCACTCAGGAGGCCAATCAGAATGTATTATTTTCATAGTAAATTATGAAACCTTATCATTGACTCAGTTTCTAGCTGTGCATGTGAGACTGGTTGCATATTAAATAGGCACACATTTAGGGCTTGTATTTCCACTGTCATCTGTGGTCTATTGGATAAAATAAAGAGAGCTTGTTAGTGTACAATATTTAAATAATAGACATACATTTTAATTGGTTAAGAATATGTTACTTATCAAGTGGAAATGTAGTGTTTATTTTCAATTCAAAGGCAAACTGGTGAAATGACCAATGCTTTGGAAATGGATAAATATCCATGCATTGGAATTGTGGTTTAATTCATTATTATGTCATTGAATTGTTAGATTGAATTGAGTTTGAAATGCATATATATATATATATAGACACACAACCATTTATGCATTTCAAACTCAGTTCAATCTATATTAATATACATATCCACAGTAAGAGGTTTGAATAATACTGTGAAAATGATAATGCCCTTTTTAGTGTGAGAGCTGTTTTAGAAGAGTGCCTGAAATGGTTTTAGTGGGATGGAGTTTTGGCCTGCCTGGTCACATCACCAGGTGGTAAATGAGTAAATGTATCAATAAGAAAGAGTTCCAAACCTCTCTGCCAATAACAGCTAGTTTTCACCGTTCCCCTCCCAACTCAAACCACTCCCAGAAAGTCTAGACAAAATTGTTGCTTGAGAAATTAGTCTTTGCTAAGAAGCAAATTGTATTTCACTGTAAGGTACTTAATTGTTACGCAGATATTTTTTGATATTTAGATAAAAACGTCTGCATGGACACTTAAAGATGCAATATCGCTCCACCATTTCCTGTTTGCTAAAATTCTAATAGTTCACCTAATTTCCGTTTAAGTGACAAATTAAGCAGTCATTGTTTAAAGAGTCATTGTACCATCTAAACCAATGTGAAATATTTTCCATAACCCAAATTATGTATTTTCAGCTGTTTGAAACTGGTGTACAAAACCGAGAGTAAAAGTATCAAGAAAATGTAACTTAAGACCGGGAAGCATACAAACAGCTTAAAATGAACATATCTACCGCTTCTTAGACTTGCTTTCAATGAGAATGACAGATCTATAACACACAGTTCTACGATATTCAAAAACATTATTCATTAGAAATGGTGTGGAAATAGGCCCACTTAATTCATTTTCATATTCTCTGCCCGTAATAGCTTTACCTTTTGTGCGCTACCATGAACAAGCAAGAAAATTGTGCGTCTTTGAGTATGCTTTCTTTCCAAACACGGTGATTGCGCAGCTGTTAGTTTTTTTTCTAATCACGTCGGCATTCAGAATGAGACTTCCTAGGTGACTGAATTCTCCTCAGTGGGAGAGGACGGTGAAAGGAAAGGATTTCAGATGATTACTGCGACGTCACACAGAGACTCTGCTTGTAGCCGGAGCTACAGACGAGAGGAGAGCTTTGTCTGCGTTTCCAATGGTTGCTCTCACTCTTTTTGTGTGTGTTTTTTTTCTTCTGACTGTACATTCAACACTATTGATATATTCCTTGTGTATTTATCTCTAAAACGTGGAAGCACAGTGTTTGGCTATTGTGGATTCATGTTGCATAGTTCTGGGACTATGATTATTATTATTATTTATTATTTTTTACATACCAGTGAATATTCCCTTAATATATTGTGAAGAAATTATGTACTTACTGTAGGTTATATATTTTTCTTGCCAGGGCACTTGAAGAAATTGACTAAAAATAGGACATTTTTACATGGATTATTGAAAAAAATTGTGTGTTGGAAAAGACGCTCAAAGACCCTCAGTCTAAACGGAAATATAAAATGTTTGAAATGCAGGACGTTTGAATTCCATTGGTCAGGTTTTCTTTACACAATATATTTCCAACCCACTGTGTCTGTGAACCACAAAGCAATAGTACATTATGGAGTAATACAAGTAGGAATTTTACATTAAATCAAATTTTCTCGTTTATGGTTTCTGAATTAGCAGGTATCAGACACTTTTGTGTCCGAAGTTTATAGTGAAGTGTGACATTTATTCTGTAGACCTGCTCCTTTCAGTGTTGTCTTCTGATCCACATCATCCCAAAGCCTTTGAAGTTGAAAGGCCACTGACTCCCATTGTTGGGGGTCATGTGGTTTCCTCCTTGAATAGATTGAGATGACACCTCACTAAATCGAAAAGAGAAAATATATATTCTCTGTGCTTGGTCACTCTGGCTCTTTCTAATCAATGTGAAGTAAATGTCCTGTTTAAGGGCAATCATTAGAGCTTTTACTCTGCGCAATAACTGCCAATAACCCGCATAATCATAGAATTACCGGTACCCCCCTGTATATAGCCTCCACATTGACTCTGTACCGG
The DNA here is from genome assembly GCF_023373465.1 of Oncorhynchus keta. Lineage (NCBI taxonomy): Eukaryota > Metazoa > Chordata > Actinopteri > Salmoniformes > Salmonidae > Oncorhynchus > Oncorhynchus keta. Next base: position 9,563,278 of record NC_068431.1, read on the forward strand.
TACCCCCTGTATATAGCCTCCACATTGACTCTGTACCGGTACCCCCTGTATATAGCCTCCACATTGACTCTGTACCGTGGTCCTTCTGTAGCTCAGTTGGTAGAGCATGGCGCTTGTAACGCCAGGGTAGTGGGTTCGATCCCCGGGACCACCCATACGTAGAATGTATGCACACATGACTGTAAGTCGCTTTGGATAAAAGCGTCTGCTAAATGGCATATATTATTATTATTATTATTAAGACAACATACTGAATGAAGCATGATGGAGATGAATGTCAGGAAAGCTGTGAAAGAGATCTCCATCCTCCTCTATGGATCTGAATTGGTAAGTGGGGGGTTCAGAATTCGAGAGCAATGTGATTTTAGCCAATTTCAAACGATCTCAAATTGATTTACTTTTCCGAGGAGACTCATCAATCATGGCGAAACTAACCATATTGTACGTGTGTTCGGTCTGACACAGCACTCTGACCGATGTCGTAATATATTGATTGAGGAATCAGCAATTTGATTTTCATTATGATAGCCTGTGCTTCTTGTTTTCAACAGATACACATAGTAGTAGATACCCTAGTCATAGACTGTTCTCTCTGCTACCGCACAGCAAGCGGTATCGGAGCTCCAAGTCTAGTCATAGACTGTTCTCTCTGCTACCGCACAGCAAGCGGTATCGGAGCTCCAAGTCTAGTCATAGACTGTTCTCTCTGCTACCGCACAGCAAGCGGTATCGGAGCTCCAAGTCTAGTCATAGACTGTTCTCTCTGCTACCGCACAGCAAGCGGTATCGGAGCTCCAAGTCTAGTCATAGACTGTTCTCTCTGCTACCACACGGCAAGTGGTACCGGAGCGCCAAGTCTAGGTCCAAGAGGCTTTTAAACAGCTTCTACCCCCAAGCCATAACACTCTTGAACATCTAATCTAATGGCTACCCAGACTATTTGCATTGACCTCCACCCTTTTACGCTGCTGCTACTCTCTGTTATTATCTATGCATAGTCACTTTAATAACTCTACCTAAATGTATATATTACCTCATTTACCTTGACTAACCAGTGCCTCGCACATTGACTCTGTACCGGTACCCCCCTGTATATAGCCTCCACATTGACTCTGTACTGGTACCCCCTGTATATAGCCTCCACATTGACTCTGTACCGGTACCCCCTGTATATAGCCTCCACATTGACTCTGTACCGGTACCCCCTGTACATAGCCTCCACATTGACTCTGTACCGGTACCCCCCTGTATATAGCCTCCACATTGACTCTGTACTGGTACCCCTGTATATAGCCTCCACATTGACTCTGTACCGGTACCCTCCTGTATATAGCCTCCACATTGACTCTGTACTGGTACCCCCTGTATATAGCCTCCACATTGACTCTGTACCGGTACCCCCTGTATATAGCCTCCACATTGACTCTGTACCGGTACCCCCTGTATATAGCCTCCACATTGACTCTGTACCGGTACCCCCTGTATATAGCCTCCACATTGACTCTGTACCGGTACCCCCTGTATATAGCCTCCACATTGACTCTGTACCGGTACCCCCTGTATATAGCTTCCACATTGACTCTGTACCGGTACCCCCTGTATATAGCCTCCACATTGACTCTGTACCGGTACCCCCTGTATATAGCCTCCACATTCACTCTGTACCGGTACCCCCTGTATATAGCCTCCACATTGACTCTGTACCGCTACCCCCTGTATATAGCTTCCACATTGACTCTGTACCGGTACCCCCTGTATATAGTCTCCACATTGACTCTGTACCGGTACCCCCTGTATATAGCCTCCACATTGACTCTGTACCGGTACCCCCTGTATATAGCCTCCACATTGATTCTGTACCGGTACCCCCTGTATATAGCTTCCACATTGACTCTGTACCGGTACCCCCCTGTATATAGCCTCCACATTGACTCTGTACCGGTACCCCCTGTATATAGTCTCCACATTGACTCTGTACCGGTACCCCCTGTATATAGCCTCCACATTGACTCTGTACCGCTACCCCCTGTATATAGCTTCCACATTGACTCTGTACCGGTACCCCCTGTATATAGTCTCCACATTGACTCTGTACCGGTACCCCCTGTATATAGCCTCCACATTGACTCTGTACCGGTACCCCCTGTATATAGCCTCCACATTGACTCTGTACCGGTACCCCCTGTATATAGCTTCCACATTGACTGTGTACCGGTACCCCCTGTATATAGCCTCCACATTGACTCTGTACCGGTACCCCCTGTATATAGCCTCCACATTGACTCTGTACCGGTACCCCCTGTATATAGCCTCCACATTGACTCTGTACCGGTACCCCCTGTATATAGTCTCCACATTGACTCTGTACCGGTACCCCCTGTATATAGCCTCCACATTGACTCTGTACCGGTACCCCCTGTATATATCCTTCACATTGACTCTGTACCGGTACCCCCTGTGTATAGCCTCCACATTGACTCTGTACCGGTACCCCCTGTATATAGCCTTCACATTGACTCTGTACCGGTACCCCCTGTATATAGCCTCCACATTGACTCTGTACCGGTACCCCCTGTATATAGCTTCCACATTGACTCTGTACCGGTACCCCCTGTATATAGTCTCCACATTGACTCTGTATATAGCCTTGCTTGTTATTTACTGCTGCTCTAAAATTATTTCCTACTTTTTATTTTTCTTAAAACTGTATTGTTGGTTAAGGGCTTGTAAGTAAGTATTTTACAGTAAGGTTTACACCTGTTGTATTTGACGCATGTGACAAATAAAGTTTGTTTTGATTTAGTACGATATTCCTATTAATGATTGTGTTGGGTTATGTATTACTGCATGGCCTTTCTGCTCTTAGAGGGGCCGTGTTTCTGGAAATGGGAGTGTGTAACATTTCTTCACGCTGTGTTTTGCATTAGGCCTAAGTGTGGAAAAGAGTCAGACAGATATAATCAGCGCAGATTAGAGGAGTTTAGTAAACAGCAAAATGCAGCAACTAGAGGCTAATTTGGTGAAAATATGGGCAATTTCCCAGTGTCCCTGCTGCTTAAGTGTCGACATATTCTATTACAAAATGTTTAGTTTATTTGTAAAATATGCTGTACTGCATATTACAGAGTATTGGATCTCTCATTGGGGCGGCAGGGTAGCCTAGGGTTAGAGTGTTGGACTAGTAACCGGAAGGTTGCAAGTTCAAACCCCCCAGATGACAAGGTACAAATTGAATTACGGACCTGCGTTGATTTTGGGCGGCAGGGTAGTTACTGAGGTGGTTACAGTGTAGGGGCGGCAGGGTAGCCTAGTGGTTAGAGCTCTGTACCACTAGTAACCAGAAGGTTGCAAGTTCAAACCCCCCAGATGACAAGGTACAAATCTGTCGTTCTGCCCCTGAACAGGCAGTTAACCCACTGTTCCTAGACCGTCATTGAAAATAAGAATTTGTTCTTAACTGACTTAGTTAAATAAAGGTAAAATAAATTGTTCACATACCACATCAACAAAAACTAAGAAAGAACAGTTACTGTTATCACTAGAATTAATTTAGTTCCTTAATTTTGAAAAGTGGTACATTACGATATTTTGGTATACCTACAGTAAATGTAAGTAAATATCTTTTGAATTATAAAAAAATGTTTCAATTCCGCCACTTTGTAACCTCATATTCATTCTCTCCAGCATCGTGCCAGTGTACATACAGTAACAGTTAAAAGTTTGGACACACCTACTCATCAAGAGTGGTGCAAAGGATGGCCTACTTTGAAGAATCTCAAATATAAAATATATAAACACTTTTTTGGTTACAACATGATTCCATATGTGTTATTTTGGGGTGGCAGGGTAGCCTAGTGTTTAGAGCGTTGGACTAGTAACCGGAAGGTTGCAAGGTACAAATCTATTTTGATTTGTTTAACACTTTTTTGGTTACTACATGGTTCCATATGTGTTATTTCCTAGTTTTGATGTCTTCACTATTATTCTACAATGTAGAAAATATTTAAAAAATAATAAATACAAAAACAACCTTGAATGAGTAGCTGTGTCCTGAACTTTTGACTGGTACTGTAATGCGAAAAATGGTGCGTTTCTATGATCTGCGGTTAAAAATATTAACAAAAAAAAAAATGCACACAAGGTAGGATTAAAAGTAAGAAAAACAGGGATTTTCGAAACCTACAACACGTTTTTAGCCAGAGGGAGGGTATTTTCTGGCTCCTCACACCACCACGAACCTCATTAGTGTTAAAAAATCACATTAGAAAATGTTGTAACTTTTGATGATGTCATCAGGTAGAACTTTTTTAATTTTCTACAAAACATTTTTTTTTTAAATGTTATTTTCACCGGTAGACACTGGTATTGTGCTGGAGGTATAATGAAAATGAGTTTGAAAAGTGGAGGAATTTCCCTTTTAATATATTTTTGTTGCTCATTTTCATCAATTAGTACACAATAGTTTCAGTTAGTAATTCAATAAAAGTGATCACAATAGATTGTATGAATTCTGTTTAGAAATATAATTAAGTGATAATGCCCAGGAAGCCGGTGTTTGGCCCGAGACGTTGTCGAGACAGCAAGGTTTAAACAAATCTCCGTTGTTGAAAACTAAATGTTAGTCTAAAAGACATGTGAAATAATGTCAAGATGCTTTTTATAGTGAAGATAAAGTTTATAACTTCCTTGCCTGGGCTGATGAGGCAGTGGATTGCTCAGTCAGATGGAACAGAGTAAATAGGCTTTTAAACGACATAGATTTAGCCGGTGGTAAATTGTGGAATAGACCCCGGCTGGAATGCGGTTCTAACCAATCAGAATTCAGGATTAGACCTACTCGTTTTATAATTAGGCTCATAGAAAAGACAGGATAAAGCACAGTAATATGAAGATTCCAGTATTTTATTGACTCAAACATCCAAAAAGTGCATATTGAAATATTCAAAAAACAACAACAAAAATGAGCTCCTGTTATTCACATATTTATTTTATATATTTAAATTGGTATGTTTCTGAAATAAATAAGCAAAGAATCCTTCAATTTATCTCATGCCACTTTTTACTCATCACATGCAATAAAATCTATCAAAGTCAGCAAGGAGGTTAAAATAACATAGATAGATTTTTCCATGGTATCAAATGTCAATAGGTATCACCAAGCGGCATGTCTACGACATGAAAAAGCATTTCACCACAGTCTTATGGAAGTTGATGGCCTGGCACTGCAGTATAAAAGGCTTTAATATGATTCTATGCTTCCCAACCCATCCTGTTTGGGAGTCGGAAATCATAGTTTTTGACTACACACAATTAGCCCAGATTGTTAAGACATGCAGTCACATGAATTTACAATGTAGACATTGTACCCTTATGTTCTTTATGGAAAGGAGTAAAAACGAAGATTTATGTCAGTGGGTCGTATCCGAGTAAAAATAGTTTTGTTTCCTTTGTCTCCCAGCCCCTGTACCCATAGCTTTCTGTCACGTTCGTTGGAACACTAGGACCGGAGTATTTTCGGGGGGTTCTGAGAGGTATGAAAGATCTGTTGAGATTTCCTTATCATCAATTCCATTGAGATTTCAAACACATCTCCTTTGTCAAGTGGGCTTTTCCTTTTGCCATTGTTCTGGATAGAAGAAAAAACAATATTTGAATTGCCTGTTGTTTTCTGTTCTGGTATCTCTATCCCGTGTTGATACTTATAATGAATCCTGACGTCATTTTATGTAGATGTTGTATGTAGAGCACATGCAGCTCACGTCCTGCTGTCATTTTATATAGAGGTTGTGTGTAAAAGCACATGCAGCTCACATTCTATATTGTAATAGGATACTGGAATTGTCTACAAGTCATTCTAACGTGCTGTTTTGTCATTTAATTTTCCCTCCATCTGCACACATCGTTGTCATTTCAGTCTTCTTTACTTTTCTTGTAAAATCACTTCATCGAGGGAAACATTTTGACCAACAACCACCAAGAAGCTAAAATAATGAAATGGGATAATGAAATGTTTTTCTCCTTCGTATTGCATTTGTATTTTCTTGCCCGTATGTATGCCTCGGGTTTTACAGTTATTGACCGATTCCCTTGGAGTTATGACAGCACTCTACTCCTCTAATTCATGACATATCCCATCACTGTGTGTGTTAAAGTTGGATGACTTGTGTTTCGTGCTCCTAAATTCGACATAATATTGTTCTAACAGATTTTTAATTTCCCAAGGTCATATTTAAATGCTTAGTACACCTTCCTTATTGCGGCAGTGTTGCATCTCTCCTAAACAAATTATAAACGTGGCCTTTCAAAACATACGGTCCTTGAAGCCTTCCTACCCTGTCTTTCAGCCCTGATTCTGGCCTATCCACAGTGCCGGCTGTGTGCACCTGGTTTGTGTTGTTAGCTAATCCATGCTACAGCAGTCGCACCTTGTGACCACTCTGTCACTGGTCCAGAGGCCGTCTGATTCTCAGGTGTCATGGGGGGAGAAGGAAGGTAATGGAATCGGCACTGAATGTGTGGTACCTGTCTGTCTCTCCACACACCAACTCTCTGTGAATGTTTAGCAAGAACTGCATGTGAGCAGTAGGTGACGCATTAGCTACTCCTGGAAAGAGCCATGCTGTGAGTATATTAACGCTACCGATGCATTATTCATCTGCTGTTTGTTTTCTCCCCTTTTGCTATTTCGGGTGTCTTTGCATTTGAATTTAACAATAATAATAATAATCCAACAAGGAAATCACAAGAGGTTTGTGTGGCGTGTTGAATGTTTGATCACTCCATTCTCTATACCTCGTCGTTACCGAATGAAAATCCATTTTTTTCTGGTCTTTAAGCGTTTGAATAAATGGTATTAATGTCACAGATTGGGTCTCTGGTGATGAGTGTAATTTCTCGTCTCCCTGACTGTTGTCACTGAATAGTTCTAACTGTCTAATTAGTGGAGATGAGTGGCTGAGGCAGAGATATGCTGTGCTCTGAATATTTAACCCCCCTCATTTGCACTACTGTACCTCAATCTCTGCTTTTTAATTAAATCGCCATGAAAAATTTTGATCAAGGGGAGAGGGAACGTCCAGATCCTCAGGTACGGGTATGATTCACGGCTTCTCAAGTATGTCTGCTCCCTGATCTGACTCAGTGTGGTGTTGCTGCGGGTCTGTTACACCAACCATCCTATCGCTCTGGAAACGCCCAACAGAATTGTCAACATACAGTTTATTCACTGAACAGAAGTCATCGGAAAAAAACAAAATTAAACCCGACCTTGTTTGATCCTGCCATTCTCTCTCATCATAGGCTACTAGCAGTGGAAGATAATGCAGTCTGGACACCCACAGCTGAACCATGGGACATTTAATATCCATTACACTGTGCTTATCAATTTGCAGCCCAAGCCAAATGTTAACCCATTCAGGCAGGCATCCACCACACGTTGAGGCGCTGAGTGCTGTGATGAGTGCACACTTACCCTTGGGCTTGTTTCAATTGAGACATTTTCACCTGTGTTTGGTGTGTGTGAAGAGGTCGATAGGAGGAACTAACTAAAGAGTGGAAGACAGAAGCATGCCCCCTCTCCAATCATGCCACCACATTTATTTTTAAGCAACTTGAGTCACAGTAAAAAAAAAATGAAAAAAAAATCGTAATTTCTATGACCTGCTTTCTCGGGGCTTCTCCTGCCGTGTGAACATTGTGTCTTTTATCCTAATGGACATTGATGCTTTTACTCGTGTTGTTTTTTCCAAGGTTCCCACCACTCATGCTGGTGAAATGTATTTGAATCCTTGTCATTCTAGCCCGTAGTCTGCAAAGCTGAGCTGCAGTAATTTCAACATCGCCATGCACCTCTAACAACAGCGTGTGGAAGAAGCTGTTGTGTGGGGCGTTTCCATTTCACCCTGCATTGCCTCTGTAATTACTTTGAGCCTTTTTGGTCCCTTTTAGCTTACTGCCTTCTTTTTTTTTTCTCTCTCTCTACATGACAGCTGAGTTGGGCTATAAAACACACTCTACACCTGGGTCATTATCGCAAACAAGTTATGTAGCCTGGACTCCTAACGGTTGGACAAATAAATAGGCATATAGGTCATTTCAAGTTCAAACTGAGTTCCATCCTTTTGTAAGCAAATTGCCTTGAACATTCAGCCAGCTTTTTTGTTCAGAAATATCTTTTTTAAAAACAACAAACCATGAAGTGGGCTCTCTTTCCCAGGGTTTATTGTTGTTCTTGTTGTCTTTCACATAATGTAGGTTTGCAAAGTTAATTAGACTTCAACTATTCATCATGAAATGATCGGAGAAGAGAAAACATTGAAATAAAAACACATTTGGAAGAAGATGGAAGATGGAGGGGGAATGAATGTCATGTTTATGGTTGGGGTGAATACAGCACAGTGCTGTTTCCCTTCTCAACAGTTTTTACATTGAATGGGCTTTATGATGCAGGCTGAGATGTGAAGGGAAGCTATAAAAAATAAGTTGGTATTCTACAGTTGGCTCTGAGGGACCTGATCACAAATAGAGAGTTGGCGGCGTTTAACAGTCCGGAACCTCCAACGACTATGCACAGTCCGGAACCTCCAACAACGGTCCACAGTCCGGAACCTCCAACGACTATGCACAGTCCGGAACCTCCAACGACGGTCCACAGTCCGGAACCTCCAACGACGGTCCACAGTCCGGAACCTCCAACAACGGTCCACAGTCCGGAACCTCCAACGACTATGCACAGTCCGGAACCTCCAACGACGGTCCACAGTCCGGAACCTCCAACGACGGTCCACAGTCCGGAACCGCCAACGACAGTCCACAGTCCGGAACCTCCAACGACTATGCACAGTCCGGAACCTCCAACAACGGTCCACAGTCCGGAACCTCCAACGACGGTCCACAGTCCGGAACCTCCAACGACGGTCCACAGTCCGGAACCTCCAACGACGGTCCACAGTCCGGAACCGCCAACGACAGTCCACAGTCCGGAACCTCCAACGACTATGCACAGTCCGGAACCTCCAACAACGGTCCACAGTCCGGAACCTCCAACAACGGTCCACAGTCCGGAACCTCCAACAACGGTCCACAGTCCGGAACCTCCAACGACGGTCCACAGTCCGGAACCTCCAACGACAGTCCACAGTCCGGAACCTCCAACGACTATGCACAGTCCGGAACCTCCAACGACGGTCCACAGTCCTGAACCTCCAACGACGGTCCACAGTCCGGAACCTCCAACGACGGTCCACAGTCCGGAACCTCCAACGACAGTCCACAGTTCCGGAACCTCCAACGACGGTCCACAGTCCGGAACCTCCAACGACAGTCCACAGTCCGGAACCTCCAACGACTATGCACAGTCCGGAACCTCCAACGACGGTCCACAGTCCGGAACCTCCAACGACGGTCCACAGTCCAGAACCTCCAACGACGGTCCACAGTCCGGAACCTCCAACGACGGTCCACAGTCAAGAACCTCCTGAGACGATCCACAATCTGGAACCTTCTGAGACGGTCCACAGTCGAGAACCTCCTGAGACGATCCACAGTCTGGAACCTCCTGAGACGGTCCATGGTCCAGAACTTCCCGCTCCATGGCAGGAGTCTTCCTCTGCACCAATGCCCAGTCCGAGCACGGCATCCAGTCCCGCTCCATGGCAGGAGTCTTCCTCTGCACCGATGCCCAGTCCGAGCACGGCATCCAGTCCCGCTCCATGGCAGGAGTCTTCCTCTGCACCGATGCCCAGTCCGAGCACGGCATCCAGTCCCGCTCCAAGGCAGGAGTCTTCCTCTGCACCGATGCCCAGTCCGAGCACGGCATCCAGTCCCGCTCCATGGCAGGAGTCTTCCTCTGCACCGATGCCCAGTCCGAGCACGGCATCCAGTCCCGCTCCATGGCAGGAGTCTTCCTCTGCACCGATGCCCAGTCCGAGCACGGCATCCAGTCCCGCTCCAAGGCAGGAGTCTTCCTCTGCATCGATGCCCAGTCCGAGCACGGCATCCAGTCCCGCTCCAAGGCAGGAGTCTTCCTCTGCACCGATGCCCAGTCCGAGCACAGCATCCAGTCCCGCTCCAAGACAGGAGTCTTTGTCTGCACCAATGTCCAGGCCAGGGTCGGTGTCCAGTCCCGCTCCATGGCAGGAGCCTTCCTCTGCACCGATGTCCAGGCCAGGGTCGGTGTCCAGTCCCGCTCCATGGCAGGAGCCTTCCTCGGAATCTAGGTCCAGTCCAGGCACAGGCATCATATTTAAGTAGTTATTTTTCCCTCCTGTGTTTTGTGGGATATTGTTTATGTGTAGTTGCATGTCAGCACTCCATTGTCGTCACATTTCTTTTAGTCTTTATTGTTTTGTTGTGTGGTTCACCTGCTATTTCTAATAAAAGATGTGGAACCCAGATCACGCTGCACGTTGGTCCTAGTGTGCTTCCAACGACGGTCCACAGTCGAGAACCTCCTGAGACGTTCCTAGTGTTCCAACGAACGTGACAGAAAGCTATGGTTACAGGGGCTGGGAGACAAAGGAAACACAACTATTTTTACTCGGATACGACCCACTGACATGAATCTTTGTTTTTAAATTAAAATATGTTTTTTTTACCCCTCAATAATCCTACATTTTGGTTAAAAAAAATAATGTGTAATTATATTCATTACAAAATCCCCCTCTTTAATTTGAGAACATTTTATTTTTTTGTGATACATACCAAGAAAACAGACACACTCAATTTAAATTTCTGTATAGCGACGAGCTGCCTCTCAATCAGAAAAGCAATTAACCTTTTAGAAGTTTCTTAATTCTATATCCATAGAGTGGTAATTACCAACATGGCTGCATGTTATTAAGTTTGTATCCTCATTTACTAAATGTTAGTTTTCCTCTCTTGCTTCTCATACGACATTGTTTTGTTTGCGATTGGAATGTTTGTCTTCCAGGCTGGAAGAAAAAAGGTCAAATTTTCTGTTTGAGGATAGGTTGAGTGAGTGCACTTGTTCTGCCTGGCTCATATGGTGCTTTATGTTCATGTCTTTATGCTGCAGGATTAAGTCACCATGTCGTCCATTCTGAAAAAGCTGTGGCTCCTACCACTAAAGCAGCAGAGCGGCTAGGTGCCCCGCCAGTCCTCTACTGTGCAACACAACGGAGTTTTTTAAAGATGGAGCTTATTGTTTAAATAGGTATAAAGATAGGTGGCCTGTGGTGTTTCACCTGTTGTACCGAGCCACAGCTGATCCTTTGTGGATGGACCTGCTGTGGCATTAAAGAGAAGTACAGGGCCTTTTTATTAGACTCTATTAAAACGCAACACAGGGGACTACTAAAGGCCAGCACGCTGCTGAACGCCGTAATCTGCCTATTACAGTAGTGACTTTGACAACCCCGCTGCTCAGATCTCCTCTGTATTAAACAGATATTGAGGTGACCATTGTGTCTGTGGGATTCCACTGGTTCACACAGGGGTGTAGTTCCTCGGGGTTAGAAACCGGAGCCTCCGACGGCAACGGCCCTTTTGTGTGACCACAGACCTGTAAAAGGAAACTGCACAGGCCCATTAAGGGTTGGTAGACAACCTCCCTGGCTGTCGGCTCGATTTGGAGCCTGAACGCTAGTTTACAGGGTGAAAACGATGATAAAAAGGCGTAGGATCTGAGCACGGCCAAGGTTATCAGAACACATTAAAGCGCTAGTCCCTGAATGTCATTGTGTTTAGCCGGAGCTGCAGTGTGGAGTGGTGCATTCGATGACCAGGTCACAGTATAATCCACTGCTCTCCAGCCCTATTGTGCAGCTCAGATTGTTCCAAAGCTCCCAGCGTCCCTGCAGACCGAACCCAGCTTTTGTAAAGTGTGGGTTTTGTATCACTGTTTTTTTTATCCTGTTCTTACACAGTGTGGTGCGGGAGATTACACACCCTGGCCCTCCAAACCAGAGCTGATCACATCCCCTCTTTCATCTATCCGCTCCTCTTTTTCACAAGACATTTTGTGTGAAGGGCCTCTCCTTTTCTTAGCTCAAACTGTCACTTCCTGGTGTGAGGCTGATTCTTTCACTACTTGTCAGTTCCATACCGTATATGTAAGAGAGTAGGCCCACTGTATTTTATCATATTGACTTTATATATGGAATGTTCAATGAAGTATACAAGGATAGGCCGAAGAAACCCCGATGGAGAATAGATGTGTGTGTGTGTGTGTGTGTGTGTGTGTGTGTGTGTGTGTGTGTGTGTGTGTGTGTGTGTGTGTGTGTGTGTGTGTGTGTGTGTGTGTGTGTGTGTGTGTGTGTGTGTGTGTGTGTGTGTGTGTGTGTGTGTGTGTGTGTGTGTGTGTGTGTGTGTGTGTCCCAGTAGGCTTTGCCTTTAGATCAGTCAGTAAGACTGTTATGGCATTATGGAAGATGTAAACAAATGTCCTTTCTTTTTCCTCTTAGAGGAATATGTCCATTCGTTTATCTAGCCACTGTTTGATCAAGGCTATTTCCTGTATGTCCATCATGCACTGCAGGCTGTACAGGATGAGTGGGGGCACTAAGTTTTTTAAATATATTTGTTATTCTGTGTCATATCTGCAGATTGAAATTAGAATTGTCCAAATGTTTCTTTGTAGACTTTAATAATTAGTGATATTTTCTAATAGCACTTCATTAATTTATTTAGATCTCATTTGCCAAAATCTGAAGTATTACCTACTTTCATTATCTTTTAATTAAATGGTATGATTTAGGGTTGCTACAAAAATGCAGGAAAATATTTTAATTGCATTATTTGATTAAACGTTTAAAAGTAGAGAAAATATTTTGATTGCATTATTTGAAGAATTTTAGTCACACAAGTAAATGTTTAACTTTCACAAAGTTAAGTCACAGCTTTCAATTTTCATGTTTCCCTTTATTAGTTGCACATGGAGAAGGGCTTACATAGCAGTATTACAGATGAGCTTTGTTTCTTTGTAAGCTCTTTGTGCATTTGATGTTTATTAACAGGCCTTCTCTCCCTGCCTTTTTGTCAGCAAACATTGTATTGAGTTACAATATGATAAACATTGTATTGAGTTACAATATGATAAACATTGTATTGAGTTACAATATAATAAACATTGTATTGAGTTACAATATAATAAACATTGTATTGAGTTACAATATAATAAACATTGTATTGAGTTACAATATAATAAACATTGTATTGAGTTACAATATGATAAACATTGTATTGAGTTACAATATGATAAACATTGTATTGAGTTACAATATGATAAACATTGTATTGAGTTACAATATGATAAACATTGTATTGAGTTACAATATGATAAACATTGTATTGAGTTACAATATGATAAACATTGTATTGAGTTACAATATGATAAACATTGTATTGAGTTACAATATGATAAACATTGTATTGATTTACAATGTGATAAACTTTGTATTGAGTTACAATGTGATTTGGTCACTCTAAATTGCATTTAGTCTGTGATTTGCTCTGTAAAATCTTGTACTTTATAAGTGTACCGTTTAAAAACAAATGCTTAGGTGTTTTCTTATTTGGATCTGACATGCTCTCTTATAGCAACTTGTAACACGATATGCAAAACGTTCCATACGAAACACAACATTCAAACATGCATCACTGTCAATGGAAGACTTCATTAATCAAAACAGGCTGGGGAGTTTTTCAAACTCTGCGCCTGAACACCATTCCGGTCAATCAACGAGCCCTAATTGGTTCCTGTGTTCTCTTTCAGGTCCTCCGAACCACCATCACAGTCAGTCTCTGCGGCCGCCACTCCCTCCTCCTCACAACCACCACCAGTCGTCTGCAAGCTCCCTGAACCCCAACACCCTGGCCAGCCGTCGCGGCCCAGCCCACGCCCCCTCGGTGGCCCCCGGGGAGGGTCCCTCCACACCAGAGTCAGTCCAGCTTCAGGACAGCTGGGCGCTGAACAGCAGCGTTCCTCTGGAGACCAGGTCAGTTTACCTGTCACCCTGTCTTTCCTGGCCACCTGCCATGATGTTTGGACACCTTCCCTGTTTAGGGGGAGAGGAAAGCATTCTGTTTCCTATCAGTTTCTTGTACTGTTCAGTTAGTTGGACTTAAACCTTGGACTTAAAGCCTCTGGTCAGGTTTGTGGGAGCCCAGCCCAACATCCCATCCTGCCATTGCCCATCTTCACACGGTGCCCCACAGTCCTGCCCGCTGCTCTCCCTCTGTCACGCGGTGCCCCACAGTCCTGCCCGCTGCTCTCACTCTGTCACGCGGTGCCCCACAGTCCTGCCCTATAGTCCTGCCCGCTGCTCTCCCTCTGTCACGCGGTGCCCCACAGTCCTGCCCGCTGCTCTCCCTCTGTCACGCAGTGCCCCACAGTCCTGCCCGCTGCTCTCCCTCTGTCACGTGGTGCCCCACAGTCCTGCCCGCTGCTCTCCCTCTGTCACGTGGTGCCCCACAGTCCTGCCCCACAGTCCTGCCCGCTGCTCTCCCTCTGTCACGCGGTGCCCCACAGTCCTGCCCGCTGCTCTCCCTCTGGGTTTCTGGGACATAGAAGCTAGTGCCTTCCTCTCTCCCTCTGTTCTGTCTTTTGTCTGGTGTGTGGTTGCCGTGGTGTGTGGTTGCCGTGGTGTGTGGTTGCCGGGCTTACGCTGGGCTGTGGGTCACTCCTCGATGTTCCCAGATCACACCTCAAACACGATACGTGCACAATTCATGAGGTCGGGGCAACAGGGCTTGTCTCTGAGATGTTTTATTCATGGGGAGCACCGGCACAGTTCCTGCCTGCTATGCTATGCCTGCTACCACCGTGCGCCTCTACCTACCTGCTCCCTCCTCTCCAAAATGGAGCCTGGCGCCTCTACCTACCTGCTCCCTCCTCTCCAAAATGGAGCCTGGCACCTGAGTCATAGCCAGAATGCCTCCACAAAGCTGTAAAAAATAATAATAATAATGTTTTACACAGTATAGATATTTATAAATGTTTCTAAATTTCATCATGTTTTCTGAGTTGCACCAGAATAATGAGTTACTGCTCAGGATTGTGGACTTCAATTCCTGGTTTGGTGTACTACTGTTGCAGCATGAGTTGTGTTCTGCTGCTTTTCAGGTTTTTAGGCCATATATTTCCCCAAACGTCTCCAGTATGCTGGTTTGTTAGCTGGTTTGTTAGGATTTATGACCCTCCTTTTTTTAGAGTGGACCGACGGCACATCATTACTCTCCAATCTCCTCTTCCTACGGAGTGTTTCTCCTAGGAGTTTTTTCAGCAAAGGTGGGTGGTAGGGAGGGGGGGTTGGTTGCTCTTTGCTGAGGAGATATTTTGTTTGTAGAACGTATGTGTTATGGTCCATTCAGGTGACTTAAAAAAAAATACATTCTACTCCAAAATGCATGAAAATACAATTATGTTGACAACATCGGAAATATGGTATCCATGAGTTCATTTGACTCTGGGTAAGTAGAAAAGGGGCTTGGTTGCAAAAAAATCGTACACTATCCCTTTAAAAGTGTGTCTCGGCAGAATGCACACATGCAAAAAACACACACAAAACAGTACAACAACACTGCATCTTTCCCCACACTACGGCCTCCCCTTCCTCCTTGCCCTTCTCCCGTCCCCCACCTCCTCTCGTCCCCCACCTTCTCTCGTCCCCCACCTCCTCTCGTCCCACCACCTTCTCTCGTCCCCCACCTTCTCCCGTCCCCCACCTTCTCCCGTTTCCCACCTTCTCTCATCCCCCACCTTCTCCCGTCCCCCACCTTCTCCCGTCCCCCACCTTCTCCCGTTTCCCACCTTCTCTCGTCCCCCACCTTCTCTCGTCCCCCACCTTCTCCCGTCCCCCACCTTCACTCGTCCCCCACCTTCTCTCATCCCCCACCTTCTCTCATCCCCCACCTTCTCCCGTCCCCCACCTTCTCTCGTCCCCCACCTCCTCTCATCCCCCACCTTCTCTCCTCCCCCACCTTCTCCCGTCCCCCACCTTCTCCCGTTTCCCACCTTCTCCCGTCCCCCACCTTCTCCCGTCCCCCACCTTCTCTCGTCCCCCACCTCCTCTCGTCCCCCACCTCCTCTCGTCCCCCACCTCCTCTCGTCCCCCACCTTCTCCCGTCCCCCACCTTCTCCCGTCCCCCACCTTCTCCCGTTCCCCACCTTCTCCCGTTTCCCACCTTCTCCCGTCCCCCACCTTCTCCCGTCCCCCACCTTCTCCCGTCCCCCACCTTCTCCCGTCCCCCACCTTCTCCCGTTTCCCACCTTCTCCCGTCCCCCACCTTCTCCCGTCCCCCACCTTCTCCCGTCCCCCACCTTCTCCCGTCCCCCACCTTCTCCCGTCCCCCACCTTCTCCCGTCCCCCACCTTCTCCCGTCCCCCACCTTCTCCCGTTTCCCACCTTCTCCCGTTTCCCACCTTCTCCCGTCCCCCACCTTCTCCCGTCCCCCACCTTCTCTCGTCCCCCACCTTCTCTCGTCCCCCACCTTCTCCCGTCCCCCACCTTCTCCAGTCCCCCACCTTCTCACGTCCCCCACCTCCTCTCGTCCCCCACCTTCTCCCGTCCCCCACCTTCTCCCGTTTCCCACCTTCTCCCGTTTCCCACCTTCTCCCGTTTCCCACCTTCTCCCGTCCCCCACCTTCTCTCATCCCCCACCTTCTCCCGTCCCCCACCTTCTCTCTTCCCATCTCCCCTCTCCCCCTGCCACCTCAGTGCCTGTTCTCAGCAGGCAGATTAATATAGCTTCTGTCTGGGCATATGGGCCTGACCTCACACACTTCAGTTCATATTTCTTTGTCTTTCAGATGCCCCTCCCTGTCTAGGGCGTCTTGCAGCGATAGCACTTTTACTTAGTTTCACCCATTAATACGGCTTTCTCTTTACAGTCTCCCTCGTAGGAACAGAACAGCATTTCAGCTGGGGCCTGACCCTTTACCCGACGACCTGGGACCACCAGCCACGCTGTCCATCATACTGCCACGGAGATAATAGAACGCATACAGTACATTCACACGTCTTGTGTTCGGCTTAGAAAAGCTTCTTTCTTTTTTGTTGCAATTGGAACAAATCATCTGTATAAGCTTACCGTTATTGTACCCGACTACAGTAGAAACATAGTGTAATGTCTTCCCCTCCTACTCTAGTCTTTATACGCTATGGAACTACAGTAGAAACATAGTGTACAGTCATTCCCTCCTACTCTAGTCTTTATACACTATGGAACTACAGTAGAAACATAGTGTAATGTCTTCCCCTCCTACTCTAGTCTTTATACGCTATGGAACTACAGTAGAAACATAGTGTACAGTCATTCCCTCCTACTCTAGTCTTTATACACTATGGAACTACAGTAGAAACATAGTGTAATGTCTTCCCCTCCTACTCTAGTCTTTATACGCTATGGAACTACAGTAGAAACATAGTGTACAGTCATTCCCTCCTACTCTAGTCTTTATACGCTATGGAACTACAGTAGAAACATAGTGTACTGTCTTCCCCTCCTACTCTAGTCTTTATACACTATGGAACTACAGTAGAAACATAGTGTACAGTCATTCCCTCCTACTCTAGTCTTTATACGCTATGGAACTACAGTAGAAACATAGTGTACAGTCATTCCCTCCTACTCTAGTCTTTATACGCTATGGAACTACAGTAGAAACATAGTGTACTGTCTTCCCCTCCTACTCTAGTCTTTATACGCTATGGAACTACAGTAGAAACATAGTGTACTGTCCCTCCTACTCTAGTCTTTATACGCTATGGAACTACAGTAGAAACATAGTGTAATGTCTTCCCCTCCTACTCTAGTCTTTATACGCTATGGAACTACAGTAGAAACATAGTGTACAGTCATTCCCTCCTACTCTAGTCTTTATACGCTATGGAACTACAGTAGAAACATAGTGTACTGTCTTCCCCTCCTACTCTAGTCTTTATACACTATGGAACTACAGTAGAAACATAGTGTACTGTCTTCCCCTCCTACTCTAGTCTTTATACGCTATGGAACTACAGTAGAAACATAGTGTACTGTCTTCCCCTCCTACTCTAGTCTTTATACGCTATGGAACTACAGTAGAAACATAGTGTACAGTCGTTCCCTCCTGCTCTAGTCTTTATACGCTATGTAACTACAGTAGAAACATAGTGTACTGTCATTCCCTCCTACTCTAGTCTTTATACGCTATGGAACTACAGTAGAAACATAGTGTACTGTCCCTCCTACTCTAGTCTTTATACGCTATGGAACTACAGTAGAAACATAGTGTAATGTCTTCCCCTCCTACTCTAGTCTTTATACGCTATGGAACTACAGTAGAAACATAGTGTAATGTCTTCCCCCTCCTACTATAGTCTTTATACGCTATGGAACTACAGTAGAAACATAGTGTACTGTCATTCCCCTCCTACTCTAGTCTTTATACGCTATGGAACTACAGTAGAAACATAGTGTAATGTCTTCCCCTCCTACTCTAGTCTTTATACGCTATGGAACTACAGTAGAAACATAGTGTACTGTCTTCCCCTCCTACTCTAGTCTTTATACGCTATGGAACTACAGTAGAAACATAGTGTACTGTCTTCCCCTCCTACTCTAGTCTTTATACGCTATGGAACTACAGTAGAAACATAGTGTACAGTCTTTCCCTCCTACTCTAGTCTTTATACGCTATGGAACTACAGTAGAAACATAGTGTACTGTCTTCCCCTCCTACTCTAGTCTTTATACACTATGGAACTACAGTAGAAACATAGTGTACTGTCTTCCCCTGCTGCTCTAGTCTTTATACGCTATGTAACTACAGTAGAAACATAGTGTACTGTCTTCCCCTCCTACTCTATTCTTTATACGCTATGGAACTACAGTAGAAACATAGTGTACTGTCATTCCCCTGCTGCTCTAGTCTTTATACGCTATGGAACTACAGTAGAAACATAGTGTACTGTCTTCCCCTGCTGCTCTAGTCTTTATACGCTATGGAACTACAGTAGAAACATAGTGTACTGTCTTCCCCTGCTGCTCTAGTCTTTATACGCTATGGAACTACAGTCCAGGAATGAGCAGCAAAATTATTCCGGGTGACATCGATGTTATCCATAAAAGATCCATTTGAGGATACTTCAATTCCCATATGTGGCTCTGTAAATTATACTTAATTTACCCATTCGTTTCGAGGAATATAGGCCTATAGGATGTGGTCTATGAATAGACGGATCGTAGCAAGTTTCTTTTCCACATAACTTCTGTCTTACTCCAGGGTACAGTCTCATCACATTTCAGAAATGAAATAATAAAATCTCCATTACTGAGAGGTGAGCTGAGTCACTGCCCGCTCCGCTCTCTCCCCGTCTCCCCATGGTCTTGTTTGAGACGCCTGGACCATTCCTCTCTCTCTCTCACTCTTTCTCTCTCTCTCTCACACTCTTTTCTCTCTATCTCTATCTCCAGATTGAATGTGCTCCTCCAGCAGTCGATTTCTGCTGAGGAACCCTGAGGAGCCCAATTAAACTGGGTGTAGTGAGTAGCAACCACGTCTGCAATGGTGCTGTAGGTCTATTGGTGTTTCTCCTATATTCTCAACAAAAAGAATGCATAGCATGCACTTAGTCAATTTGCAAAGAAATTTGTTGTTAGCTTCATCTGGCATGTATGAGCCCGCTTTTCCCCTCGTGGTTCACTGTAGCTCAGTTGGTAGAGCATAGTGCTTGCTATGCCAAGATAGTGGGTTCAATTCCTAGGACCACCCATACTTAAAGTGTATGCACACATGACTGTTACTTTGGATTAAAGCATCTGTGAACTGGCATTTGCAATTGTTACTAGTGTATGTAGGCTATAAAACAACTCTCAAAGTCTGCTCACAACATAGTATAAAAGCTCAATGAGATGTTTAATATTTTATGGCTCATGCAATATGAAGAGCAAGCCACGGATTATTATGGTATTATTGTTTTATTATTATAGTATTATTATAGTATTATAGTATTATGGTATTATTGTGGTATTATTATGGTATTATTGTGGTACCCAGTCTCGCTCCAGTCTTGCTCTCTCTCTGAGACCCAGTCTCTCTCTGAGACCCAGTCTCTCTCTGACACCCAGTCTCTCTCTGAGTCCCAGTCTCTCTCTGAGTCCCAGTCTCTCTCTGAGACCCAGTCTCTCTCTGAGTCCCAGACTCTCTCTGAGACCCAGTCTCTCTCTGAGACCCAGTCTCTCTCTGAGTCCCAGTCTCTCTCTGAGACCCAGTCTCTCTCTGAGTCCCAGTCTCTCTCTGAGACCCAGTCTCTCTCTGAGACCCAGTCTCTCTCTGAGACCCAGTCTCTCTCTGAGTCCCAGTCTCTCTCTGAGTCCCAGTCTCTCTCTGAGACCCAGTCTCTCTCTGAGACCCAGTCTCTCTCTGAGACCCAGTCTCTCTCTGAGTCCCAGTCTCTCTCTGAGACCCAGTCTCTCTCTGAGACCCAGTCTCTCTCTGAGTCCCAGTCTCTCTCTGAGACCCAGTCTCTCTCTGAGACCCAGTCTCTCTCTGAGTCCCAGTCTCTCTCTGAGACCCAGTCTCTCTCTGAGACCCAGTCTCTCTCTGAGTCCCAGTCTCTCTCTGAGTCCCAGTCTCTCTCTGAGTCCCAGTCTCTCTCTGAGACCCAGTCTCTCTCTGAGACCCAGTCTCTCTCTGAGTCCCAGTCTCTCTCTGAGACCCAGTCTCTCTCTGAGACCCAGTCTCTCTGAGTCCCAGTCTCTCTCTGAGTCCCAGTCTCTCTCTGAGACCCAGTCTCTCTCTGAGACCCAGTCTCTCTCTGAGTCCCAGTCTCTCTCTGAGACCCAGTCTCTCTCTGAGACCCAGTCTCTCTCCGAGTCCCAGTCTCTCTCTGAGACCCAGTCTCTCTCTGAGTCCCAGTCTCTCTCTGAGACCCAGTCTCTCTCTGAGACCCAGTCTGTAAATCTCTTAACTGTGAGCTCAGTCTAGGAGAGACATCACCTGAGCTACCCTATATACATAATTTTTTATCTGTGTTCAAATGCCGCATTGTGGTTGGCTGTTGTTGAAGTCTTCAAAGGTTGATTGATTGATTTTATTTGACAGTTTTAAAAAAAGTACGTATCTATCAGGGTCGGGATGATACCAATATCGCAATACTCGTTAGTATCGTGGCAAGGAAACAAACAAAACAAAAAACGTAATTCACTTCTTTATGAAAACAGCCCTAATGTTGGAAACAAACATTATGTTGTCATCCAGATTCACATTCATTTATTTTCCTAAGCTATAACACACAATATTTTACATACAGCAAGTCTTTAAAAGGACCAACGTTTTTAAAGGACCAAATATTGCGATATTGTGGTATCGTCACAGCCCTAATATAGGCTACACGCAGTACATACATTAAAAACTAGTTAGGGATAACACAATAAAGTCAGTGTCTTATTTCCTTTGTGGTCCCTTATGTTGCATGGTGCAATACATTACATAGAGAAAACTATTGCCAGATCACTAAATCCCTTCTGAAGATAGTAAACGAAATAACGAACCAGCCCCACTAATAAACCAGCCCCACTAATAAACCAGCTCCACTAATAAACCAGCCCCACTAATAAACCAGCCCCACTAATAAACCAGCCCCACTAATAAACCAGCTCCACTAATAAACCAGCCCCACTAATAAACCAGCCCCACTAATAAACCAGCTCCACTAATAAACCAGCCCGACTAATAAACCAGCCCCACTAATAAACCAGCCCCACTAATAAACCAGCCCCACTAATAAACCAGCCCCACTAATAAACCAGCCCCACTAATAAACCAGCCCCACTAATAAACTAGCCCCACTAATAAACCAGCCCCACTAATAAACCAGCCCCACTAATAAACCAGCCCCACTAATAAACCAGCCCCACTAATAAACCAGCCCCACTAATAAACCAGCTCCACTAATAAACCAGCCGCAGTAATAAACCAGCCCCACTAATAAACCAGCCCCACTAATAAACCAGCCCCACTAATAAACCAGCTCCACTAATAAACCAGCCCCACTAATAAACCAGCTCCACTAATAAACCAGCCCCACTAATAAACCAGCCCCACTAATAAACCAGCTCCACTAATAAACCAGCCCCACTAATAAACCAGCCCCACTAATAAACCAGCCCCACTAATAAACCAGCCCCACTAATAAACCAGCTCCACTAATAAACCAGCCCCACTAATAAACCAGCCCCACTAATAAACCAGCCCCACTAATAAACCAGCCCCACTAATAAACCAGCCCCACTAATAAACCAGCCCCACTAATAAACCAGCCCCATTAATAAACCAGCCCCACTAATAAACCAGCCCCACTAATAAACCAGCCCCACTAATAAACCAGCCCCACTAATAAACCAGCTCCACTAATAAACCAGCCCCACTAATAAACCAGCCCCACTAATAAACCAGCCCCACTAATAAACCAGCCCCACTAATAAACCAGCTCCACTAATAAACCAGCCCCACTAATAAACCAGCTCCACTAATAAACCAGCCCCACTAATAAACCAGCCCCACTAATAAACCAGCCCCACTAATAAACCAGCTCCACTAATAAACCAGCCCCACTAATAAACCAGCTCCACTAATAAACCAGCCCCACTAATAAACCAGCTCCACTAATAAACCAGCCCCACTAATAAACCAGCCCCACTAATAAACCAGCTCCACTAATAAACCAGCCCCACTAATAAACCAGCCCCACTAATAAACCAGCCCCACTAATAAACCAGCTCCACTAATAAACCAGCCCCACTAATAAACCAGCCCCACTAATAAACCAGCTCCACTAATAAACCAGCCCCACTAATAAACCAGCTCCACTAATAAACCAGCCCCACTAATAAACCAGCCCCACTAATAAACCAGCTCCACTAATAAACCAGCCCCACTAATAAACCAGCCCCACTAATAAACCAGCCCCACTAATAAACCAGCCCCACTAATAAACCAGCCCCACTAATAAACCAGCCCCCACTAATAAACCAGCCCCACTAATAAACCAGCCCCACTAATAAACCAGCCCCACTAATAAACCAGCCCCACTAATAAACCAGCCCCACTAATAAACCAGCCCCACTAATAAACCAGCCCCACTAATAAACCAGCCCCATTAATAAACCAGCCCCATTAATAAACCAGCCCCACTAATAAACCAGCCCCACTAATAAACCAGCCCCATTAATAAACCAGCTCCACTAGGGGGTTCAACTCTTGAATATAGCCTCGTTATTGTTATTTTGTCTTAAATGTAAAAACCCTTAGATTGTTAGGAAAGGGCTCATACGTAAGCATTTCACAGTAAAGTCTACACCTGTTGTATTCGGTGCATGTGGCACATTTGATTTGATTTTGAACTCAAATCTTTTGACGTTGATTTTATTCGATTAGATTGACTGGCTCTGGCACCTTCGGTGCCGTCAGGATGGTTCAGCGTCTTAACACCTAGCTGAGTGGGTTGCAGACAGACCTGCCCCGGCTTGCATACCATCCTGGAGGTTTTGGTATTGAGAGTGACCGATTGGCAGCTAGAACCTCCAACAGTTCAGCCCTCCGTGCCTCGAATGCCAACCAGGGTTCATTACAACATTTTGCTAAATGTCTCTTGCCCTTGATCGCTTTACCACGATGTCCTGGTATGTCTGGCAGAATACTAATAAGGCTTGACTCCAGTTGAATTCCTGTTCATTATCTGTAAAATCTCCATTTACTTGTTAATTGCACTGGCTTTTCACACCCTCCCCCAGGATGAGAGAAGTGTTTCATGTAAAAGAGAGACTATTTGCCCTCGTATTTTATTCTGTCTTGGTTTGTATTGGTCGGTGGTTCTGTGTTAACTGTCTGAGTGGGTATGAACTCCTCTGTGAGTGGCATGTTGTGGACCCATTTGCAAACAGGAGCAGGAAGGAAATAAAATACTTGTACTGTAACTGCTACTTAAAGGATGATAGAGAAACATTTAGAAAAGTAAATACAAAGACAAAAAGACCAAACGTCTCATCTGAAAAGGGAATAGCGTATATACCTAGTAGGTGAGATTGGTTTCTTTGCAGCGTTTAATGCTCTCTCTCTCTCTCTGTGTTAATATGCAGCTTTTTGATATTGCGTGTTATCTAAAGCAATTCACGTTTGAAGGCCTTTTATTATGGGTTTATTTTGTCCTGTAAGCCATTTGGTTGGTATTGTCACTGCAGGTCAACTGTCGGCTATAACCTTCATATAATGTACTTAGTCACATTGAAATTGATGATTCAGAACTGAAGGTAATGTCGGGAGGTATGTGAAGGGAAGGTAATGTGAACTGAAGGTAATGTGAGAAGGTATGTGAACTGAAGGTAATGTGAACTGAAGGTAATGTGAGAAGGTATGTGAACTGAAGGTAATGTCAGGAGGCAATGTGAACTGAAGGTAATGTGAGGAGTTATGTGAACTGAAGGTAATGTGAACTGAAGGTAATGTGAGGAGGTATGTGAACTGAAGGTAATGTCAGGAGGCAATGTGAACTGAAGGTAATGTGAGAAGGTATGTGAACTGAAGGTAATGTGAACTGAAGGTAATGTGAGAAGGTATGTGAACTGAAGGTAATGTCAGGAGGCAATGTGAACTGAAGGTAATGTGAGGAGTTATGTGAACTGAAGGTAATGTGAACTGAAGGTAATGTGAGGAGGTATGTGAACTGAAGGTAATGTGAGGAGTTATGTGAACTGAAGGTAATGTGAACTGAAGGTAATGTGAGGAGGTATGTGAACTGAAGGTAATGTAATGAGTTATGTGAACTGAAGGTAATGTAATGAGTTATGTGAACTGAAGGTAATGTGAGGAGGTATGTGAACTGAAGGTAATGTGAACTGAAGGTAATGTGAGGAGGTATGTGAACTGAAGGTAATGTGAACAGGTATGTGAACTGAAGGTAATGTGAACTGAAGGTAATGTGAAGAGGTATGTGAACTGAAGGTAATGTGAACTGAAGGTAATGTGAGGAGGTATGTGAACTGAAGGTAATGTGAACAGGTATGTGAACTGAAGGTAATGTGAGCAGGTATGTGAACTGAAGGTAATGTGAACTGAAGGTAATGTGAACAGGTATGTGAACTGAATGTAATGTGAACAGGTATGTGAACTGAATGTAATGTGAGGAGGTATGTGAACTGAAGGTAATGTGAACAGGTATGTGAACTGAAGGTAATGTGAACTGAAGGTAATGTGAACTGAAGGTAATGTGAGGAGGTATGTGATCTGAAGTTAATGTGAACTGAAGGTAATGTGAACAGGTATGTGAACTGAATGTAATGTGAGGAGGTATGTGAACTGAATGTTATCTTGGGCTAAAGTGGTATTGTAAAAACTGCTGAATAGCATGTATATTTTATTTCACTTATTGACAGATTTGGACCCCACACTACCTTCCTTGTCATGTCAGGAGAGATAATATGATCTAGTGTATGTTGTGAGAACATTGTGTTGTATGATTCAGATGATAATACCCACACGTAATGAACTGTGATTTATCATCCATCTTCTGTCGTCACTCGATTTAGTACTTGTCAACGCCATTATACTGTCTCTGACTACGGCTATATAACTAGTACCCTGGTGGATAAAATATGATTGATTTATGGATTCATTTACCTGCCGCCTGCCCTGTTGCAATTAACATGCATCTTGCTGAGAGGATATTCTCTCCACTAATGCAGTGTGATGTGATGGCCGTGGGCAGCGGCCTGACTGCCTGCCTGCCTGCCTGTCACCATGGTACAAGCCATTAATCAGGCAGCTTCGGCGGGCAAGCCAGGCTAAGGGGCAGGACGCTAACCTCCGCCATGTTTTCATTAGTGCACGGACACAGCTGTTAGGAAGGGCTGCTGGGGGAGACGGGTCAGAGGTCCCATTGTCACTCCTTTCCCAGTGTAATACATTCTCAGGTTGCCGCGGTGACACTGCTTTTCACTGTCTTCATCCCCTTTATACTTAGGACTATAGGCAATGATACTCTGAGGCCTGGGCAATGATACTCTGAGGCCTGGAGAATTATACTCTGAGGCCTGGACAATGATACTCTGTGGCCTGGAGAATGATACTCTGTGGCCTGGAGAATGATACTCTGAGGCCTGGAGAATGATACTCTGTGGCCTGGAGAATGATACTCTGTGGCCTGGAGAATGATACTCTGTGGCCTGGAGAATGATACTCTGTGGCCTGGAGAATGATACTC
Organism: Oncorhynchus keta; assembly: GCF_023373465.1. Taxonomy (NCBI): domain Eukaryota; kingdom Metazoa; phylum Chordata; class Actinopteri; order Salmoniformes; family Salmonidae; genus Oncorhynchus; species Oncorhynchus keta. Next base: position 9,589,479 of record NC_068431.1, read on the forward strand.
TGAGGCCTGGAGAATGATACTCTGAGGCCTGGAGAATGATACTCTGAGGCCTGGAGAATGATACTCTGAGGCCTGGAGAATGATACTCTGGGGCCTGGAGAATGATACTCTGAGGCCTGGAGAATGATACTCTGAGGCCTGGGCAATGATACTCTGAGGCCTGGAGAATGATACTCTGAGGCCTGGAGAATGATACTCTGAGGCCTGGGCAATGATACTCTGAGGCCTGGGCAATGATACTCCGAGGCCTGGGCAATGATACTCTGGGGCCTGGAGAATGATACTCTGGGGCCTGGAGAATGATACTCTGGGGCCTGGAGAATGATACTCTGAGGCCTGGAGAATGATACTCTGAGGCCTGGGCAATGATACTCTGAGGCCTGGAGAATGATACTCTGAGGCCTGGGCAATGATACTCTGAGGCCTGGAGAATGATACTCTGGGGCCTGGAGAATGATACTCTGAGGCCTGGAGAATGATACTCTGAGGCCTGGAGAATGATACTCTGGGGCCTGGAGAATGATACTCTGGGGCCTGGAGAATGATACTCTGTGGCCTGGAGAATGATACTCTGAGGCCCGGAGAATGATACTCTGTGGCAGTAATGGCCAACTGGAAAGTCAGCATGTGTGCATCGTAGTAGGCTGAAATCATATTTAACACAGCCAAAATGGGGATCAACCCATCAAATACATCAAACATATCCTTTGATGTTATCCATTTTAATCACCCCTCAGTTTCTCTGTTAATATGAGACATATATACACAGTATATTTAATATATTATGTTCAGAACAAACCATCACTGAAGGTGTTTATTTCACTTTACACAGGTGGGAGATTATTGGAGTGAATTGAAGGTTGATTATTAGGTCACATTTCAGAGACCTTGGGATTAGTGGGCTGTGTGTTGATCTCAGCATCGAGCCATCATTTGATATTGACTGGTGGGGGAGACAGGCTCGTCAGCCCACTTTATCAGCACTATTCCAGGTGAGGAATGCCGATATACAATCATCATGGCTATGAAAAACAGGCTGTTGCCTTGAGCAGGTTTCACAGTTGACCTTGACTGCCTGTAAAGCCCAATGTTAGACTGATCCCAAATGTAAAGATGAACAGAGACACGTTGAGGTAGGGCCTTGAGTTATGAGATGTACACATGCCTCCTACAGTTTGTTTTTGCTACTAACCAGTTTTTTTCCCCCCTCACACAGCCTCACATTTTCTCTCACTCTGTCATTCTATTCCTTTCTCACCCCATTAAATTATTTCTGAGCTGACGCTGTCATTTGAACCAAACCGGTGAATTAAGAATTGAGTGAGGCTTGACACCTACTTCAAAGGAGCGCTCTTTTCCTTTAAAACCTAGAGTCAATTTAACAAACATCTTTTACATATTTCCTACTTATTTTCTACTAGTTTTTCCCCAGACCTTTCCCATCCTTGGCGTTCTCAAGTAGTCGGTGGTTGGTTGAAAGACGAGCTGTGGAGAGCCGTTTAGCGTTACTGTCGGTGTACTCCTGCTAGGATTGATCAGACCCCATGAAGACCTTACCTCAGGAGATGAAACTCTTTAATTGGTAGATATCCACCATTGATCTACACACTGCTTCTCAAACTGAGGAGAGGAGAAGAAACTGTCATCTTTTTTGTGTGGAAGTGAATAAATCAAATCAAATTGTATTTGTCACATGCGCCGAATACAACAGGTGTATTAGACCTTACAGTGAAATGCTTACTTTACAAGCCCTTAACCAACAATGCAGTTTAAGAAAATAGAGTTAAGAAGATATTTACTAAATAAACAAAACAAAAAAAGTAACACAATAAAAGAACAATAACGAGGCTACGTACAGGGAGTAGCGGTACCGAGTCACTATTACAGAATAGAAGGAGGAAGATGGAGTATGGGATGTGTGGTGATTTGATGTGCTGTGGGGGGAGGGGCTGTCGAAGTGGAAAGGGAGAGATCAGTAAGAGTTATAGCTTCCCTCAGTTGTTGGAGGTGAGACGGGGGGGGTCGTTTTGGGCTTTCCTCCCCATCCGGCCTGGAGATGTGGAAGGAGATCTGAGAGGAGAGTGCTTCTGGGTTTAATGTGGGGAAGCAGCTTGTGAGAGCTTCTGACCGGCATCAAAGCACCACGGTCAACTGTCTTCCACTTTCATCCCCATCCCATCTGCCTCCTCGTGGACCTCCCCTGGCCTGCCGCCCACCTGGCGCAGGGCACTGGCTTGGCACTGTTGTCTGCCCATAGCCAGGCCGGGCACCGGACACAGCCCACAGAGTCAGACTGCCTCTCTGACTGTAAAGAGGGCAAGGAGGTGCCGAGGGAGAGATACTGGTAAAACAGACTGACTCAACTACAGTATTTTACTGAAGCTTCGTAATGGTATATTTTACAGTACGTTATTTTAGGTAGAAAAGAGACTGATGACAACGAAGAAGCAGTTCATTCTTATTCTCTCTAAGCACTAATACGACGATAATGACCATCATCAGATGCCGGGTAGGAGTCTGGAAGGAGATGTGAAACGATCTTTATATTCCGTATGCTTTTATCTTTATAATTCGTTGTCTCAAGACCAATTTGAAGTGTGAATAAGTTTTAAGAATAAGAAAAATCAATGCACGTAATTGACCGGTGAATAATTGCTGCTGGAATGTAGAGGAGCACTTCATTGCTCCAGATGTCTCATTATGTTCAGAAAGCCACTGTTCACTCCAACGCAATTTACACATTCTATTGGTAATAGAGACCACGTAGCAGCTGATTCTAACTCTCTGTGTCCTCTCTTTCTCTCCATCGCTGTAGGCATTTCCTGTTCAAAACACCGTCCGGGACCACTCCCCTGTTCAGCAGCTCGTCTCCAGGGTATCCGCTGACATCTGGGACCGTCTACTCCCCCCCGCCGCGGCTGCTACCCAGAAACACCTTCTCTAGGAGCTCCTTCAAGCTGAAGAAACCCTCCAAGTACTGCAGCTGGAAATGTGCTGCCGTGTCGGCCATCGCTGCTGCCGTCCTGCTGGTCGTGCTGCTCTCCTACTTCATAGGTAGGCTACAATACAGTACAATACAGTACAATACAGTACAATACAGTACAATACAGAACAATACAGTACAATACAGAACAATACAGAACAATACAGTACAATACAGTACAATACAGAACAATACAATACAATACAATACAATACAGTACAATACAGAACAGTACAATACAATACAGTACAGTACAATACAGTACAATACAGTACAATACAGAACAATACAGTACAATACAGTACAATACAGTACAATACAGCACAATACAATACAATACAATACAATACAGTACAATACAGAACAGTACAATACAATACAGTACAGTACAATACAGTACAATACAGTACAATACAGAACAATACAGTACAATACAGTACAATACAGTACAATACAGAACAATACAGAACAATACAGAACAGTACAGAACAATACAGTACAATACAGTACAATACAGTACAATACAGAACAATACAGAACAGTACAGTACAATACAGAACAATACAGAACAGTACAGTACAATACAGAACAATACAGAACAATACAATACAGAACAGTACAGTACAATACAGAACAGTACAATACAATACAGTACAGTACAATACAGTACAATACAGTACAATACAGAACAATACAGTACAATACAGTACAATACAGTACAATACAGAACAATACAGAACAGTACAGAACAATACAGTACAATACAGTACAATACAGAACAATACAGAACAATACAGAACAGTACAGTACAGCACAATACAGTACAATACAGCACAATACAATACAATACAATACAATACAGTACAATACAGCACAATACAATACAATACAGTACAATACAGTACAATACAATATAATACAGTACAATACAGTACAATACAGAACAATACAGAACAATACAGTACAATACAGAACAATACAGAACAGTACAGTACAGCACAATACAGTACAATACAGCACAATACAATACAATACAATACAATACAGTACAATACAGCACAATACAATACAATACAGTACAATACAGTACAATACAATATAATACAGTACAATACAGTACAATACAGAACAATACAGAACAATACAGAACAGTACAGTACAGCACAATACAGTACAATACAGCACAATACAATACAATACAATACAATACAGTACAATACAGCACAATACAATACAGTACAATACAGTACAATACAATATAATACAGTACAATACAGAACAGTACAATACAATACAGTACAATACAGTGCAGTACAATACAATACAATGCAGTGCAGTACAATACAATACAGTGCAGTACAATACAATACAGTACAGTACAAGACAATACAGTACAATACAATACAGTACAATACAATACAATACAGTACAATACAGTGCAGTACAGTACAATACAATACAGTACAGTACAGTACAGTACAGTACAGTACAGTACAATACAGTACAATACAGTGCAGTACAGTACAGTACAGTACAGTACAATACAATACAATACAATACAATACAGTACAGTACAGTACAATACAATACAGTACAATACAGTACAATACAATACAGTACAATACAGTACAGTACAATACAGTACAGTACAGTACAGTACAGTACAATACAATACAATACAGTACAGTACAATACAGTACAATACAGTACAGTACAGTACAGTACAATACAATACAATACAGTACAATACAGTACAGTACAGTACAGTACAATACAATACAGTACAATACAGTACAATACAGTACAATACATTACAGCACAGTACAGTACAGTACAGTACAGCACAGTACAGTACAATACAGTACAGTACAATACAATACAGTACAATACAGTACAGTACAGTACAGTACAATACAATACAATACAGTACAATACAGTACAATACAGTACAGCACAGTACAGTACAGTACAATACAATACAGTACAATACAGTACAATACAGTACAGTACAGTACAGTACAGTACAGTACAATACAGTACAATACAATACAATACAGTACAGTACAATACAATACAGTACAATACAGTACAGCACAGTACAGTACAGTACAGTACAGCACAGTACAGTACAGTACAATACAATACAGTACAGTACAGTACAGTACAGTACAGTACAGTACAGTACAGTACAGTACAGTACAGTACAGTACAGTACAGTACAGTACAGTACAGTACAGTACAGTACAGTACAGTACAGTACAGCACAGTACAGTACAGTACAATACAGTACAGTACAGTACAGTACAGTACAGTACAGTACAGTACAGCACAGTACAGTACAGTACAATACAGTACAATACAATACAATACAGTACAGTACAATACAATACAGTACAATACAGTACAATACAGTACAATACAGTACAATACAATACAGTACAGTACAGTACAGCAGGCCCCCTTGTTATTGTGATACACTTATCTCTCTGCAGTGGTGGAAAAGTCATACTTGACTCCGGTAAAAGTCACACAGTCAAATGCTTTTTGAGTAAAAGTCTAAAAGTAGCTGCTTTTAAATGTACTTAAGTACAGTGGTGGAAAAAGTACTACATTCTGATACTCATCATCACAGCGGTCTAAGGCACTGCATCTCAGTGCTAGAGGCGTCACTACAGACACCCTGGTTAGATTCCAGGCTGTATCACTAAGGCACTGCATCTCAGTGCTAGAGGCGTCACTACAGACCCTGGTTAGATTCCAGGCTGTATCACAGCGGTCTAAGGTACTGCATCTCAGTGCTAGAGCCGTCACTACAGACACCCTGGTTTGAATCCAGGTTGCATCACAACCGGCCCATGATTGGGAATCCCATAGGGCAGCGCACAATAGGCCCAGCATCATCTGGTGTAGGCCGTCATTGTAAATAATAGTTTGTTCTTTAAACTGACTTGCCTAGTTAAATAAATGTTAAATTAAAATTGGAACTGAAAGCATTTTAGCAGCATGAAATCGTATTAAAATCTGTTCATAGAAACAATATCACATTTTTTGTACATTTTGGTCATTTTCACATTTTCAGAAATCCATAGAATGTTTGGGAACATTTGGGGCGGCAGCGTTGCCTAGTGGTTAGAGCGTTGGACTAGTAACCGAAAGGTTGCAAGTTCAAATCCCCGAGCTGACAAGGTACAAATCTGTTGTTCTGCCCCTGAACAGGCAGTTAACCCACTGTTCCTAGGCCGTCATTGCAAATAAGAATTTGTTCTTAACTGACTTGCCTAGTTAAATAAATGTAAAATATATATATATTTTTTTAACTACATACAGTAAAGCATTTGTGAAAATTCTATAGCAATATATAGAGTGGGAACGCAGCTGTGGTTTATATATATAGATATATAGAGTGGGAACGCAGCTGTGGTTTATATATATAGATATATAGAGTGGGAACGCAGCTGTGGTTTATATATATAGATATATAGAGTGGGAACGCAGCTGTGGTTTATATATATAGATATATAGAGTGAGCTACAGTAGGCCAGGCAGTAGGGGCTGTTATCATTCACTATGAACTGGACTGTGTGTTTACAGGCAGTAGGGCCTGTTATCATTCACTATGAACTGGACTGTGTGTTTACAGGCAGTAGGGCCTGTTATCATTCACTATGAACTGGACTGTGTGTTTACAGGCAGTAGGGCCTGTTATCATTCACTATGAACTGGACTGTGTGTTTACAGGCAGTAGGGCCTGTTATCATTCACTATGAACTGGACTGTGTGTTTACAGGCAGTAGGGCCTGTTATCATTCACTATGAACTGGACTGTGTGTTTACAGGCAGTAGGGCCTGTTATCATTCACTATGACCTGGACTGTGTGTTAACAGGCAGTAGGGCCTGTCATCATTCACTATGAACTGGACTGTGTGTTTACAGGCAGTAGGGCCTGTTATCATTCACTATGAACTGGACTGTGTGTTTACAGGCAGTAGGGCCTGTTATCATTCACTTTGAACTGGACTGTGTGTTTACAGGCAGTAGGGCCTGTTATCGTTCACTATGACCTGGACTGTGTGTTTACAGGCAGTAGGGCCTGTTATCATTCACTATGAACTGGACTGTGTGTTTACAGGCAGTAGGGCCTGTTATCGTTCACTATGACCTGGACTGTGTGTTTACAGGCAGTAGGGCCTGTTATCATTCACTATGAACTGGACTGTGTGTTTACAGGCAGTAGGGCCTGCTATCATTCACTATGAACTGGACTGTGTGTTTACAGGCAGTAGGGCCTGTTATCATTCACTATGAACTGGACTGTGTGTTTACAGGCAGTAGGGCCTGCTATCATTCACTATGAACTGGACTGTGTGTTTACAGGCAGTAGCAACAGCGTGTCTACATCATTAGAACGAACACATTCGCCAAAAGCCACAAAATACACCTGAATGGATCTTTGCAAATATGTAAATTCCAACGGGAGAGATCTCACATTTGGGAACTTTACAGTCCAATTGATCAAACAACCATGTACAGGTAGGCCATCAACAAAAATAAGATCAAAAACTAATGGTAGCCAAAGCGAGATGAGCTAAAAATCTAACAAGAGAACATTAGATAGACCCTCTCAAACTTTTTCAGCTAAGTTAGTTGGAATGCCAAAATTGCACTGATAAACGATGGGGAATAGTAGCCTGCTTGTCCTTCTGCAGTTTGCCTGTCAAAACATGCTTGTCCCAACCCACATTTTGACAACTGAATGGGAACCCATTTGATCGATGCCAAATACATTTGATTGACAACTTAAGGTGCGTTCGTAAATTGCCTCCAGTGTGTCAGTGTGCGCTCTGGGTCGTTTGCAAATTGCCTCCAGTGTGTCAGTGTGTGCTCTGGGTCATTTGTAAATTCAGAGCATTGTCAGATTGTCTGAGTTCCCCCTTCGCAGTATTGACACTGGAAGTAGGGTGGCCAAGAAGTAGGGTTGATCTGAGCGTTATTCACAACGGCAGTCAAGCACCCAAGCTAACTTGCTAAAGTCTAGACTTCCAGACACAAATGAGAGAACACCTCACTCACTCTGACCATTTTAATCGCCCTAAGCAGAGCTGGTGAGACTGTTTCCATGTTATCAACATCGTTAGTGACGAACTGTGCTGCCGGCAACAATTTAATAACTTTTTTTTGCAGATGTTTACTGACATCGGTCATATTCAACAGGTGTTGCATGTTCGTAAATTCATCAGTTATTCTGCCCTCTGGCACACAGATGAGAGTGCTATGAAATCGGAGTTGATAGCCAGAGTGAATTTAGGAACGCCAGGGAAATGCTGACTGGATAACAGTTGTTCAAGTTCAGCATAGCTAGCGAGCTAACTAGCAAAGAGCTTCACATTTCTTGCTAGCTAACTATAGCAAAGCGCTTCACATTTCTTGCTAGCAAAGCGCTTCACATTTCTTGCTAGCTAACTATAGCAAAGCGCTTCACATTTCTTGCTAGCAAAGCGCTTCACATTTCTTGCTAGCTAACTAGCAAAGCGCTTCACATTTCTTGCTAGCTAACTATAGCAAAGCGCTTCACATTTCTTGCTAGCAAAGCGCTTCACATTTCTTGCTAGCTAACTAGCAAAGTGATTCACATTTCTTGCTAGCTAACTAGCAAAGCGCTTCACATTTCTTGCTAGCTAACTAGCAAAGCGATTCACATTTCTTGCTAGCTAACTAGCAAAGCAATTCACATTTCTTGCTAGCTAACTAGCAAAGCGCTTCACATTTCTTGCTAGCAAAGCGCTTCACATTTCCTGCTAGCTAACTAGCAAAGCGCTTCACATTTCTTGCTAGCTAACTATAGCAAAGCGCTTCACATTTCTTGCTAGCAAAGCGCTTCACATTTCTTGCTAGCTAACTAGCAAAGCGATTCACATTTCTTGCTAGCTAACTAGCAAAGCGCTTCACATTTCTTGCTAGCTAACTAGCAAATCGATTCACATTTCTTGCTAGCTAACTAGCAAAGCGATTCACATTTCTTGCTAGCTAACTAGCAAAGCGATTCACATTTCTTGCTAGCTAACTATAGCAAAGCGCTTCACATTTCTTGCTAGCAAAGCGCTTCACATTTCTTGCTAGCTAACTAGCAAAGCGATTCACATTTCTTGCTAGCTAACTAGCAAAGCGATTCACATTTCTTGCTAGCTAACTATAGCAAAGCGATTCACATTTCTTGCTAGCTAACTATAGCAAAGCGATTCACATTTCTTGCTAGCTAACTATAGCAAAGCGATTCACATTTCTTGCTAGCTAACTATAGCAAAGCGATTCACATTTCTTGCTAGCTAACTAGCAAAGCAATTCACATTTCTTGCTAGCTAACTAGCAAAGCGCTTCACATTTCTTGCTAGCAAAGCGCTTCACATTTCCTGCTAGCTAACTAGCAAAGCGCTTCACATTTCTTGCTAGCTAACTATAGCAAAGCGCTTCACATTTCTTGCTAGCAAAGCGCTTCACATTTCTTGCTAGCTAACTAGCAAAGCGATTCACATTTCTTGCTAGCTAACTAGCAAAGCGCTTCACATTTCTTGCTAGCTAACTAGCAAATCGATTCACATTTCTTGCTAGCTAACTAGCAAAGCGATTCACATTTCTTGCTAGCTAACTAGCAAAGCGATTCACATTTCTTGCTAGCTAACTATAGCAAAGCGCTTCACATTTCTTGCTAGCAAAGCGCTTCACATTTCTTGCTAGCTAACTAGCAAAGCGATTCACATTTCTTGCTAGCTAACTAGCAAAGCGATTCACATTTCTTGCTAGCTAACTATAGCAAAGCGATTCACATTTCTTGCTAGCTAACTATAGCAAAGCGATTCACATTTCTTGCTAGCTAACCAAATGACATCTGCATCTCTAGTTGTAGCCACCAAAAAAACGAACGTCGGTCACTTACCCATCCAATGACATGACATCCTCCCAGCAGGTAGCTAGCTAATGTGTTTTTAGCTTGGTAAATAAATAGCTACATAAATAGATACGCTAGCCAATTAGCCATGACTGACTTGTGATCATTGCCCTTGCTAGTTGGATTGTATTGACATTCCCAGCCTTAGTTACATTCGTCCCTTTTTGTCCAGCATATTGAGTCGTTGAGACTGGAACAGTGCATCCCAAATGGAGGCAGAAAACAATGTACCAGGCCAGCTGAGATTTACAACCTGATAGCAATATTTCTGGGACTATCAAGAAATGTATTGGTGAATTATATTAATTATTTATTAAACTACATCCCTCTATTCTGGGATGACAATACGTTATCAAACAAGGGCACTGCGTTCATCCACCTCTGGCCTGCTCGCCTCCCTACCACTGAGGAAGTACAGTTCCCGCTCAGCCCAGTCAAAACTGTTCGCTGCTCTGGCCCCCCAATGGTGGAACAAACTCCCTCACGACGCCAGGACAGCGGAGTCAATCACCACCTTCCGGAGACACCTGAAACCCCACCTCTTTAAGGAATACCTAGGATAGGATAAGTAATCCTTCTCACCCCCCTTTAAGATTTAGATGCACTATTGTAAAGTGACTGTTCTACTGGATGTCATAAGGTGAATGCACCAATTTGTAAGTCGCTCTGGATAAGAGCGTCTGCTAAATGACTTAAATGTAAATGTAATGTAAATGTAATGTAAATGTAATGTAATGTAATGTAAATGTAATGTAATGTAAATGTAATGTAAATGTAATGTAATGTAATGAGAGGTGCGTGAATTGGACCATAATTCTGTCATGCCTGAGCATTCAAAATGTACTTTTTGGTGTAGGGAAAATGTTTAGGAGTAAAAAAAAAAAAGTACGTATTTTCTTTAGGAATGTGTAAAAGTTGTCTAGAATATAGATACCCACAAAAACATTTACATTTTGAGTCATTTAAGCAGGTGATTTCATACAGCGCAACTTACAGTGAAGGAGTACTTACATTTTCATACTGGTCTCACGTGGGAATCAAACCCACAACTACGGCATTGCAAGCACTATGCTCTACCAACTGAGCTAATACTTTCAAGTACATAAGTACTTTTAAGATATTTTTTACTTAAGTACTTTATAGTATTTTAACTTAAGTACTTTACACCAGTGTACATTTACACCAGTGTACATCTGTTATCAGATTGGCTTGGCGCATTTAACCTGTTTGGGAATGAACTAGAAAATATTATTATTATTAGTCAATGGTATGGTTGACTGGCATAACGTTAAGCCTATCTCTCCAATGACATTAAAATTCATAAATACTTGACAGGGCAAAGCAAATTGTTAAAAGCACATATATCATAATTAGCTTGGCCTTTGACATACAATGGATCAATACGGGCCTGGGTGCATATTATGTTGGCTGTTATATTATGTCATATTTATTTATGTATGACCCAGATTAAGTACTTAGAAAGAATATGAACACTCACCGCCTACTCTAGCCGTACTCCATGATCGATTTCATCACATAATATTTAGTATTTGCATTTTGTTTTGTGAGGTAATGATGTATAGTCTAGAAGGAGGTGTCTCAGGCAGTGTTCAGGTCTGACATGGTGATTGTGAGTCATCGTAGCATGGCGGGGTGCAGTGAGCTGTGCTGTTAGCTCCACACACCAGGCTGAGAGAGAGAGAGAGAGAGAGAGAGAGAGAGAGAGAGAGAGAGAGAGAGAGAGAGAGAGAGAGAGAGAGAGAGAGAGAGAGAGAGAGAGAGAGAGAGAGAGAGAGAGAGCCGACTGCTCCCCAAGCCATGCTCTTTTGAGGACTGTGGACATGGTCGATACTGAGGCGTATAGCGTTAGCCGTAGGGAAGGAGGGAGGGAGAGAGAGAGAGAGAGAGAGAGAGAGAGAGAGAGAGAGAGAGAGAGAGAGAGAGAGAGAGAGAGAGAGCCCACTGCAGGAGTGGCACAGGCTGGGAAATGAGAGCGAAAACCTCAAAGGGGCTTTGATGAGCCGATCAAGAGCCTTACTGTGGTCACATAATAACAGCTAAGGCCGATCTCTGTGTGGAGGAATGCTGTAGGAATATCTACACACAGATACTATGTCCCGTGTGCCAGTTTCTCTACGGGAGACTGTAGTGGTATTGAGAGCTGGCTGAATGTGCTGTATTAAGGGCTCTGTGTGGTAGGAATAGAGAGCTGTGTGGCCAAGGCTATGCGGTAGTGTGGTTTTATTTAGACCTCACCCTTATTATAGGGTTTCACTGTTTGGAATTGCAATGCTTGTGGACATATTTATTCACTGTGATATTCCGTTGACATGCTTGTCCTTTTCAAAGCTGAAGACACACTCACAGGAGGGAGGGAGGGAGGGAGGGATAGAGAGAGAGGGGGAGGGAGGGAGGGAGGGAGGGAGGGAGAGAGAGAGAGAGAGAGAGAGAGAGAGAGAGAGAGAGAGAGAGAGAGAGAGAGAGAGAGATGGCTCATTGACTTTGCGCAGCCGTGGGTAGAGGCTGGCTGTCTGTGTGCAGAGGTGAAACTCCCCCATTACCTGTGGGATTATGTTCGCATGGTGTGGCACTCAGGCACACAGAGGGAGGCATTGGCCACCGCTCAGCAGACAGAGCACCTCATATCCTCTGCGCCGGTCAGGGCTCTACAGTCTGAGCGGTTCTGATCCAGCCTTTCGAGCCATGCCAATACTCAGCTGGCCCGGACCTCTGAGCAGAACCGACCCCTGTGCGTGTGCACAAACTGCAGAAAGAAATGTGGTCGTGGCTTTTTACAAGCAAACAAAACTGGGCCTCTGAGCTCTCCACTGCAGACACAGACACCGCCACAGACACCGCCACAGACACCGCCACAGACACAGACACAGACACAGACACAGACACAGACACCGCCACAGACACAGACAAAGACACACACACAGACACAGACACAGACACAGACACAGACACAGACACAGACACAGACACAGACACAGAATCCACTGAGAGAGGGAGGCCCAGACTCTTCCTGGGAAATCTGCATTTAATGCATTTGGAAACACAGCAGCCAGGCAAATATAGGCTATTTATGTTTCCCTCTTTCAAAAAATGATGTTGTCTGTTCATTTTAGTGTCCAGAACCGGTGTCTGAAGAGAGCTTCCTTCAGAGACTCAAGACAAAGAATATGCCCTGAAAGAGTTGAATGTCAGTATGCATGGCATGCCTCTTAATGAGCCAATCACATGGCCGTTGTTACATCATGAAGGACTGACACCCACCAATTGTTCTCGTATCTCTCCGCACGTCCATTCCTCTAAGGACACACTTTATATTCCTTGTGTTTTGTTTGGAAACACACTCGTTTACAGACCTACCGTATCCAAGGGGCTGAGAGGTTTACAGTTGCTAGGACACAGATGAGGTGAGCAGGCCTGATGCAAGCCGAGCAGATTTGGCATCATCGTGCTAGGTGGAAGCCATGCTACTGCCTCACTTGCTCGCTCGCTCGCTCTCTCTTGCTCTCTCTCTTGCTCTCTCCCTCGCTCGCTCGCTCTCTCTCTCTTGCTCTCTCCCTCCCTCGCTCGCTCGCACTCCTTAAAGGACAGCGGGCCTAATTTACACTAATTGGTGAAAGAGGATGAAAGGAGCGAGATAAATGATGAGTACACAGCCTTTTGATTGGTTCTGCTCTCCTGGTTAGATGAGCTGGACTGGACCTGGAGCTGCCACTACAGGGGTTTTCATTAGGCATGACATGAAACCAAGAAAGATGGTGATTGACACTGAAATCAACCCAATGACTGATACACAGAAATCAACCTAATGACTGATACACAGAAATCAACCCAATGACTGATACACAGAAATCAACCCAATGACTGATACACAGAAATCAACCCAATGACTGATACACAGAAATCAACCTAATGACTGATACACAGAAATCAACCCAATGACTGATACACAGAAATCAACCCAATGACTGATACACAGAAATCAACCTAATGACTGATACACAGAAATCAACCCAATGACTGATACACAGAAATCAACCCAATGACTGATACACAGAAATCAACCCAATGACTGATACACAGAAATCAACCCAATGACTGATACAACTGGATTCTACTGAGTATGTTTAGAGTATGTTTAGTATGTTTAGAGTATGTTTAGTATGTTTAGAGTATGTTTAGTATGTTTAGAGTATGTTTAGTATGTGTTTAGTATGTTTAAAGTATGTGTAGTATGTTTAGAGTATGATTAGTATGTTTAGAGTATGTTTAGCATGTGTAGTATGTATAGAGTTTAACCAACTGACAAGTAGAAGCAGGCGCACACACACACACACACACACACACACACACACACACACACACACACACACACACACACACACACACACACACATTCTTCACCCCCTCTCTCTGTATATCAGTGATGGAGCAGGGTTGGCAGGGGTCACCTTTATGTGTGTGTTCTAAATGCTTTCAGTGGTCATCGTTAATGACGGGCCATGTGAGACTGGTGACAGACGTCCTCTGCCCTGCGTGGCTGTCCTCTCTGGGTGCTGCCAGCGCTCCGTCAACACGCCCACTCTGTCACTGTGTTTATTTTTATCTCTGTCCCCCGAGCCTTTGGAGACGTTGACCTTCATGCCTTACAAAACTTTTAGAGTCATGTCCGGAATGAATCCGGTGTACACCGAAGAGAGCCCAACCTGAAATTCCTTCCCTTCCTGTTTCAGAGACGAAGCTCTGAATGAAAATATTCCTGATGCAGCCGACCATAGATGGGTTTCTATACAACGTACACACTTTAAACAAGAGCAAAACTATCTACAATCCCGACTACTAACCTCTTCCCAGTAACTCAAGCTGACACTCGAAATTCTGCCTCTGGCATATATAAATGACAAGATGTAGTTCCATTCCACTTCATTCCTCTCCCTAGAAACTGCCAGCCTGCATAGTAATGCCACGTTCAGGTCTATTTCTGTTTCAGAGCAGAGAGCGCTGGCAATGCTGCTGGAATGGCCAGCCACTATTGGTAAACTTGGCCGGTTAGACACATACAGTATGAGCTGAACAGAGCTGCAGCTGTGGGGAGTATGAAGGGAGGCATAGTATGTGGCCTGATTCTAGTTGCACTGTATAGTTGAAGATGGAAGTTTACATACACGTAGGTTGGAGTCATTAGAACTCGTTTTTCAACCACTCCACAAATTTCTTGTTAACGAACTACAGTTTTGGCAAGTCGGTGAGGACATTTACTTTGTGCATGACAGCAAGTAATTTTCCCAACAATTGTTTACAGACAATTGTGGCAAAATGGCTTAAGGACAACAAAGTCAAGGTATTGGAGTGGCCATCACAAAGTCCTGACCTCAATTCTATAGAAAACTTGTAGGCAGAACTGAAAAAGTGTGTGCGAGCAAGGAGGCCTACAAACCTGACTCAGTTACACCAGCTCTGTCAGGAGGCCTACGAACCTGACTCAGTTACACCAGCTCTGTCAGGAGGCCTACAAACCTGACTCAGTTACACCAGCTCTGTCAGGAGGCCTACAAACCTGACTCAGTTACACCAGCTCTGTCAGGAGGAATGGGACAAAATTCACCCTACTTATTGTGGGAAGCTTGTGAAAGGCTACCTGAAACGTTTAACCCAAGTTAAACAATTTAAAGGCAATGCTACCAAATACTAATTGAGTGTATGTAAACTTCTGACCCACTGGGAATGTGATGAAAGAAATAAAAGCTGAAATAAATCATTCTCTCTACTATTATTCTGACATTTCACATTCTTAAAATAAAGTGGTGATCCTAATTGACCTAAGACAGGGAATTTTTACTTGGATTAAATATCAGGAATTGTGAATGTATTTGGCTAAGGTGGATGTAAACTTCCGACTTCAACTGTTTTGACAAAATGTGGACAACCTTTTCAAATGAATGGATTCGGCAATTTCAGCCACACCCGTTGCTGACAGATGTATCACATAGCCATGCAATCTCCATAGACAAACATTTACAGTAGAATGGCCTTACTGAAGAGCTCAGTGACTTTCAACGTGGCACCGTCATAGGATGACAACAAGTCAGATCGTCAAATTTCTGCCCTCTAGATATGACCCGGTCAACTGTAAGTGCTGTTATTATGAAATGGAAACGTCTAAGAGCAACAACGGCTAAGCTGTGAGGTAGTAGGCCGCACAAGTTCACAGAACGGGGCCGCCGAGCGCTTTAAAAAATAATCTGGTGCAACTCTCACTACCGAGTTCCAAACTATCTCTGGAAGCAACGTCAGCACAAGAGCCATTCGTCACGAACTTCATGAAATGGGTTTCCATGGCCGAGCAGCCGCACACAAGCCTAAGGTCACTATGCGCTATGCCAAGCGTCGGCTGGAGCTCGTTGCCATTGGACTGGTAACACGTTCTCTGGAGTGATGAATCATGCTTCACCATCTGGCAGTCAGATGGACTAATCTGGGTTTGGCGGATGCCAGGAGAACGCTACCTGCCTCAATGCATAGTGCCAACCGTAATGTTTGGGGGAGGAGGAATAATGGTTTGGGCCTGTTTTTCATGATTCGGGCTAGGTACATTAGTTCCAGTGAAGGGAAATCTTAATGCTACAGCATACAATGACATTCTAGACGATTCTGTGCTTCCAAATTTGTGGCAACAGTTTGGGGAAGGTCCTGTTCCTATTTAAACATAACAATGCCCCCATGCACAAAACGAGGTCCATACAGAAACGGTTTGTCGAGATTGGTGTGGAAGAACTTGACTGGCCTGCACAGAGTCCTGACCTCAACCCTTTGGGATGAATTGGAACGCCGACCGCAAGCCAGGCTTAATCGCCCAACATCAGTGTCCGACCTCACTAATGCTCTTGTGGCTGAATAGAAGCAAGTCCCCGTAGCAATGTTCCAACATCTAGTGGAAAGCCTTCCCAGAAGAGTGGAGGCTGTTATAGCAGCAAAGGGGGGACCAACTCCATATGAATGCCCATAGTTTTGGAATGAGATGTTTGACGAGAAGGTGTCCACATACTTTTGGTCATGTGGTGTATGTGGATTTTCTCCCTGGCTCTCCTTCATGACACAGATAGGGTTATATAACGCTGTCACACAAATCGTCTCCGCAGCACATGGGCAGGACAGTGACATGGTCCATTTGGACTGGGTGAAGGAGCAAGAGGCAAACTCACAACACGAGGGTTGTCATTAAAGAAGAGAATGTGTCTGGAGTACTTATGGTTGAGGGCTGATGGCTGATGGCTGAGGGCTGATGGTTGAGGGTTGATGGCTGAGGGCTGATGGCTGAGGGCTGATGGTTGAGGGCTGATGGTTGAGGGCTGATGGTTGAGGGCTGATGGTTGATGGTTGAGGGCTAGTAGTTGATGGTTGAGGGCTGGTAGTTGATGGCTGGTAGTTGATGGTTGATGGCTGGTGGTTGATGGTTGAGGGCTGGTAGTTGATGGCTGGTAGTTTATGGCTGGTAGTTGATGGTTGATGGCTGGTGATTGATGGTTGATGGCTGGTGGTTGATGGCTGGTGATTTATGGTTGATGGCTGGTGGTTGATGGCTGGTGGTTGATGGCTGGTGATTGATGGCTGGTGGTTGAAGGCTGGTGGTTGATGGCTGGTGGCTGATGGCTGGTGGTTGATGGTTGATGGCTGGGGGTTGATGGCTGGTGGTTGATGGTTGATGGCTGATGGTTGACAGCTGATGGTTGAAGGCTGGTGGTTGATGGCTGGTGGCTGATGGCTGGTGGTTGATGGTTGATGGCTGGTGGTTGATGGCTGGTGGTTGATGGTTGACGGTTGGTGGTTGAAGGCTGACAGTTGACTGCTGATGGTTGATGGTTGAAGGTTGATGCTTGCTCTCAGGGATTTTGACAAGCAGAGTGGAATAGATTGGATCCATCTAATCACGCTGCTCTTCACACCCACATCTCTCCAGAAAGAGAAAGAGGGAGATGGGTGGTGGTGGTGCTAATTCGTTTTACATGCCGTAGGTCTGCAGAGAAGGTGATGATCAGACAACAAAATGGCCCATCCAGCACCATCCAATACCAACTAGTACCATCCAGTACCATGTAGTACTATCCACTACCAACCACTACCATCCACTACCATCCACTACCAACCACTACCATCCAATACCATCCACTACCATCCACTACCATCCAATACCAACTAGTACCATCCAATACCATCCACTACCAACCACTACCATGTAGTACTATCCACTACCAACCACTACCATCCAGTACCATCCACTACCATCCAATACCATGTAGTACTATCCACTACCAACCACTACCATCCAGTACCATCCAGTACCATCCAATACCATGTAGTACTATCCACTACCAACCACTACCATCCACTACCATCCACTACCATCCACTACCATCCAATACCATGTAGTACTATCCACTACCAACCACTACCATCCAGTACCATCCAGTACCATCCAATACCATCCACTACCATCCAGTACCATCCACTACCATCCAATACCATCCACTACCATCCACTACCATCCAATACCAACCACTACCATCCAATACCATCCAGTACCATCCACTACCATCCACTACCATCCACTACCATCCAATACCATCCACTACCATCCAGTACCATCCACTACCATCCAATACCATCCACTACCATCCACTACCATCCAATACCAACCACTACCATCCAATACCATCCAGTACCATCCACTACCATCCACTACCATCCACTACCAACTAGTACCATCCACTACAATCCACTACCATCCACTACCATCCACTACCATCCACTACCATCCACTACCAACTAGTACCATCCACTACCATCCACTACCATCCACTACCATCCACTACCATCCACTACAATCCACTACCATCCACTACCATCCACTACCATCCACTACCATCCACTACCATCCACTACCATCCACTACCATCCACTACCATCCACTACCATCCACTACCATCCACTACCATCCACTACCATCCACTACCACCAGCATGAGGAATCATCTCAGAGGGGAGGTGCTGGGGCCTCCGTGGAGGGAGGGGATGCTGCGGTGAGGATGGACAGACCCTGTGAAGGGCTGCTGTTATTGGCATTGGCTTTTCATTGTTAGGAGAGACACGAGTCTCATAGTCTCACACACACGTTTGTTTTCGCAACGGTGCTGCTAGAACCTTCAAAGAGGGAGACTCTCAGGGAGATCAGTGTGAATCAACGTTTTGATTTCATAGTGAGCTTGTGACCCTGGCTGTGTGTGTGTGTGTGTGTGTGTGTGTGTGTGTGTGTGTGTGTGTGTGTGTGTGTGTGTGTGTGTGTGTGTGTGTGTGTGTGTGTGTGTGTGTGTGTGTGTGTGTGTGTGTGTGTGTGTGTGTGTGTGTGTGTGTGTGTGCGCGCAGGTTTGCGGGCAGACGGGCTGATTTTTCAATTTTTCAGTCTGTGTCTGTCAGTGTCTAACTTATATATGGTGTGGGTGCAGAGAGATTAAAGCCAAGAGTCCGTGTTTACATGCCTATCGTTTGTGTTGTCACTATGGTGATGGGGTAGTGGTGGTGCTGCCCTCCGATCGCTGTGAACTGCCACTTAGTTGCATCAGTCAGTAGAGGTGTTTAGTTCATCAGAGGCTGGTCCTGCTGGGGGACCAAGCGAGCCGGGCCTGATCTCTTCTCCTGCATCACACCACGGCCCATATCTCCACCACAGCACGGCCTGCTTCTCTCTGCTCCTCAGCCGGCCTGCTTCCCTCTGCTCCTCAGCCGGTCTGCTCCTCAGCTGGCCTGCTTCTCTCTGCTCCTCAGCCGGTCTGCTTCCCTCTGCTCCTCAGCCGGCCTGCTTCCCTCTGCTCCTCAGCCGGCCTGCTTCTCTCTGCTCCTCAGCCGGCCTGCTTCTCTCTGCTCCTCAGCCGGTCTGCTTCCCTCTGCTCCTCAGCCGGCCTGCTTCCCTCTGCTCCTCAGCTGGCCTGCTTCCCTCTGCTCCTCAGCCGGTCTGCTCCTCAGCCGGCCTGCTTCCCTCTGCTCCTCAGCCGGCCTGCTTCTCTCTGCTCCTCAGCCGGTCTGCTTCCCTCTGCTCCTCAGCCGGCCTGCTTCCCGCTGCTCCTCAGCTGGCCTGCTTCCCTCTGCTCCTCAGCCGGTCTGCTCCTCGGCCGGCCTGCTTCCCTCTGCTCCTCAGCCGGCCTGCTTCTCTCTGCTCCTCAGCCGGCCTGCTTCTCTCTGCTCCTCAACCGGCCTGCTTCTCTCTGCTCCTCAGCCGGCCTGCTTCCCTCTGCTCCTCAGCCGGCCTGCTTCTCCCTGCTCCTCAGCCGGCCTGCTTCTCTCTGCTCCTCAGCCGGTCTGCTCCTCAGCCGGCCTGCTTCCCTCTGCTCCTCAGCCGGCCTGCTCCTCAGCCGTTCTGCTCCTCAGCCGGTCTGCTTCTCTCTGCTCCTCAGCCGGCCTGCTCCTCAGCCGGTCTGCTTCTCTCTGCTCCTCAGCCGGTCTGCTTCTCTCTGCTCCTCAGCCGGTCTGCTCCTCAGCCGGTCTGCTTCTCTCTGCTCCTCAGCCGGCCTGCTCCTCAGCCGTTCTGCTCCTCAGCCGGCCTGCTTCTCTCTGCTCCTCAGCCGGCCTGCTTCCCTCTGCTCCTCAGCCGTCTGCCCAGCTCCCCTGTAGATGTAGTCCTACACTTAGCCGTGTTTGCATTTGCTGGAGAAATCCCTCTCTCTCTCTCTCTCTCTCTCTCTCTCTCTCTCTCTCTCTCTCTCTCTCTCTCTCTCTCTCTCTCTCTCTCTCTCTCTCTCTCTCTCTCTCTCGCTCTCTCTCTCAAATCAAATGTATTTATATAGCCCTTCGAACATCAGCTGATATCTCAAAGTGCTGTACAGAAACCCAGCCTAAAAACCCAAACAGCAAGCAATGCAGGTGTAGAAGCACGGTGGCTAGGAAAAACTCCCTAGAAAGGCCAAAACCTAGGAAGAAACCTAGAGAGGAACCAGGCTATGTGGGGTGGCCAGTCCTCTTCTGGCTGTGCCGGGTGGAGATTATAACAGAACATGGCCAAGATGTTCAAATGTTCATAAATGACCAGCATGGTCGAATAATAATAAGGCAGAACAGTTGAAACTGGAGCAGCAGCACAGTCAGGTGGACTGGGGACAGCAAGGAGTCATCATGTCAGGTAGTCCTGGGACATGGTCCTAGGGCTCAGGTCAGTTGAAACTGGAGCAGCAGCATGGCCAGGTGGACTGGGGACAGCAAGGAGTCATCATGTCAGGTAGTCCTGGGGCATGGTCCTAGGGCTCAGGTCCTCCGAGAGAGAGAAAGAAAGAGAGAAGGAGAGAATTAGAGAATGCATACTTAGATTCACACAGGACACCGAATAGGACAGGAGAGGTACTTCAGATATAACAAACTGACCCTAGCCCCCCGACACATAAACGACTGCAGCATAAATACTGGAGGCTGAGACAGGAGGGGCCAGGAGACACTCTCTCTCTCTCTCTCTCTCTCTCTCTCTCTCTCTCTCTCTCTCTCTCTCTCTCTCTCTCTCTCTCTCTCTCTCTCTCTCTCTCTCTCTCTCTCTCTCTCTCTCTCTCTCTCTCTCTCTCTCTCTCTCTCTCCGTATAGTAACAGTATATATAGAGGTGAAAGCCGTTCTTTGTGTTATTACGACGTCCCTATGCTTCAGCCACACCCAGTCTTTCCCCAACTGACTTCCTGAAGTCTCCTCAAACTGTTAGATTCACAGAAGTCATCAGACTCCCCAGACCAATGTATTATATCTTGGAATGTCACATTGAATTTTTAATAAGGAACCAAATGAAATGAGTCGTAGCCAATAATAAACCATTAGACTGCATTAGTCCACAGGGGGTATCTCTCCGTGCTGCTCGTTGATGAGAGTCTGCCTGGCTGTACAGAACAGGACAGGGATGGTGGGTCGTCCTGTAGTAGAGACAGAGATGGATGGGGGGGGCTCACAGTCACCGGTCTGATGAGTCTTTCTGTAGGTAATATTATCACTTTTAGGAGGTGAATTAGACATAAAGATGACATTAAGAGTTATACGCCATCTCATTAAATTCTCATCTAACACATTTTAAGTTAATTATTCATGTTTATTGCGGGCTGAAAATGAGTTTGTGGAAGATTGCCCACAGATGTGATTAAGCAGTCTTAAGTGCATTGAAGTGACTTGTCATTTACATTTGAGTCATTTAGCAGACGCTCTTATCCAGAGCGACTTATAGGAACAATTAGGGTTAAGTTCCTTGCTCAAGGGCACATCGGCATATTTTTTCCCAACCCTAGTCGGCTCAGAGATTCAGAACTGCAACATGTTTTATCACTGGCTCAACTCTCTTAACCACAAGGCTACCTGCCTGGTTCTGTGTGTGTGTGTGTGTGTGCCTACCTGCCTGGTTCGTTGACAGACTGATTAACCATTCATCACCTGGTTTACATTGCTTTACATGTGTGTTTCAACAAGGCCTTACAGAAGACTGTGTTGTACAGAAAGACACTAGGGAGGGAAAGGAACCCGAAGGCGAGGATGTATTAATGGATCTGGAGCTTTTGGGTCGTTGGTCAGAATTAACTAAGGATGACCAACAGCTTGAGAGGCTCGTCTGTAATTTAGCTAAATTTTTACTGTCTCTTCGCCTCATTGGCCAGCTTGTGTTCAATCAGCTGATGATTATCTGGGGGAACTTTGGGAGTTGTACAGACAGCAGTAAGCAGCGCCGCCTGTAGCTCTTGCCTTTGAGCTAATGCTAATGCTAATGCTAATGCTTATGCTTATGCTAATGCTTATGCTAATACTTATGCTAATGCTAATGCTTATGCTAATGCTAATGCTTGCTTTTCTCCAATGCTTTTTTCTACAGCCATCACCATGGGTGCATTTACAGTATGCATAACTATAGCTGCACAGCCAGACTGAATTATTATTATTATTATTTTTGTGCTTTAAATCTAGAATGACTGTGTGCATGGCTTGAGGAGATCGTTTGAAAATAGTCACTGAGAACCGCTATTTTTAGAACGGCATCATTTGATTTTTGTTTTAGGATGTGAATGTAATTAACAATTGACTGTATTTGTCTCTTGGCACCATCCCAGGTTGAGGAAGGTAGTACTATGTAGAGGTGAGGAAGGTAGTACTATATAGAGGTGAGGAAGGTAGTACTATATAGAGGTGAGGAAGGTAGTACTATATAGAGGTGAGGAAGGTAGTACTATATAGAGGTGAGAAAGTTAGTACTATATAGAGGTGAGGAAGGTAGTACTATATAGAGGTGAGGAAGGTAGTACTATATAGAGGTGAGGAAGGTAGTACTATATAGAGGTGAGGAAGGTAGTACTATATAGAGGTGAGAAAGTTAGTACTATATAGAGGTGAGGAAGGTAGTACTATATAGAGGTGAGGAAGGTAGTACTATATAGAGGTGAGGAAGGTAGTACTATATAGAGGTGAGGAAGGTAGTACTATATAGAGGTGAGGAAGGTAGTACTATATAGAGGTGAGAAAGTTAGTACTATATAGAGGTGAGGAAGGTAGTACTATATAGAGGTGAGGAAGGTAGTACTATATAGAGGTGAGAAAGTTAGTACTATATAGAGGTGAGGAAGGTAGTACTATATAGAGGTGAGGAAGGTAGTACTATATAGAGGTGAGGAAGGTAGTACTATATAGAGGTGAGGAAGGTAGTACTATATAGAGGTGAGGAACGTAGTACTGTATAGAGGTGTCTCCCTGCAATACAGAGCTGATATACAGTATGGCTCTATGCATAGACCTTGTCCTTATCATTGATTCCTTGTTGAACATGGCACTGGTTTATAGTAAAGGTGCCCTGTACAGTCTGAGCAGAAAGACACCTTTCTTGCCTGCATCAACATAAATGCATTAAATTGTGTCACATTGGTGCTTGTTATTGATAAGGTTTCGTGACTTCTTTGTCCCTGGTTTTATCTGTGCATGAATCAGCTGCAGGCAGCCCAATGTCACCATAGTAGAGTGTGTGGCCTCCATAGTAAAGTGTGTGGCCTCCATAGTAAATTGTGTGGCCTCCATAGTAAAGTGTATTGCCTCCATAGTAAAGTGTGTGGCCTCCATAGTAAATTGTGTGGCCTCCATAGTAAAGTGTATGGTCTCCATAGTAAAGTGTGTGGCCTCCATAGTAAATTGTGTGGCCTCCATAGTAAAGTGTGTGGCCTCCATAGTAAAGTGTGTGGCCTCCATAGTAAAGTGTATGGCCTCCATAGTAAAGTGTATGGCCTCCATAGTAAAGTATATGGCCTCCATAGTAAAGTGTATGGCCTCCATAGTAAAGTGTGTGGCCTAGTTACTGCTGGGAGAGCAATTAAAGGTTACCGAGATTACAGTAATGAAGGAGATGGAAGGTAGGTTGAGGGACAAGGAAGTAGATTGTAGATTGAAGGCGATGGAGGTAGATTGGAGGTGATGGAGTTAGAGGTAGATTGGAGGAGATGGAGTTAGAGGTAGATTGAAGGAGATGGAGGTAGATTGAAGGCGATGGAGGTAGATTGAAGGAGATGGAGGTAGATTGGAGGAGATGGAGGTAGATTGAAGGAGATGGAGGTAGATTGGAGGAGATGGAGGTAGATTGAAGGAGATGGTGGTAGATTGGAGGTAGATTGAAGGCGATGGAGGTAGATTGGAGGAGATGGAGGTAGATTGAAGGAGATGGAGATAGATTGAAGGCAGTGCAGGTAGATTGAAGGCGATGCAGGGATGGAGGTAGATTGAAGGAGATGGAGGTAGATTGGAGGAGATGGAGGTAGATTGAAGGAGATGGAGGTAGATTGGAGGAGATGGAGGTAGATTGAAGGAGATGGTGGTAGATTGGAGGTAGATTGAAGGCGATGGAGGTAGATTGGAGGAGATGGAGGTAGATTGAAGGAGATGGAGGTAGATTGGAGGTAGATTGAAGGAGATGGAGGTAGATTGGAGGAGATGGAGGTAGATTGAAGGAGATGGAGGTAGATTGGAGGAGATGGAGGTAGATTGAAGGAGATGGAGGTAGATTGAAGGAGATGGAGGTAGATTGGAGGAGATGGAGGTAGATTGAAGGAGATGGTGGTAGATTGGAGGTAGATTGAAGGCGATGGAGGTAGATTGGAGGAGATGGAGGTAGATTGAAGGAGATGGAGGTAGATTGGAGGAGATGGAGGTAGATTGGAGGAGATGGAGGTAGATTGAAGGAGATGGAGGTAGATTGGAGGAGATGGAGGTAGATTGAAGGAGATGGAGGTAGATTGAAGGAGGTGGAGGTAGATTGGAGGAGATGGAGGTAGATTGAAGGAGATGGAGGTAGATTGGAGGAGATGGAGGTAGATTGGAGGAGATGGAGGTAGATTGGAGGAGATGGAGGTAGATTGGAGGAGATGGAGGTAGATTGGAGGAGATGGAGGTAGATTGAAGGAGATGGAGGTAGATTGGAGGAGATGGAGGTAGATTGAAGGAGATGGTGGTAGATTGGAGGTAGATTGAAGGCGATGGAGGTAGATTGGAGGAGATGGAGGTAGATTGAAGGAGATGGAGGTAGATTGGAGGTAGATTGAAGGAGATGGAGGTAGATTGGAGGAGATGGAGGTAGATTGAAGGAGATGGAGGTAGATTGGAGGAGATGGAGGTAGATTGAAGGAGATGGTGGTAGATTGGAGGTAGATTGAAGGCGATGGAGGTAGATTGGAGGAGATGGAGGTAGATTGAAGGAGATGGAGGTAGATTGGAGGAGATGGAGGTAGATTGGAGGAGATGGAGGTAGATTGGAGGAGATGGAGGTAGATTGGAGGAGATGGAGGTAGATTGGAGGAAGATTGGAGGAGATGGAGGTAGATTGGAGGAGATGGAGGTAGATTGAAGGAGATGCAGGTAGATTGAAGGAGATGGAGGTAGATTGGAGGAGATGGAGTTAGATTGGAGGAGATGGAGGTAGATTGAAGGAGATGGAGGTAGATTGAAGGAGATGCAGGTAGATTGAAGGAGATGGAGGTAGATTGAAGGAGATGGAGGTAGATTGGAGGAGATGGAGGTAGATTGAAGGAGATGCAGGTAGATTGGAGGTAGATTGAAGGAGATGGAGGTAGATTGGAGGAGATGGAGGTAGATTGAAGGCGATGCAGGGATGGAGGTAGATTGAAGGAGATGGAGGTAGATTGAAGGAGATGGAGGTAGATTGGAGGAGATGGAGGTAGATTGAAGGAGATGGTGGTAGATTGGAGGTAGATTGAAGGCGATGGAGGTAGATTGGAGGAGATGGAGGTAGATTGAAGGAGATGGAGGTAGATTGGAGGAGATGGAGGTAGATTGGAGGAGATGGAGGTAGATTGAAGGAGATGGAGGTAGATTGGAGGAGATGGAGGTAGATTGAAGGAGATGGAGGTAGATTGAAGGAGGTGGAGGTAGATTGGAGGAGATGGAGGTAGATTGAAGGAGATGGAGGTAGATTGGAGGAGATGGAGGTAGATTGGAGGAGATGGAGGTAGAGGTAGATTGAAGGAGATGGAGGTAGATTGAAGGCGATGGAGATAGATTGAAGGAGATGGAGGTAGATTGGAGGAGATGGAGGTAGATTGAAGGAGATGGTGGTAGATTGGAGGAGATGGAGGTAGATTGAAGGAGATGGTGGTAGATTGGAGGTAGATTGAAGGCGATGGAGGTAGATTGGAGGAGATGGAGGTAGATTGAAGGAGATGGAGGTAGATTGGAGGTAGATTGAAGGAGATGGAGGTAGATTGGAGGAGATGGAGGTAGATTGAAGGAGATGGAGGTAGATTGGAGGAGATGGAGGTAGATTGAAGGAGATGGAGGTAGATTGGAGGAGATGGAGGTAGATTGAAGGAGATGGTGGTAGATTGGAGGTAGATTGAAGGCGATGGAGGTAGATTGGAGGAGATGGAGGTAGATTGAAGGAGATGGAGGTAGATTGGAGGTAGATTGAAGGAGATGGAGGTAGATTGGAGGAGATGGAGGTAGATTGAAGGAGATGGAGGTAGATTGGAGGAGATGGAGGTAGATTGAAGGAGATGGAGGTAGATTGAAGGAGATGGAGGTAGATTGGAGGAGATGGAGGTAGATTGAAGGAGATGGTGGTAGATTGGAGGTAGATTGAAGGCGATGGAGGTAGATTGGAGGAGATGGAGGTAGATTGAAGGAGATGGAGGTAGATTGGAGGAGATGGAGGTAGATTGGAGGAGATGGAGGTAGATTGAAGGAGATGGAGGTAGATTGGAGGAGATGGAGGTAGATTGAAGGAGATGGAGGTAGATTGAAGGAGGTGGAGGTAGATTGGAGGAGATGGAGGTAGATTGAAGGAGATGGAGGTAGATTGGAGGAGATGGAGGTAGATTGGAGGAGATGGAGGTAGATTGGAGGAGATGGAGGTAGATTGGAGGAGATGGAGGTAGATTGGAGGAGATGGAGGTAGATTGAAGGAGATGGAGGTAGATTGGAGGAGATGGAGGTAGATTGAAGGAGATGGTGGTAGATTGGAGGTAGATTGAAGGCGATGGAGGTAGATTGGAGGAGATGGAGGTAGATTGAAGGAGATGGAGGTAGATTGGAGGTAGATTGAAGGAGATGGAGGTAGATTGGAGGAGATGGAGGTAGATTGAAGGAGATGGAGGTAGATTGGAGGAGATGGAGGTAGATTGAAGGAGATGGTGGTAGATTGGAGGTAGATTGAAGGCGATGGAGGTAGATTGGAGGAGATGGAGGTAGATTGAAGGAGATGGAGGTAGATTGGAGGAGATGGAGGTAGATTGGAGGAGATGGAGGTAGATTGGAGGAGATGGAGGTAGATTGGAGGAGATGGAGGTAGATTGGAGGAGATGGAGGTAGATTGGAGGAGATGGAGGTAGATTGGAGGAGATGGAGGTAGATTGAAGGAGATGGAGGTAGATTGGAGGAGATGGAGGTAGATTGGAGGAGATGGAGGTAGATTGAAGGAGATGGAGTTAGAGGTAGATTGAAGGAGATGGAGGTAGATTGGAGGAGATGGAGGTAGATTGGAGGAGATGGAGGTAGATTGAAGGAGATGGAGGTAGATTGAAGGAGATGGAGGTAGATTGGAGGTAGATTGAAGGCGATGCAGGGATGGAGGTAGATTGGAGGAGATGGAGGTAGATTGGAGGAGATGGAGGTAGATTGAAGGAGATGGAGGTAGATTGGAGGAGATGGAGGTAGATTGGAGGAGATGGAGGTAGATTGGAGGAGATGGAGGTAGATTGAAGGAGATGGAGTTAGAGGTAGATTGAAGGAGATGGAGGTAGATTGGAGGAGATGGAGGTAGATTGGAGGAGATGGAGGTAGATTGAAGGAGATGGAGGTAGATTGAAGGAGATGGAGGTAGATTGGAGGTAGATTGAAGGCGATGCAGGGATGGAGGTAGATTGAAGGAGATGGAGGTAGATTGGAGGAGATGGAGGTAGATTGGAGGTAGATTGAAGGCGATGGAGGTAGATTGGAGGAGATGGAGGTAGATTGGAGGAGATGGAGGTAGATTGGAGGAGATGGAGGTAGATTGGAGGAGATGGAGGTAGATTGAAGGAGATGGAGGTAGATTGGAGGAGATGGAGGTAGATTGGAGGAGATGGAGGTAGATTGGAGGAGATGGAGGTAGATTGGAGGAGATGGAGGTAGATTGAAGGAGATGGAGGTAGATTGAAGGAGATGGAGGTAGATTGGAGGAGATGGAGGTAGATTGGAGGAGATGGAGGTAGATTGGAGGAGATGGAGGTAGATTGAAGGAGATGCAGGTAGATTGGAGGCGATGGAGGTAGATTGGAGGTAGATTGAAGGAGATGGAGGTAGATTGAAGGAGATGCAGGTAGATTGAAGGAGATGGAGGTAGATTGGAGGAGATGGAGGTAGATTGGAGGAGATGGAGGTAGATTGAAGGAGATGGAGGTAGATTGAAGGAGATGGAGGTAGATTGGAGGAGATGGAGGTAGATTGGAGGAGATGGAGGTAGATTGAAGGAGATGGAGGTAGATTGAAGGAGATGGAGGTAGATTGGAGGTAGATTGAAGGCGATGCAGGGATGGAGGTAGATTGGAGGAGATGGAGGTAGATTGGAGGAGATGGAGGTAGATTGAAGGAGATGGAGGTAGATTGGAGGAGATGGAGGTAGATTGGAGGAGATGGAGGTAGATTGGAGGAAGATTGGAGGAGATGGAGGTAGATTGGAGGAGATGGAGGTAGATTGGAGGAGATGGAGGTAGATTGAAGGAGATGGAGGTAGATTGGAGGAGATGGAGGTAGATTCAAGGCGATGCAGGGATGGAGGTAGATTGAAGGAGATGGAGGTAGATTGAAGGCGATGCAGGTAGATTGAAGGAGATGGATTGTGGCAGATAGAGAGAGTAAGTGGATGTAGTGAAAAGGGCCGCTCCGTCACTGCCAATAGAGCGAGGCTGACAGTGGTGTGGTGTGGGAGCACAGCTACTCCCAGCCTGCCTTCATCAAGCTGAGCAGCTCAGACTGGAGTGATACTGAGAGGTCCATCCTGCTCCATTTATTCTCCTCAGCCTACTGTCTGCCTCGGTCCATGCTCCAGCTCAGTGGGGGGTCATTTTTCTCCCCGATTGGTGGTTACAGTCTTGTCCCGTCACTGCATCTCCCATACGGACTCGGGAGAGGCGAAGGTCGAGAGCCGCATGTCCTCTGAAACACGACCCTTCCAAGCAGCGCTGCTTCTTGACATAAGTGGAGGAGACGCTGTACACCTTGTGACCGTGCCCTTGTGACATGCGCCCGGCCTACCACAAGGAGTCGCTAGAGCACAATGGGACAAGGACATCCCGGCCGGTCAAACCCTCAAACCCGGACGATGCTGGGCACCGCCACATGGGTTTCCTGGTCTCGGGCCAGCAGCTACACAACCCGGGATTGAACCATGATCTGTAGTGACGCAGCTAGCACTGTGATGCAGTGCCTTAGACCACTGCACCACTCGGGAGGTCACAGCCATCGATTTTCTGAGGATGAAGAGGAGTCATTAACACTGATATTGCAGATGTCTGCTTCTTCTTCTATGTGTGTGTGTGTGTGTGTGTGTGTGTGTGTGTGTGTGTGTGTGTGTGTGTGTGTGTGTGTGTGTGTGTGTGTGTGTGTGTGTGTGTGTGTGTTTGCATGTGTGCGTGCGTGTGTGTGTGTGTGCCTGTGTGTGTGTGTGTGTGTGTGTGTGTGTGTGTGTGTGTGTGTGTGTGTGTGTGTGTGTGTGTGTGTGTGTGTGTGTGTGTGTGTGTGTGTGTGTGTGTGTGTGTGTGTGTGTGTGTGTGTGTGTGTGGGTGTGTGTGTGTGTGTGTGTGTGTGTGTGTGTGTGTGTGTGTGTGTGTGTGTGTGTGTGTGTGTGTGTGTGTGTGTGTGTGTGTGTGTGTGTGTGTGGTGCGTGTGGCCTTTATGCTTACATGCATACTCCTGTGCCTGCACATGCCAATATCAGAGTGTGTGCTGGTGTGTATCCATGTGGACTAGGGTACGAGGGACTGGGAAGAATATTAAAACCCCCCTCGGTTCCTCCCTACGTAGCCATTAGTGGAGTAGATTTAATTTGTGCCCTCTGTTACTAAACCCATGCAACACGTGCAGATGGCCTTACTGCTCTGATTATTATCATAGAGAGCATTGATCTGGCTGACTTGTATTAGTGAGGTTGTTGTGTGTTTCAACATGATGACATCCCTGTCCCTAACCTAATAGCTCATTTTCCAAAAAAAATTCTTCTTCTGATATATCTGAAATGAATGTTCCCCTCTCTGTGGAAAAGGTCATTGC
The DNA here is from genome assembly GCF_023373465.1 of Oncorhynchus keta. NCBI lineage: Eukaryota > Metazoa > Chordata > Actinopteri > Salmoniformes > Salmonidae > Oncorhynchus > Oncorhynchus keta. Next base: position 9,620,214 of record NC_068431.1, read on the forward strand.
AGTAATTGCAGTTCTGAGGTGAAGTTTCAGATCTCAATCCAAGGTCTTTTCCTAGCAAGAAATGTAAGAGGTGATTAACTCGAGAAGAATAGTCATCTTTGCTCGTGTCACTTTGTCTCTGACTTCATAGCAAGATGTTATTTTGAGTCCAATTTTTAGTCGGCCGTATGTCTTTATTTAAATCCCGATTTCCAGCATCTCTTGCACCAGGCAGGTATGGAGTCCAACTCATGGCTGTTTAGAGAGCTTTCACCTGAGCATTGGTGCGAAGGGGTTTTACCTAAAGGCCATTGTGATGAAGTAATGATAAGTGATAGGCTGATTAAAACATTCTCCTGAGCTGTGGGCAAGCTGGTTAACCACTGTCGCCAAACCAGCCCAACCCAGCCCAAACCAACCCAGTCCAACCCAACCCAACCCAAACCAGCCTAGCCTAAACCAGCCCAGCCCAACCAAGCACAAACCAACCCAACCCAGCCCAAACCTGCCCAACCAAGCACAAACCAACCCAGCCCAAACCAGCCCATCCCAGACCGGCCCAACCCAACCCAGCTCATACCAGCCCAACCCAACCCAGCCCAACCCAGTTTTACCCAACCCAGCCCAAACCACCAATCAATCAAATGTATTCATAAAGCCCTTCTTACGTCAGCTGATGTCACAAAGTGCTGTACAGAAACTCAGCCTAAAACCCCAAACAGCAAGCAATGTAGGTGTAGAAGCACGGTGGCTAAGGAAAAACTCCCTAGAAAGGCCAGAACCTAGAATGAAACCTAGAGAGGAACCAGGCTATGAGGGGTGGCCAGTCCTCTTCTGGCTGTGCCGGGTGGAGATTATAACAGAACATGGCCAAGATGTTCAAATGTTAATAGATGACCAGCAGGGTCAAATAATAATAATCACAGCGGTTGTCGAGGGTCAGCACCTCAGGAATAAATGCCAGTTGGCTTTTCATTCAGAGTATCTCTACCACTCCTGTTGTCTCTAGAGCGTTGAAAACAGCAGGTCTGGGACAGGTAGCACTTCCGGTGAACAGGTCAGGGTTCCATAGCCGCAGGCAGAACAGTTGAAACTGGAGCAGCAGCATGGCCAGTTGGACTGGGGACAGCAAGGAGTCATCAGGCCAGGTAGTCCTGAGGCATGGTCCTAGGTCCTCCGAGAGAGAGAAAGAACGAAAGAAAAAGAGAATGAAAGAGAGAAAAAGAGGGAAAGAGAGAGAGAATTAGAGAGAGAAAACTTAAAATTAATTTAGGACACCAGATAAGACAGGAGAAATACTCCAGATATAACAGACTGATCCTAGCCTCCCGACACATAAACTACTGCAGCCTAAATACTGGAGGCTGAGACAGGAGGAGTCGGGAGACACTTTGGCCCCGTCCGACGATACCCCCGGACAGGGCCAAACAGGCAGGATATAACCCCACCCACTTTGCCAAAGCACAGCCCCCACACCACTAGAGGTCTAAAACCAGACTGAAGCGTTTCGTATACATTGTTTGTCTTCGGGAAGGCAGTGAGTTGCTGCGCAACAGCTTTTTCAAAAATATTTGAGAGGAATGGAAGATTCGATATAGGCCGATAGTTTTTTATATTTTCTGGGTCAAGGTTTGGCTTTTTCAAGAGAGGCTTTATTACTGCCACTTTTAGTGAGTTTGGTACACATCCGGTGGATAAAGAGCTGTTTATTATGTTCAACATAGGAGGGCCAAGCACAGGAAGCAGCTCTTTCAGCAGTTTAGTTGGAATAGGGTTCAGTATACAGTTTGAAGGTTTAGAGGCCATGATTATTTTCATCAATGTGTCAAGAGATATAGTACTGAAACACTTGAGTGTCTCTCTTGATCCTAGGTCCTGGCAGAGTTGTGCAGACTCAGGACAACTGAGCTTTGAAGGAATACGCAGATTTAAAGAGGAGTCCGTAATTTTTTTTCTAATGATCAAGATCTTTTGGTCAAAGAAGTACATGAATTCATCACTGCTGAAGTGAAAGCCATCCTCTCTTGGGGAATGCTGCTTTTTAGTTAGCTTTGCTACAGTATCAAAATACATTTTGGATTGATCTTATTTTCCTCAATTAAGTTGGAAAAATAGGATGATCGAGCAGCAGTGAGGGCTCTTCGATACGGTACTGTCTTTCCATGCTAGTCAGAAGACTTCCAGTTTGGTGGAGCAGCAGTAAGGGCTCTTCGATACGGCACGGTACTGTCTTTCCAAGCTAGTCAGAAGACTTCCAGTTTGGTGGAGCAGCAGTAAGGGCTCTTCGATACGGCACGGTACTGTCTTTCCAAGCTAGTCAGAAGACTTCCAGTTTGGTGGAGCAGCAGTAAGGGCTCTTCGATACTGCACGGTACTGTCTTTCCAAGCTAGTCAGAAGACTTCCAGTTTGGTGGAGCAGCAGTAAGGGCTCTTCGATACGGCACGGTACTGTCTTTCCAAGCTAGTCGGAAGACTTCCAGTTTGGTGTGGCGCCATTTCCGTTCCAATTATCTGGAAGCTTGCTTCAGGGCTCGGATATATTCTGTATGCCAGGGAACTAGTTTCTTATGACAAATGTCTTTTGTTTTTAGGGGTGCGACTGCATCTAGGGGACTGTGCAAGGTTAAATTGAGTTCCTCAGTTAGGTGGTTAATTGATTTTTGTCCTCTGACATTGTTGGGTAGGCGGAGGGAGCCTGGAAGGGCATCTAGGAATCTTTGGGTTGTCCGAGAATTTATAGCACGACTTTTGATGATCCTTGGTTGGGGTCTGAGCAGATTATTTGTTGCGATTGCAAACGTAATAAAATGGTGGTCCGATAGTCCAGGATTATGAGGAAAAACATTAAGATCCACAACATTTATTCCATGGGACAAAACTAGGTCCAGAGTACGACTGTGGCAGTGAGTAGGTCCGGAGACATTTTGGACAAAACCCACTGAGTCGATGATGGCTCCGAAAGCCTTTTGGACTGGGTCTGTGGACTTTTCCATGTGAATATTAAAGTCACCAACAATTAGAATATTATCTGCCATGACTACAAGGTCCGATAGGAATTCAGGGAACTCCTTGAGAAACGCTGTATATGGCCCAGGAGGCCTGTAAACAGTAGCTATAAAAAGTGATTGAGTAGGCTGCATAGCTTTTATGACTAGAAGCTCAAAAGACAAAAATGTTTTAGTTTTTTTGTAAATTGAAATTTGCTATCGTAAATGTTAGCAACACTGCCTCCTTTGCGGAATACGCGGGGGATATTGTCACTAGTGTAACCAGGAGGTGAGGCCTCATTTAACACAGTAAATTCATCAGGCTTGAGCCATGTTTCAGTCAGGCCAATCACATCACAATTATGATCAGTGATTAGTTAATTGACTATAACTGCCTTGGAAGTCAGGGATCTAGCCCTATTTTGAGATGTGAGGTATCACAACCTCTTTCAATAATGGCAGGAATTGAGGAGGTCTTTATCCTAGTGAGATTGCTAAGGCGAACACCGCCATGTTTAGTTTTGCCCAACCCAGGTCGAGGCACAGACACGGTCTCAATGGGGATAGCTGAGCTGACTACACTGACTGTGCTAGTGGGAGACTCCGCTAAACTGGCAGGCTGGCTAACAGCCTGCTGCCTGGCCTGTACCCTATTTCATTGTGGAGCTAGGGGAGTTAGAGCCCTGTCTATGTTCGTAGATAAGATGAGAGCACACCTCCAGCTAGGATGGAGTCCGTCACTCCTCAGCAGGCCAGGCTTGGTCCTGTTTTTGGGTGAGTCCCAGAAAGAGGGCCAATTATCTACAAATTCTATCTTTTGGGAGGGGAAGAAAACAGTTTTCAACCAGCGATTGAGTTGTGAGACTCTGCTGTAGAGCTCATCACTCCCCCTAACTAGGAGGGGGCCAGAGACAATTACTCGATGCTGACACATCTTTCTAGCTGATTTACACGCTGAACAGAGGAGGAGTAGGATGAGGGTACGGCTAAAGGCTATAAGAACTGGTCGTCAAGTGCGTTGGGGACAGAGAATAAAAGGAGCAGATTTCTGTGTGTGGTAGAATAGATTCAAGGCATAATGTACAGACAAGGGTATGGTAGGATGTGAGTACAGTGGAGGTAAACCTAGGCGTTGAGTAACGATGAGAGAGGTTTCGTCTCTGAAGGGACAAGCTAACCCAGGTGAGGTCTCCGTATGTGTGTGGGGTGGGACGAAAGAGCTATCTAAGGCATTTTGAATGGGACTGAAGGCTCTACAGTGTAATAAAACAGTAAAAACTAGCCAAAACAGCAGTAGACAAGGCATATTGACATTAGAGAGAGGCATAAAGCAATCACAGGTGTTGATCAGGAGAGCTAAGACAACACGTTTGAGGCTTGGGCCGACAGGTAAATGGTGATGAATGGGCAGAGAGGGTCAGTTAGGTACATACAGGACCTGAGTTTGAGGCTGGGGCCGACAGGTAAACTAAAGGTACCGTGTTATTGAAACAGTCCAGGGGGCATCAGCTGTGTAGCCGAGTGATCATAGGGTCAAAAGAGCAGTAACAGGCGAGTCAGGGTGCCGATCGGTAGTCACTACTACGCTAGGAGAGCAGGGGACACAGCGTTCAGATAAATAAAAATAGCAGATCCGTACTACATTGGGTATTCCATTTTCCACATTCCATTTTTCTCTCTCTCTCTCTCTCTCTCTCTCTCTCTCTCTCTCTCTCTCTCTCAGCTCTAAACTTGTTAGGGCTCAACTGGCAGCTGAAGCCGGCTGATGGGCACCTGATCAACAACGGCCTGAGCACTGAGCTGCCGGGCATCAGCGACGTGGCAACAGTGCCCTCCGGAGGCAGAGGTAAGAACAGCCAGAGTCTGCATGGCTACCGCCCCTGGCCATGGTGCTGAAACCCTCCTTTACACTACACTGAGGCTACATGGATGACTGGAGCCTGGGGCTCTAACAACTAGTGAGGCCTGCAGAATAAACTGTTCTGGTAGATGAATGAATTTGAAGGTAGCATGTAGTACAAATGTACAGACTGCTAATGTAACAGACAGAGAAAGAGCAAGAAGACCCTGGCTTTCATTCGTTAGTGAACAAATTACAACGAGTTCTCCTGTTTGAATTATAGTGGAGCTTACCTTGTCTGGGGCATAACTGTTCTAGAATCGTAATTGCATCATGTTCTAGAATCGTAATTGCATCATGTTCTAGAGTTGTAATTGCATCATGTTCTAGAATCGTAATTGCATCATGTTCTAGAATCGTAATTGCATCATGTTCTAGAATCGTAATTGCATCATGTTCTAGAATCGTAATTGCATCATGTTCTAGAATCGTAGTTGCATCATGTTCTAGAATCGTAATTGCATCATGTTCTAGAAACGTAATTGCATCATGTTCTAGAATCGTAATTGCATCATGTTCTAGAATCGTAATTGTATCATGTTCTAGAATCGTAATTGCATCATGTTCTAGAATCGTAATTGCATCATGTTCTAGAATTGTAATTGCATCATGTTCTAGAATCGTAATTGCATCATGTTCTAGAGTTGTAATTGCATCATGTTCTAGAATCGTAATTGCATCATGTTCTAGAATCGTAATTGCATCATGTTCTAGAATCGTAATTGCATCATGTTCTAGAATCGTAATTGCATCATGTTCTAGAATCGTAATTGCATCATGTTCTAGAATCGTAATTGCATCATGTTCTAGAATCGTAATTGCATCATGTTCTAGAATCGTAATTACATCATGTTCTAGAATCGTAATTGCATCATGTTCTAGAATTGTAATTACATCATGTTCTAGAATCGTAATTACATCATGTTCTAGAATCGTAATTGCATCATGTTCTAGAATCGTAATTACATCATGTTCTAGAATCGTAATTGCATCATGTTCTAGAATCGTAAATGCATCATGTTCTAGAATCGTAATTACATCATGTTCTAGAATCGTAATTGCATCATGTTCTAGAAACGTAATTGCATCATGTTCTAGAATCGTAATTGCATCATGTTCTAGAATCGTAATTACATCATGTTCTAGAATCGTAATTGCATCATGTTCTAGAATCGTAATTACATCATGTTCTAGAATCGTAATTGCATCATGTTCTAGAATCGTAATTACATCATGTTCTAGAATCGTAATTACATCATGTTCTAGAATCGTAATTACATCATGTTCTAGAATTGTAATTACATCATGTTCTAGAATCGTAATTACATCATGTTCTAGAATCGTAATTACATCATGTTCTAGAATCGTAATTACATCATGTTCTAGAATCGTAATTACATCATGTTCTAGAATCGTAATTACATCATGTTCTAGAATTGTAATTACATCATGTTCTAGAATCGTAATTACATCATGTTCTAGAATCGTAATTACATCATGTTCTAGAATCGTAATTACATCATGTTCTAGAATCGTAATTGCATCATGTTCTAGAATCGTAATTACATCATGTTCTAGAATCGTAATTACATCATGTTCTAGAATCGTAATTACATCATGTTCTAGAATCGTAATTGCATCATGTTCTAGAATCGTAATTGCATCATGTTCTAGAATCGTAATTACATCATGTTCTAGAATCGTAATTACATCATGTTCTAGAATCGTAATTACATCATGTTGTAGAATCGTAATTACATCATGTTCTAGAATCGTAATTACATCATGTTCTAGAATCGTAATTACATCATGTTCTAGAATCGTAATTGCATCATGTTCTAGAATCGTAATTACATCATGTTCTAGAATCGTAATTACATCATGTTCTAGAATCGTAATTACATCATGTTCTAGAATCGTAATTACATCATGTTCTAGAATCGTAATTACATCATGTTCTAGAATCGTAATTACATCATGTTCTAGAATCGTAATTACATCATGTTCTAGAATCGTAATTACATCATGTTCTAGAATCGTAATTACATCATGTTCTAGAATCGTAATTACATCATGTTCTAGAATCGTAATTACATCATGTTCTAGAATCGTAATTACATCATGTTCTAGAATCGTAATTACATCATGTTCTAGAATCGTAATTACATCATGTTCTAGAATCGTAATTACATCATGTTCTAGAATCGTAATTACATCATGTTCTAGAATCGTAATTACATCATGTTCTAGAATCGTAATTACATCATGTTCTAGAATCGTAATTGCATCATGTTCTAGAATCGTAATTGCATCATGTTCTAGAATCGTAATTGCATCATGTTCTAGAATCGTAATTACATCATGTTCTAGAATCGTAATTACATCATGTTCTAGAATCGTAATTACATCATGTTCTAGAATCGTAATTGCATCATGTTCTAGAATCGTAATTACATCATGTTCTAGAATCGTAATTACATCATGTTCTAGAATCGTAATTACATCATGTTCTAGAATCGTAATTACATCATGTTCTAGAATCGTAATTGCATCAACTGAATGTACCAAGGTTCTATTGAAGGAGCTAATTGCATTATTTAACTTAGTTAGTTTGACATTTGCAGTCGACACCTTATCTAAAGATGACACCAAGGCTCGCGGTCTGTCCACCATGTTGCCGTAATGTCGCAATTTCCCTAAAACATTAGAAAACAAGCTCTCAGATGAATCCTTAGTAATTCCTCCCTCATACCAATGCACATTCGTTTGATTTCTGCTAAAACCAAATATCCCTTCCTTGAGTCTGTGGAATTGTCTGGTCGTCTTAAATTAGGAGGACTGTAACAACGCCATGTAATCCAGCGAGAGGAGGCGTAGCGTGGGTGGAAGGTGCTGTGAAACCGCTCTCTGAAGGGTTTTTCCAAGCGTCGGCTTTGATGGAGGTCCTCTGGAGTGGTTCTGAGAAGCCGCCAACTACGAGCTGTCTCATGAGCCGACACACAGACAGACGCACACTGCCCGTCTGGGCCGAGCTAGTTTGTTCTAGTCAGACGCGGAAATGGATTGTTTGAATTTGCCTGGGCTTCATGTCATTAGAGAAGGTTGTGGAAAGGACACGATATGAGTGAGTGCACATCTGTCATCTGTTGGGAATGGTACCAAAACCATTCATTCGCTGGGAAGATACAGCAGTCTGGTTGGGCTCTCCTGGGGTTCGGTGGCATTGGCAACAGTTTTACATAAGACTGTGTTGTGGCAGACTTCAGACTAAATTGTTGATGCCTCCCCTAACTCTGGGGCTTGGGTCCAGGTGTCTACAGGAGGTGAGGTGATCTCTGCTGTACAGCCGTAGAGAAGGAGATGTAAGACTGTTCTGGAGGCCAGTCAGAGCATTGTGTTTATAAAGACTGTTCTGAAGGCCAGTCAGAGCATTGTGGTTATAAAGACTGTTCTGGAGGCCAGTCAGAGCATTGTGTTTATAAAGACTGTTCTGGAGGCCAGTCAGAGCATTGTGTTTATAAAGACTGTCCTGGAGGCTAGTCATAGCATTGTGGTTATAAAGACTGTTCTGGAGGCCAGTCAGAGCATTGTGTTTATAAAGACTGTTCTGGAGGCCAGTCAGAGCATTGTGGTTATAAAGACTGTTCTGGAGGCCAGTCAGAGCATTGTGTTTATAAAGACTGTTCTGGAGGCCAGTCAGAGCATTGTGTTTATAAAGACTGTTCTGGAGGCCAGTCAGAGCATTGTGGTTATAAAGACTGTTCTGGAGGCTAGTCAGAGCATTGTGTTTATAAAGACTGTCCTGGAGGCTAGTCATAGCATTGTGGTTATAAAGACTGTTCTGGAGGCCAGTCAGAGCATTGTGTTTATAAAGACTGTTCTGGAGGCTAGTCAGAGCATTGTGTTTATAAAGACTGTTCTGGAGGCCAGTCAGAGCATTGTGTTTATAAAGACTGTTCTGGAGGCCAGCCAGAGCATTGTGTTTATAAAGACTGTTCTGGAGGCCAGTCATAGCATTGTGGTTATAAAGACTGTTCTGGAGGCCAGTCAGAGCATTGTGTTTATAAAGACTGTTCTGGAGGCCAGTCAGAGCATTGTGTTTATAAAGACTGTTATGGAGGCCAGTCAGAGCATTGTGTTTATAAAGACTGTTCTGGAGGCCAGTCAGAGCATTGTGGTTATAAAGACTGTTATGGAGGCCAGTCAGAGCATTGTGGTTATAAAGACTGTTCTGGAGGCCAGTCAGAGCATTGTGGTTATAAAGACTGTTCTGGAGGCCAGTCAGAGCATTGTGTTTATAAAGACTGTTCTGGAGGCCAGGCAGAGCATTGTGGTTATAAAGACTGTTCTGGAGGCCAGTCAGAGCATTGTGGTTATAAAGACTGTTCTGGAGGCCAGTCAGAGCATTGTGGTTATAAAGACTGTTCTGGAGGCCAGTCAGAGCATTGTGGTTATAAAGGCTGTTCTGGAGGCCAGTCAGAGCATTGTGTTTATAAAGACTGTTCTGGAGGCCAGGCAGAGCATTGTGTTTATAAAGACTGTTCTGGAGGCCAGTCAGAGCATTGTGTTTATAAAGACTGTTCTGGAGGCCAGTCAGAGCATTGTGTTTATAAAGACTGTTCTGGAGGCCAGTCAGAGCATTGTGTTTATAAAGACTGTTCTGGAGGCCAGTCAGAGCATTGTGTTTATAAAGACTGTTCTGGAGGCCAGTCAGAGCATTGTGTTTATAAAGACTGTTCTGGAGGCCAGTCAGAGCATTGTGTTTATAAAGACTGTTCTGGAGGCCAGTCAGAGCATTGTGGTTATAAAGACTGTTCTGGAGGCCAGTCAGAGCATTGTGTTTATAAAGACTGTTCTGGAGGCCAGTCAGAGCATTGTGGTTATAAAGACTGTTCTGGAGGCCAGTCAGAGCATTGTGTTTATAAAGACTGTTCTGGAGGCCAGTCAGAGTATTGTGGTTATAAAGACTGTTCTGGAGGCCAGTCAGAGTATTGTGGTTATAAAGACTGTTCTGGAGGCCAGTCAGAGCATTGTGTTTATAAAGACTGTTCTGGAGGCCAGTCAGAGTATTGTGGTTATAAAGACTGTTCTGGAGGCCAGTCAGAGCATTGTGTTTATAAAGACTGTTCTGGAGGCCAGTCAGAGTATTGTGGTTATAAAGACTGTTCTGGAGGCCAGTCAGAGCATTGTGTTTATAAAGACTGTTCTGGAGGCCAGTCAGAGCATTGTGGTTATAAAGACTGTTCTGGAGGCCAGTCAGAGCATTGTGTTTATAAAGACTGTTCTGGAGGCCAGTCAGAGCATTGTGTTTATAAAGACTGTTCTGGAGGCCAGTCAGAGTATTGTGGTTATAAAGACTGTTCTGGAGGCCAGTCAGAGCATTGTGGTTATAAAGACTGTTCTGGAGGCCAGTCAGAGCATTGTGGTTATAAAGACTGTTCTGGAGGCCAGTCAGAGCATTGTGTTTATAAAGACTGTTCTGGAGGCCAGTCAGAGCATTGTGTTTATAAAGACTGTTCTGGAGGCCAGTCAGAGCATTGTGGTTATAAAGACTGTTCTGGAGGCCAGTCAGAGCATTGTGGTTATAAAGACTGTTCTGGAGGCCAGTCAGAGCATTGTGGTTATAAAGACTGTTCTGGAGGCCAGTCAGAGCATTGTGTTTATAAAGACTGTTCTGGAGGCCAGTCAGAGCATTGTGGTTATAAAGACTGTTCTGGAGGCCAGTCAGAGCATTGTGGTTATAAAGACTGTTCTGGAGGCCAGTCAGAGCATTGTGTTTATAAAGACTGTTCTGGAGGCCAGTCAGAGCATTGTGTTTATAAAGACTGTTCTGGAGGCCAGTCAGAGCATTGTGTTTATAAAGACTGTTCTGGAGGCCAGTCAGAGCATTGTGTTTATAAAGACTGTTCTGGAGGCCAGTCAGAGTATTGTGGTTATAAAGACTGTTCTGGAGGCCAGTCAGAGCATTGTGGTTATAAAGACTGTTCTGGAGGCCAGCCAGAGCATTGTGGTTATAAAGACTGTTCTGGAGGCCAGTCAGAGCATTGTGTTTATAAAGACTGTTCTGGAGGCCAGTCAGAGCATTGTGTTTATAAAGACTGTTCTGGAGGCCAGTCAGAGCATTGTGGTTATAAAGACTGTTCTGGAGGCCAGTCAGAGCATTGTGGTTATAAAGACTGTTCTGGAGGCCAGTCAGAGTATTGTGGTTATAAAGACTCTTCTGGAGGCCAGTCAGAGTATTGTGGTTATAAAGACTGTTCTGGAGGCCAGTCAGAGTATTGTGGTTATAAAGACTGTTCTGGAGGCCAGTCAGAGCATTGTGTTTATAAAGACTGTTCTGGAGGCCAGTCAGAGCATTGTGGTTATAAAGACTGTTCGGGAGGCCAGTCAGAGCATTGTGGTTATAAAGACTGTTCGGGAGGCCAGTCAGAGCATTGTGGTTATAAAGACTGTTCTGGAGGCCAGTCAGAGCATTGTGGTTATAAAGACTCTTCTGGAGGCCAGTCAGATTATTGTTGTTGATGCTGATGTGTCTGTGATCGTCACTGTCAGGACTCTGGCGATCTGCCTGATGTTTTTAGGAGGAATAACACCCCTTCCTTAATACTGTGGGAGGAACACATCGCTACCCAGGACCTCGTCTCTCTCTCCCTTCT
>NC_068431.1:9636735-9644235 GCF_023373465.1 Oncorhynchus keta
CTTTACACTTCTATATTCTCCTTGTAAAGCCAGGGCGGAACATTTAGGATTCTGGTAGAAAGTAACACCTCTGAGTGAGTTTGACAAATTCACCCTTCCAGGATCCCCGTTGGTCTGATAGGCTGAGACCGATATTGGGAGTGAGCTCTGATAAAAGTGTTGTATGGAGATTGAGTCATAAAAGAGATGTATCCCTGTGGAGTGTCTCTCCGTTTGTACGCAAGCTTCCGTCACACAGTTGGCCCATCCCCCAACAGTAGACAAACATGTAACAGCTGAGAACAAACGAGAGGTAAAAACCACAGGAAATGTAGTTGTATTCATGACTCTCTGGTGCCACCCATCAAAGAGAAGCACCGTGTCCACACGGCACACGTGTGGGGCTCTGCTGCAGTAAAACGCACGACACAACATCTTTGATTTAGACATTTTAATTTGAATGATAACCTTCTCTGAGGAGAGGATGCTACTGAGAAGAGAACCAAACAGAACAGAACCGGAGCTTGAGCTAGACTGAAAGAGAGGAGGAAGTGAGAAAAGACTGGGCTTAGCTTGGCAACTCTAACTCCTAACTGTTCCCTAGAGTCCTGTGCAGGTCCAGCCTAAAGACGCACATTGATATACACGAGGCCAAAGCAAGCGTTTCGTATTCATACAGTAGACTCTCTTAGTAAATGAATACGAATCTGCTCATTGTTCATTTGCCTTTTATGCTTCCGTGAACCTCTAAATGGTCCGTGGGGAGGCACCACACACGACACGCCACAGTGGCTGGAGCATATCGTGGTGGAGTGTTGTCTCTCCCGCTGCCATATCGCCATGGGGACACTGAGTGATCGAACCAATTAAATGACAGGAATTGTACTTATCTCTGTAGTGGGGATGTGTACTGGTGTGGGGGGGCAGGTAGCCTAGTGGTTAGAGTGTAGAGGCGGCAGGTAGCCTAGTGGTTAGAGTGTAGAGGCGGCAGGGTAGCCTAGTGGTTAGAGTGCCTAGTGGTTAGAGTGGTGGCAGGTAGCCTAGTGGTTAGAGTGTAGAGGGGGCAGGTAGCCTAGTGGTTAGAGTGTAGGGGTGGCAGGTAGCCTAGTGGTTAGAGTGTAGGGGTGGCAGGTAGCCTAGTGGTTAGAGTGTAGGGGTGGCAGGTAGCCTAGTGGTTAGAGTGTAGGGGTGGCAGGTAGCCTAGTGGTTAGAGTGTAGGGGTGGTAGGGTAGCCTAGTGGTTAGAGTGTAGGGGTGGTAGGGTAGCCTAGTGGTTAGAGTGTAGGGGTGGCAGGTAGCCTCGTGGTTAGAGTGTAGAGGAGGCAGGTAGCCTAGTGGTTAGAGTGTAGGGGTGGTAGGGTAGCCTAGTGGTTAGAGTGTAGGGGTGGCAGGTAGCCTAGTGGTTAGAGTGTAGGGGTGGCAGGTAGCCTAGTGGTTAGAGTGTAGGGGTGGTAGGGTAGCCTAGTAGTTAGAGTGTAGGGGTGGTAGGGTAGCCTAGTGGTTAGAGTGTAGGGGTGGCAGGTAGCCTAGTGGTTAGAGTGTAGGGGTGGCAGGTAGCCTAGTGGTTAGAGTGTAGGGGTGGTAGGGTAGCCTAGTGGTTAGAGTGTAGGGGTGGCAGGTAGCCTAGTGGTTAGAGTGTAGGGGTGGTAGGGTAGCCTAGTGGTTAGAGTGTAGGGGTGGCAGGTAGCCTAGTGGTTAGAGTGTAGGGGCGGCAGGTAGCCTAGTGGTTAGAGTAGTGGTAGAGTGTAGGGGTGGCAGGTAGCCTAGTGGTTAGAGTGTAGGGGGGCAGGTAGCCTAGTGGTTAGAGTGTAGGCAGGGGGCAGGTAGCCTAGTGGTTAGAGTGTAGAGGGGGCAGGTAGCCTAGTGGTTAGAGTGTAGGGGGCAGGTAGCCTAGTGGTTAGAGGTAGCCAGGTAGCCTAGTGGTTAGAGTGTAGGGGTGGCAGGTAGCCTAGTGGTTAGAGTGTAGGGGTGGCAGGTAGCCTAGTGGTTAGAGTGTAAGAGCGGCAGGTAGCCTAGTGGTTAGAGTGTAGGAGCGGCAGGTAGCCTAGTGGTTAGAGTGTAGGAGCGGCAGGTAGCCTAGTGGTTAGAGCGTTGGACTAGTAACCGAAAGGTTGCAAGATCGAATCCCCGAGCTGACAAGGTACAAATCTGTCATTTTGCCCCTGAACAGGCAGTTAACCCACTGTTCCTAGGCCGTCATTGAAAATAAGAATTTGTTCTTAGCTGACTTGCCTAGTTAAATAAAGGTAAAATTAAAATAAAATTAGGGAGGCTATCATGTGTGGCAGGGGCTGTGGAGGGAGGACGAAGGGGTGTGAGGACATGTGGGATGCTAAGAAGTTGTAGTTTACTGAATCATTTACATCATGTGTTAAACAGTCACACCACAGAGGCATTCTGAATTATCTGTGCAGTGCATTTTCTTTATATTTCTTAGCTAATTGTCTCTCTGCTAATGGATGTTTACAGATAAACAATGGGAATAAGAATTCCTGAATCTCAACAGATGCATGTATTACTTGCCGCCAGGAGCTGCCTACACAGTATAGTGCCCGAGATCATTCTTCCATCAAATACTAGTCGTTCTGTGTTAAACTCTATTTTAACAGACTATTATATTAGCTATAGAAAGGCCAGCAGGTTCAGCCTTCAGTAAAACTTTAATGACTGTTAATTATTTAGATGTGTCTCATTATGAACGGTAGGGAGGTAAGAGGTGACGAGGGAAGGAGTCTGCCTGATCAAAACTGGAAAGAACGGAGGTGTTAATGAGAAGGATAAAGAGAGGAGGGAGAAGGAGAGGGATGAAGAGAGGAGGGAGAAGGAGAGGAGGGGGAAGGAGAGGGATATTAGAGGAGGGAGAAGGAGAGGGATAAAGAGAGGAGGGAGAAGGAGAGGAGGGGGAAGGAGAGGGATATTAGAGGAGGAGAAGGAGGGGAGGGGGAAGGAGAGGGATATTAGAGGAGGGAGGAGAGGGATAAAGAGAGGAGGGAGAATGAGAGGGATAAAGAGAGGAGGGAGAAGGAGAGGAGGGGGAAGGAGAGGGATATTAGAGGAGAGAGAAGGAGAGGGATAAAGAGAGGAGGGAGAAGGAGAGGAGGGGGAAGGAGAGGGATATTAGAGGAGGGAGAAGGAGAGGGATATTAGAGGAGGGAGAAGGAGAGGGATAAAGAGAGGAGGGAGAAGGAGAGGGATAAAGAGAGGAGGGGGAAGGAGAGGAGGGAGAAGGAGAGGGATAAAGAGAGGAGGGGGAAGGAGAGGAGGGAGAAGGAGAGGGATAAAGAGAGGAGGGGGAAGGAGAGGAGGGAGAAGGAGAGGGATAAAGAGAGGAGGGGGAAGGAGAGGAGGGAGAAGGAGAGGGATAAAGAGAGGAGGGGGAAGGAGAGGAGGGAGAAGGAGAGGGATAAAGAGAGGAGGGAGAAGGAGAGGGATAAAGAGAGGAGGGAGAAGGAGAGGGATAAAGAGAGGAGGGAGAAGGGGAGGGATAAAGAGAGGAGGGGGAAGGAGAGGGATAAAGAGAGGAGGGAGAAGGAGAGGGATAAAGAGAGGAGGGAGAAGAGGGATAAAAGAGGAGGGAGAAGGAGAGGAGGGGGAAGGAGAGGGATATTAGAGGAGGGGGAAGGAGAGGAGGAGGAAGGAGAGGGATATTAGAGGACGGGGAAGGAGAGGGATAAAGAGAGGAGGGAGAAGGAGAGGAGGGGGAAGGAGAGGGATTAGAGGAGGAGAAGGAGGGGAGGGGGAAGGAGAGGGATATTAGAGGAGGGAGGAGAGGGATAAAGAGAGGAGGGAGAATGAGAGGGATAAAGAGAGGAGGGAGAAGGAGAGGAGGGGGAAGGAGAGGGATATTAGAGGAGGGAGAAGGAGAGGGATAAAGAGAGGAGGGAGAAGGAGAGGAGGGGGAAGGAGAGGGATATTAGAGGAGGGAGAAGGAGAGGGATATTAGAGGAGGGAGAAGGAGAGGGATAAAGAGAGGAGGGAGAAGGAGAGGGATAAAGAGAGGAGGGGGAAGGAGAGGAGGGAGAAGGAGAGGGATAAAGAGAGTAGGGGGAAGGAGAGGAGGGAGAAGGAGAGGGATATTAGAGGAGGGAGAAGGAGAGGGATAAAGAGAGGAGGGAGAAGGAGAGGGATAAAGAGAGGAGGGGGAAGGAGAGGAGGGAGAAGGAGAAGGAGAGGGATAAAGAGAGGAGGGAGAAGGAGAGGGATAAAGAGAGGAGGGGGAAGGAGAGGAGGAGAAGGAGAGGGATAAAGAGAGGAGGGGGAAGGAGAGGAGGGAGAAGGAGAGGGATAAAGAGAGGAGGGAGAAGGAGAGGGATAAAGAGAGGAGGGAGAAGGAGAGGGATAAAGAGAGGAGGGGGAAGGAGAGGGATAAAGAGAGGAGGGAGAAGGAGAGGGATAAAGAGAGGAGGGAGAAGGAGAGGGATAAAGAGAGGAGGGAGAAGGAGAGGAGGGGAA
Organism: Oncorhynchus keta; assembly: GCF_023373465.1. NCBI lineage: Eukaryota > Metazoa > Chordata > Actinopteri > Salmoniformes > Salmonidae > Oncorhynchus > Oncorhynchus keta. The sequence continues at coordinate 9,641,166 of NC_068431.1, forward strand.
GGAGAGGGATATTAGAGGAGGGGAAGGAGAGGGATATTAGAGGACGGGGAAGGAGAGGGATAAAGAGAGGAGGGGGAAGGAGAGGGATAAAGAGAGGAGGGAGAAGGAGAGGGATAAAGAGAGGAGGGAGAAGGAGAGGAGGGGGAAGGAGAGAGGTATTAGAGGAGGGAGAAGGAGAGGGATAAAAAGAGGAGGGAGAATGAGAGGAGGGGGAAGGAGAGGGATATTAGAGGAGGGGGAAGGAGAGGGATAAAGAGAGGAGGGGAAGGAGAGGGATAAAGAGAGGAGGGAGAAGGAGAGGGATAAAGAGAGGAGGGAGAAGGAGAGGAGGGGGAAGGAGAGGGATATTAGAGGAGGGAGAAGGAGAGGGATAAAGAGAGGAGGGGGAAGGAGAGGGATAAAGAGAGGAGGGGGAAGGAGAGGGATATTAGAGGAGGGAGAAGGAGATGGATGAAGAGAGGAGGGAGAAGGAGAGGGATAAAGAGAGGAGGAAGAAGGATAGGGATATTAGAGGAGGGGGAAGGAGAGGAGGGAGAAGGAGAGGGATAAAGAGAGGAGGGAGAAGGAGAGGAGGGGGAAGGAGAGGGATATTAGAGGAGGGAGAATGAGAGGGATAAAGAGAGGGGGGAAGGAGAGGGATAAAGAGAGGAGGGGGAAGGAGAGGGATAAAGAGAGGAAGGAGAAGGAGAGGAGGGAGAAGGAGAGGGATAAAGAGAGGAGGAAGAAGGATAGGGATATTAGAGGGGGGAAGGAGAGGGATAAAGAGAGGAGGGGGAAGGAGAGGGATAAAGAGAGGAGGGGGAAGGAGAGGGATAAAGAGAGTAGGGGGAAGGAGAGGAGGGAGAAGGAGAGGGATAAAGAGAGGAGGGAGAAGGAGAGGGATAAAGAGAGGAGGGGGAAGGAGAGGGATAAAGAGAGGAGGGAGAAGGAGAGGGATAAAGAGAGGAGGGAGAAGGAGAGGAGGGGGAAGGAGAGGGATATTAGAGGAGGGGGAGGAGAGGGATATTAGAGGAGGGAGAAGGAGAGGGATATTAGAGGAGGGAGAAGCAGAGGGATATTAGAGGAGGGGGAAGGAGAGGGATAAAGAGACGAGGGAGAAGGAGAGGGATAAAGAGAGGAGGGAGAAGGAGAGGGATATTAGAGGAGGGAGAAGGAGAGGGATATTAGAGGAGGGGGAAGGAGAGGGATATTAGAGGAGGGGGAAGGAGAGGGATAAAGAGAGGAGGGAGAAGGAGAGGGATATTAGAGGAGGGGGAAGGAGAGGGATATTAGAGGAGGGGGGAGGAGAGGGATAAAGAGAGGAGGGGGAAGGAGAGGGATATTAGAGGAGGGGGAAGGAGAGGGATATTAGAGGAGGGAGAAGGAGAGGGATATTAGAGGAGGGAGAAGGAGAGGAGGGAGAAGGAGAGGGATAAAGAGAGGAGGGAGAAGGAGAGGGATAAAGAGAGGAGGGAGAAGGAGAGGGATAAAGAGAGGAGGGAGAAGGAGAGAGATAACAAGAGGAGGGAGAGGGATATTAGAGGAGGGAGAAGGAGAGGGATATTAGAGGAGGGGGAAGGAGAGGGATATTAGAGGAGGGAGAAGGTGAGGGATATTAGAGGAGGGAGAGGGATATTAGAGGAGGGGGAAGGAGAGGGATATTAGAGGAGGGGGAAGGAGAGGGATATTAGAGGAGGGGGAAGGAGAGGGATATTAGAGGAGGGAGAGGGATATTAGAGGAGGGGAAGGAGAGGGATATTAGAGGAGGGGGAAGGAGAGGGATATTAGAGGAGGGAGAGGGATATTAGAGGAGGGGGAAGGAGAGGGATATTAGAGGAGGGGGAAGGAGAGGGATATTAGAGGAGGGAGAGGGATATTAGAGGAGGGGAAGGAGAGGGATATTAGAGGAGGGGGAGGAGAGGGATATTAGAGGAGGGGGAAGGAGAGGGATAAAGAGAGGAGGGAGAAGGAGAGGGATATTAGAGGAGGGAGAAGGAGAGAGATAACAAGAGGAAGGTGAGGGATATTAGAGGATGGGGAAGGAGAGGGATATTGGAGGAGGGGGAAGGAGATGGATATTAGAGGAGGGGGAAGGAGAGGGATATTAGAGGAGGGAGAAGGAGAGGGATATTAGAGGAGGGAGAAGGAGAGGGATATTAGAGGAGGGAGAAGGAGAGGGATATTAGAGGAGGGAGAGGGATATTAGAGGAGGGGGAAGGAGAGGGATGTTAGAGGAGGGGGAAGGAGAGGGATATTAGAGGAGGGAGAGGGATATTAGAGGGGAAGGAGAGGGATATTAGAGGAGGGGGAGGAGAGGGATATTAGAGGAGGGGGAAGGAGAGGGATAAAGAGAGGAGGGAGAAGGAGAGGGATATTAGAGGAGGGAGAAGGAGAGAGATAACAAGAGGAAGGTGAGGGATATTAGAGGATGGGGAAGGAGAGGGATATTGGAGGAGGGGGAAGGAGATGGATATTAGAGGAGGGGGAAGGAGAGGGATATTAGAGGAGGGAGAAGGAGAGGGATATTAGAGGAGGGAGAGGGATATTAGAGGAGGGGGAAGGAGAGGGATATTAGAGGAGGGGGAAGGAGAGGGATATTAGAGGAGGGAGAGGGATATTAGAGGAGGGGGGAGGAGAGGGATATTAGAGGAGGGGGAAGGAGAGGGATAAAGAGAGGAGGGAGAAGGAGAGGGATATTAGAGGAGGGAGAAGGAGAGGGATATTAGAGGAGGGGGAAGGAGAGGGATATTAGAGGAGGGGGAAGGAGAGGGAACAATCACATCCTTCTCTATTTGTATATAATATTTAATCATTAATATATATTAATATATATTTGGTTATAATTATATATTAATATATATTTGGTCCTAATAATGATATATTAATATATATTTTGATTTAATAATCATATATTAATATATATTTGGATTTAATAATTATATACTAATATATATGTGGTTTTAGTAATATACTAATATATATTTGGTTATAATAATATATTCATATGTATTTGGATTTTATAATAATATATTCATATTTATTTGGTTATAATAATATATTCATATATACAGGATTTAGTTCTAATAATAAC
>NC_068431.1:9649235-9681735 GCF_023373465.1 Oncorhynchus keta
GGCCAGCATCCCGGAGTCGCCTCTTCACTGTTGACGTTGAGACTGGTGTTTTGCGGGTACTATTTAATGAAGCTGCCAGTTGAGGATTTGTGAGACGTCTGTTTCTCAAACTAGACTCTCTAATGTACTTGTCCTCTTGCTCAGTTGTTCACCTGGGCCTCCCACTCCTCTTTCTATTCTGGTTAGAGACAGTTTGCCCTGTTCTGTGAAGGGAGTAGTACACAGCATTGTACAAGATCTTCAGTTTCTTGGCAATTTCTCCCATGGAATAGCCTTCATTTCTCAGAACAAGATTAGACTGACGAGTTTCAGAAGAAAGTTATTTGTTTCTAGCCATTTTGAGCCTGTAATCGAACCCACAAAATGCTGATATTCCAGATACTCAACTAGTCTAAAGAAGGCCAGTTTTATTGCTTCTTTAATCAGAATAACAGTTTTCAGCTGTGCTAACATAATTGCAAAAGGGTTTTTTAATGATCAATTTGCTTTTTAAAATAATACATTTGGATTAGCTAACACAAAGTGCCATTGGAACACAGGAGTGATGGTTGCTGATAATGGGCCTCTGTATATAAATTCCATAAAAATCAGCTGTTTCCAGCTCCAATAGTAATTTACAACATTAACAATGTCCACACATTGGCCAATTTATTGCCTTAACTCCCTTATGTGACCTTATTTTCACTCACTGTATATAGACTTTGTTTTATTTTGTTCTACTTTTATTGACTGTATGTTTTGTTCATTCCATGTGTAACTCTGTATTGGTGTTTGTGTCAAACTGCTATGCTTTATCTTGGCCAGGTTGCAGTTGCAAATGAGAACTTGTTTTCAACTAGCCTACCTGGTTAAATAAAGGTGTTTTCAACTAGCCTACCTGGTTAAATAAAGGTGTTCTCAACGAGCCTACCTGGTTAAATAAAGGTGTTCTCAACTAGCCCACCTGGTTAAATAAAGGTGTTCTCAACTAGCCTACCTGGTTAAATAAAGGTGTTCTCAACTAGCCTACCTGGTTAAATAAAGTTGTTCTCAACTAGCCTACCTGGTTCTCAACTAGCCTACCTGGTTAAATAAAGGTGTTCTCAACTAGCCTACCTGGTTAAATAAAGTTGTTTTCAACTAGCCTACCTGGTTAAATAAAGTTGTTCTCAACTAGCCTACCTGGTTAAATAAAGTTGTTCTCAACTAGCCTACCTGGTTAAATAAAGGTGTTCTCAACTAGCCTACCTGGTTAAATAAAGGTGTTCTCAACTAGCCTACCTGGTTAAATAAAGTTGTTTTCAACTAGCCTACCTGGTTAAATAAAGTTGTTCTCAACTAGCCTACCTGGTTAAATAAAGGTGTTCTCAACTAGCCTACCTGGTTAAATAAAGGTGTTTTCAACTAGCCTACCTGGTTAAATAAAGGTGTTCTCAACTAGCCTACCTGGTTAAATAAAGTTGTTCTCAACAAGCCTACCTGGTTAAATAAAGGTGTTCTCAACTAGCCTACCTGGTTAAATAAAGGTGTTCTCAACTAGCCTACCTGGTTAAATAAAGGTGTTTTCAACTAGCCTACCTGGTTAAATAAAGGTGTTCTCAACTAGCCTACCTTTTTACATTTACATTTAAGTCATTTAGCAGACGCTCTTATCCAGAGCGACTTACAAATTGGTGCATTCACCTTATGACATCGAGTGGAACAGCCACTTTACAATAGTGCATCTAAATCTTTTAAGGGGGGCGGGGGTGAGAAGGATTACTTTGGTTAAATAAAGGTGTTCTCAACTAGCCTACCTGGTTAAATAAAGGTGTTCTCAACTAGCCTACCTGGTTAAATAAAGTTGAAATAAATAAAACATAAAATAAAAATACACTGTATTTCTGATCAATTTGATGTTATTTTAATGAACAAAAAATGTTGTTTTTTCAAAAACAAGGACATTTCTAAGTGACCCCAAACTTTTGAACAGTAGTGTACATACTGTATACTGTAACGGTAGTGTATATACTGTAACGGTAGTGTAAATACTGTATACTGTAACAGTAGTGTACATACTGTATACTGTAACGGTAGTGTATATACTGTATACTGTATATACTGTATAGTGTAAATACTGTATATACTGTAACGGTAGTGTATATACTGTATACTGTAACGGTAGTGTATATACTGTAACGGTAGTGTATATACTGTATACTGTAACGGTAGTGTATATACTGTACGGTAGTGTATATACTGTAACAGTAGTGTATATACTGTATACTGTAACGGTAGTGTATATACTGTATACTGTAACAGTAGTGTATATACTGTATACTGTAACGGTAGTGTATATACTGTAACGGTAGTGTACATACTGTATACTGTAACGGTAGTGTATATATATACTGTATGTATATACTGTAACGGTAGTGTATATACTGTATACTGTAACAGTAGTGTAAATACTGTATACTGTAACGGTAGTGTATATACTGTATACTGTAACAGTAGTGTACATATATACTGTAAACTGTATATACTAACGGTAGTGTATATACTGTATACTGTAACGGTAGTGTACATACTGTATACTGTAACGGTAGTGTATATACTGTATACTGTAGTGTATATACTGTATACTGTAACGGTAGTGTACATACTGTATACTGTAACGGTAGTGTATATACTGTATACTGTAATGGTAGTGTATATACTGTATACTGTAACGGTAGTGTAAATACTGTATACTGTAACGGTAGTGTATATACTGTATACTGTAACGGTAGTGTATATACTGTAACTGTAGTGTACATACTGTATACTGTAATGGTAGTGTATATACTGTATACTGTAACGGTAGTGTATATACTGTATACTGTAACAGTAGTGTATATACTGTACGGTAGTGTATATACAGTATAGTGTATAGTGTATATACTGTAACGGTAGTGTATATACTGTATACTGTAACGGTAGTGTATATACTGTACATACTGTATACTGTAACAGTAGTGTATATACTGTATACTGTAACAGTAGTGTACATACTGTATACTGTAACGGTAGTGTATATACTGTATACTGTAACTGTAACAGTAGTGTATATACTGTATACTGTAACGGTAGTGTACATACTGTATACTGTAACGGTAGTGTATATACTGTATACTGTAACGGTAGTGTAAATACTGTATACTGTAACGGTAGTGTATATACTGTATACTGTAATGGTAGTGTAATACTGTATACTGTAACGGTAGTGTATATACTGTATACTGTAACGGTAGTGTAATACTGTATACTGTAACAGTAGTGTATATACTGTATACTGTAACAGTAGTGTATATACTGTATACTGTAACGGTAGTGTATACGGTAGTGTATATACTGTATACTGTAACGGTAGTGTACATACTGTATACTGTAACGGTAGTGTATATACTGTATACTGTAACGGTAGTGTATATACTGTATACTGTAACGGTAGTGTATATACTGTATACTGTAACGGTAGTGTATATACTGTAACGGTAGTGTATATACTGTAACAGTAGTGTATATACTGTAACGGTAGTGTACATACTGTATACTGTAACGGTAGTGTATATACTGTATACTGTAACGGTAGTGTATATACTGTATACTGTAACGGTAGTGTACATACTGTATACTGTAACGGTAGTGTACATACTGTATACTGTAACGGTAGTGTATATACTGTATACTGTAACGGTAGTGTACATACTGTATACTGTAACGGTAGTGTATATACTGTATACTGTAACGGTAGTGTATATACTGTATACTGTAATGGTAGTGTATATACTGTATACTGTAACGGTAGTGTATATACTGTATACTGTAACGGTAGTGTATATACTGTATACTGTAACGGTAGTGTATATACTGTAACGGTAGTGTATATACTGTATACTGTAACAGTAGTGTATATACTGTATACTGTAACAGTAGTGTATATACTGTATACTGTAACGGTAGTGTATATACTGTAACGGTAGTGTATATACTGTATACTGTAACAGTAGTGTATATACTGTATACTGTAACAGTAGTGTATATACTGTATACTGTAACGGTAGTGTATATACTGTATACTGTAACGGTAGTGTATATACTGTATACTGTAACGGTAGTGTATATACTGTATACTGTAACGGTAGTGTATATACTGTATACTGTAACGGTAGTGTATATACTGTATACTGTAACGGTAGTGTATATACTGTATACTGTAACGGTAGTGTATATACTGTAACGGTAGTGTATATACTGTATACTGTAACGGTAGTGTATATACTGTATACTGTAACGGTAGTGTACATACTGTATACTGTAACGGTAGTGTATATACTGTATACTGTAACGGTAGTGTATATACTGTAACGGTAGTGTACATACTGTATACTGTAACGGTAGTGTATATACTGTAACGGTAGTGTATATACTGTATACTGTAACGGTAGTGTATATACTGTATACTGTAACGGTAGTGTATATACTGTAACGGTAGTGTATATACTGTATACTGTAACGGTAGTGTACATACTGTATACTGTAACGGTAGTGTACATACTGTATACTGTAACGGTAGTGTATATACTGTAACGGTAGTGTATATACTGTAACGGTAGTGTATATACTGTATACTGTAACGGTAGTGTACATACTGTATACTGTAACGGTAGTGTACATACTGTATACTGTAACGGTAGTGTACATACTGTATACTGTAACGGTAGTGTATATACTGTAACGGTAGTGTATATACTGTAACGGTAGTGTACATACTGTATACTGTAATGGTAGTGTATATACTGTATACTGTAGTGTATATACTGTATACTGTAATGGTAGTGTATATACTGTATACTGTAACGGTAGTGTATATACTGTAACGGTAGTGTATATACTGTATACTGTAACGGTAGTGTATATACTGTAACAGTAGTGTATATACTGTATACTGTAATGGTAGTGTATATACTGTATACTGTATACTGTAACGGTAGTGTATATACTGTATACTGTAACGGTAGTGTATATACTGTATACTGTAACGGTAGTGTAAATACTGTATACTGTAACAGTAGTGTATACTGTATACTGTAACGGTAGTGTACATACTGTATACTGTAACGGTAGTGTATATACTGTTTACTGTAACAGTAGTGTATATACTGTATACTGTAACAGTAGTGTATATACGGTAGTGTATACTGTAACGGTAGTGTATATACTGTATACTGTAACGGTAGTGTATATACTGTATACTGTAACGGTAGTGTATATACTGTAACGGTAGTGTACATACTGTATACTGTAACGGTAGTGGATATACTGTAACGGTAGTGTATATACTGTATACTGTAATGGTAGTGTATATACTGTATACTGTAACGGTAGTGTATATACTGTATACTGTAACGGTAGTGTATATACTGTATACTGTAACGGTAGTGTATATACTGTATACTGTAACGGTAGTGTATATACTGTATACTGTAATGGTAGTGTATATACTGTATACTGTAACGGTAGTGTATATACTGTATACTGTAACGGTAGTGTACATACTGTATACTGTAACGGTAGTGTATATACTGTAACGGTAGTGTATATACTGTATACTGTAACGGTAGTGTATATACTGTAACGGTAGTGTATATACTGTATACTGTAACGGTAGTGTACATACTGTATACTGTAACGGTAGTGTATATACTGTATACTGTAACGGTAGTGTACATACTGTATACTGTAACGGTAGTGTATATACTGTATACTGTAACGGTAGTGTATATACTGTATACTGTAATGGTAGTGTACATACTGTATACTGTAACGGTAGTGTATATACTGTAACGGTAGTGTATATACTGTATACTGTAACGGTAGTGTATATACTGTATACTGTAACAGTAGTGTATATACTGTATACTGTAACGGTAGTGTATATACTGTATACTGTAACAGTAGTGTACATACTGTATACTGTAACGGTAGTGTATATACTGTATACTGTAACGGTAGTGTATATACTGTATACTGTAACGGTAGTGTACATACTGTATACTGTAACGGTAGTGTATATACTGTAACGGTAGTGTACATACTGTATACTGTAACGGTAGTGTACATACTGTATACTGTAACGGTAGTGTATATACTGTATACTGTAACGGTAGTGTATATACTGTATACTGTAACAGTAGTGTATATACTGTATACTGTAACGGTAGTGTATATACTGTAACAGTAGTGTATATACTGTATACTGTAACGGTAGTGTATATACTGTATACTGTAACAGTAGTGTATATACTGTATACTGTAACAGTAGTGTATATACTGTATACTGTAACAGTAGTGTATATACTGTATACTGTAACAGTAGTGTATATACTGTATACTGTAACAGTAGTGTATATACTGTATACTGTAACGGTAGTGTATATACTGTATACTGTAACAGTAGTGTATATACTGTATACTGTAACGGTAGTGTATATACTGTATACTGTAACAGTAGTGTATATACTGTATACTGTAACGGTAGTGTATATACTGTAACGGTAGTGTATATACTGTATACTGTAACGGTAGTGTATATACTGTATACTGTAACAGTAGTGTATATACTGTATACTGTAACGGTAGTGTATATACTGTAACTGTAGTGTATATACTGTATACTGTAACGGTAGTGTATATACTGTATACTGTAACAGTAGTGTATATACTGTATACTGTAATGGTAGTGTATATACTGTAACTGTAGTGTATATACTGTAACAGTAGTGTATATACTGTAACGGTAGTGTACATACTGTATACTGTAATGGTAGTGTATATACTGTAACTGTAGTGTATATACTGTATACTGTAATGGTAGTGTAAACCCTTTCCCTCTATTTCATCCCACACCATGACCGCTGCTCCTCTGTGAAAACCCTTTCCCTCTATTTCATCCCACACCATGACCACAGCTCCTCTGTGAAAACCCTTTCCCTCTATTTCATCCCACACCATGACCGCAGCTCCTCTGTGAAAACCCTTTCTCTCTATTTCATCCCACACCATGACCACAGCCCCTCTGTGAAAACCCTTTCCCTCTATTTCATCCCACACCATGACCGCAGCTCCTCTGTGAAAACCCTTTCCCTCTATTTCATCCCACATCATGGCCACAGCTCCTCTGTGAAAACCCTTTCCCTCTATTTTTCATCCCACACCATGAACACATGACCACAGCTCCTCTGTGAAAACCCTTTCCCTCTATTTCATCCCACACCATGACCACAGCTCCTCTCTATTTCATCCCACACCATGACCACAGCTCCTCTGTGAAAACCCATTCATCCCCCACACCATGAACACAGCTCCTCTGTGAAAACCCTTTCCCTCTATTTCATCCCACACCATGACCACAGCTCCTCTGTGAAAACCCTTTCCCTCTATTTCATCCCACACCATGACCACAGCTCCTCTGTGAAAACCCTTTCCCTCTATTTCATCCCACACCATGACCACAGCTCCTCTGTGAAAACCCTTTCCCTCTATTTCATCCCACACCATGACCGCAGCTCCTCTGTGAAAACCCTTTCCCTCTATTTCATCCCACACCATGACCGCAGCTCCTCTGTGAAAACCCTTTCCCTCTATTTCATCCCACACCATGACCACAGCCCTCTGTGAAAACCCTTTCCCTCTATTTCATCACCATGACCACAGCTCCTCTGTGAAAACCCTTTCCCTCTATTTCATCCCACACCATGACCGCAGCTCCTCTGTGAAAACCCTTTCCCTCTATTTCATCCCACACCATGACCGCAGCTCCTCTGTGAAAACCCTTTCCCTCTATTTCATCCCACACCATGACCGCAGCTCCTCTGTGAAAACCCTTTCCCTCTATTTCATCCCACACCATGACCGCAGCTCCTCTGTGAAAACCCTTTCTCTCTGTTCATCTAGTATGCTGATCCACTGTCTTTTTACTGTTCTCGTGTGCCTCCACAGAGGTTTGCTCGTCGGACTGTGGCGCTCACGGCGTGTGTTTTGGCGGAGTGTGTCGCTGTGATGAGGGCTGGACCGGCGCCGGATGTGACCAGCGTGTCTGCAACCCGTTGTGTGTAAAGCACGGGACCTGCCGGGACGGAAAGTGCCAGTGCCAACAGGGCTGGAACGGAGAGCACTGCACCATCGGTATGCATCCGGCCTATCAGCCGACACCGTGGCACGCTAACATACTAACACACACAGTAGTACCCTGCCTCTATCCTCCCTCTGTAGTAACTCTCAGCCGAACAGAGGAACTGTCACCCACATGTTTAAAAGATACATCGTGTTTGTTCCCTAAGCCTTACGTTATGAGGCAATAGTGTCAGTACCTGATCCTGTCCCATGTCTGTCCTTCCACGATGTAGCTCTTTTTCACTGACTATATAAAGACCATTATCTCTCTCAGCGGCAGATACATCCACCAATTCGGATGAATGTCCTCCTTTCCTGCTCCTATCCACCACGTCATTAAGAAGCTCTCCTATTCATCTGGATTGGGTTCCTCCACTAGAGGGAAAATGTGTAATCTATAGTCAAAGTACCCAGCCACATCTCCACATCCATCTCCAGCCTCCCATCCTAGTCACCAATGTTCCCTCTAAGATGAGCGCATTAAGAATTGCCAGCACAAGATTGAGCTTCACTAAAAATGTACAGTACACCATCTTTCCTGGCTTTAAACAGATACCATTTTCCCCTCTACTATTGTAATTTGGATTCAATCAACATAATAACATTCATTTTCATATGCAACAAAACCAGATATAACTTCTAGACTAAGTTGGTGATTTGTTGTTGGCCCGGTGAGAAGGGGCCTTGTTCTATTTCAGTGGCACAATCCTTTTTTCCGTCCCCCGCAGTCGGAAAGTAGCTTGGATACGCATTTGAAATCACAAAGCAGAGCCGCAGTGTAGCCGCCTGTAGCCGCCGTGTAGCCGTGTCGCAGCATTTAGCCGCTGTGCAGCCACCGTGTAGCCGGCATGTAGCCGCCTGTAGCCGCCGTGTAGCCGCTGTGTAGCCGCCTGTAGCCGCCGTGTAGCCGCATGTAGCCGCTGTGCAGCCGCCGTGTAGCCGGCATGTAGCCGCCTGTAGCCGCCGTGTAGCCATGTAGCCACTGTGCAGCCGCCTGTAGCCGCCATGTAGCCATGTAGCCACTGTGCAGCCGCCTGTAGCCGCCGTGTAGCCGTGTAGCCACCATGTAGCCGCTGTGTAGCCGCATGTAGCCGTGTAGCCGCATGTAGCCGCTGTGCAGCCGCCGTGTAGCCATGTAGCCACTGTGCAGCCGCCATGTAGCCGGCTGTGCATCCGCCGTGTAGCCGCATGTAGCCGCTGAGCAGTCGCCGTGTAGCCGCCGTGTAGCCGTCGCCGTGTAGCCGCCGTGTAGCCGCCGTGTAGCCGCATGTAGCCGCTGTGCAGTCGCCGTGTAGCCATGTAGCCGCTGTGTAGCCGCCGTGTAGTCGCCGTGTAGCCGCAGTGTAGCCGCATGTAGCCGCTGAGTCGCCGTGTAGTCGCCGTGTAGCGCATGTAGCCGCTGTGTAGTCGCCGTGTAGCCGTGTAGCCGCTGTGTAGCCATGTAGCCGCTGTGTAGCCGCACTATTGTGTGGCTGTTCCACTGCAGATCATAAGGTGAATGCATAAGGTGAATTTGTAAGTCGCTCTGATAAGAGCGTCTGCTAAATGACTTAAATGTAAATGTAAATGTGTAGCCGCGCCATGTAGCCGCATGTAGCCGCCGTGTCGCCATGTAGCCACTGTGCAGCCGCCGTGTAGCCATGTAGCCGATGTGTAGCCGCCGTGTAGCCGCCGTGTAGCCATGTAGTGTGCAGTCGCCGTGTAGCTGCCGTGTAGCCGCTGTGTAGCCATGTAGCCGCTGTGTAGCCGCCGTGTAGTCGCCGTGTAGTCGCCGTGTAGCCATGTAGCTGCCGTGCAGCCGCTGTGTAGTCGCCGTGTAGTCGCCGTGTAGCCATGTAGCCGCCGTGTAGCCATGTAGCCGCCGTGTAGCCATGTAGCCGCTGTGTAGTCGCCGTGTAGTCGCCATGTAGTCGCCGTGTAGCCATGTAGCCGCCGTGTAGCCATGTAGCCGCTGTGTAGCCATGTAGCCGCTGTGTAGTCGCCGTGTAGCTGCCGTGTAGCCGTGTAGTCACCGTGTAGCCACCGTGTAGCCATGTGTGCACATTTGTTGAAAAGGGATTTGAGCTTTCAGACCAGTAAAACATCAGTCCTACAATGTCAAGCCGTTAACACCACATATTGGCTTTTGTAGGCAATATCATGGTAGACAACAGCTATCTACACTGAGTGGACAAAACATTAGGAACACCTTCCTAATATTGAGTTGCACCCCCCTTTTCCCTCAGAACAGCCTCAATTCGTCAGGGCATGGGACTCTCTCTATAAGGTGTTGAAAGGGTTCCACAGGGATGCTGGTCCATGTTGACTCCAATGCTGGATGCTGGTCCATTCTGACTCCAATGCTGGATGCTGGTCCATGTTGACTCCAATGCTGGATGCTGGCCCATGTTGCCTCCAATGCTGGATGCTGGTCCATTCACCACATGCTGGATGCTGGTCCATTCTGAGGCAATGCTGGATGCTGGTCCATGTTGACAACAATGCTGGATGCTGGTCCATGAGTGGACAATGCTGGATGCTGGTCCATGTTGACTCCAATGCTGGATGCTGGTCCATTTTCAATGCCTGGTCCATGTTGACTCCAAACAGCTGGTCCATGTTGACTCAATGCTGGATGCTGGTCCATGTTGACTCCAATGCTGGATGCTGGTCCATGTTGACTCCAATGCTGGATGCTGGTCCATGCTGACTCCAATGCTGGATGCTGGCCCATTCTGACTCCAATGCTGGATGCTGGTCCATGTTGACTCCAATGCTGGATGCTGGTCCATTTGACTCCAATGCTGGATGCTGGTCCATGTTGACTCCAATGCTGGATGCTGGTCCATGTTGACTCCAATGCTGGATGCTGGTCCATGTTGACTCCAATGCTGGATGCTGGTCCATGTTGACTCCAATGCTGGATGCTGGTCCATGTTGACTCCAATGCTGGATGCTGGTCCATGTTGACTCCAATGCTGGATGCTGGCCCATGTTGACTCCAATGCTGGATGCTGGTCCATGTTGACTCCAATGCTGGATGCTGGTCCATGTTGACTCCAATGCTGGATGCTGGTCCATGTTGACTCCAATGCTGGATGCTGGTCCATGTTGACTCCAATGCTGGATGCTGGTCCATGTTGACTCCAATGCTGGATGCTGGTCCATGTTGACTCCAATGCTGGATGCTGGTCCATGTTGACTCCAATGCTGGATGCTGGTCCATTCTGACTCCAATGCTGGATGCTGGTCCATTCTGACTCCAATGCTGGATGCTGGTCCATTCTGACTCCAATGCTGGATGCTGACTCGATGTCCTTTGGGTGGTGGACCGTTCTTGATACAAACAGAAAACTGTTGAGCGTGAAAAACCCAGCAGCGTTGCAGTTCTTGACACAGTCAAACCGATGCACCAGGTACCTTCTACCATACCCTGTTCAAAGGCACTTAAATATTTTGTTTTTCCCATTCACCCTCTTGAATGGCACACACACACAATCCATGTCTCAATTGTCTCCAGGCTTAAACATCCTTCTTTAACCCCGTCTCCTCCTGTCTCCTCCCCTTCATCTACACCCCATTGAAGGGGATTTAACAAGTGACATCAATAAGGGATCATAGCTTTCCTCTGGATTCATCTGGTCAGTCTGTGTCGTGGAAAGAGCAGGTATTGTGCAGCATTTTCACCATTGGGTTGGTTGATAGGCCACTCTGATACGACTACATAATGCTCAAATAGCCACAATAGCCTTTTGCCCACTGTCTGAAACTGTAACTTAAAGTGGGTCAAGTGTTCACAGTTACACGTGTAATCAGAAGTTGCACAGAATGCTTGCGAAATTAGAGTTTCAGCTCACAACACTTGGGGGGTTGAGCCAACAATGCTAGTCACCCACTCTCCAGTAGAGTAGTCTGGGCAGCAGGCCTCTCAGTATTCCCTAAGACACACTCAGCCTTCCTGGGAGCCAACAAATAGGGACAGACACTCTGCCTCCTCATTCACCCCCCAAGGGCTTTAATTTCCTCTCTGTTATTTTCCTCCCATCTGATGAGAAAAACATCTCCCTGGGGCTCCACTGTGGGCTGTGTGTTGTTAGAGCCATGTGAAAAGGCTGGCGCTGTGTGTTAGCTCCCATTCTCTGTTCATTCTATGTCCCTCTTTAATTGGGTGTTGAGAGAGTTGAGTGTGAAGAAGGAGTTTCGTCAACCTCTTCACTTTACTGTGATGAACCACGTCATGTTGAGAATCACCTCCCTCTCATGTCCACAGTTTCGGCCCTAACCAGATTCTGTGGCAGGCTATTCCAGAGGCTGGGGGGATAGGAAGTCAAAAAGGATGTCTGGCGTGTTTAGGGGTGCACAGTCGTGGATTGATTTAAAAACCAATAGAACTCACAGGCAGCCAGTACAGAGACCTTAAAACCGGTGTGATGTGTGCTCTCTGTCTGGTCTTGGTCAGTACCCTGCAGTATTCTGTATGTTTTACAGTACAGAGACCCTAAAACCGGTGTAATGTGTGCTCTCTGTCTGGTCTTGGTCAGTACCCTGCAGTATTCTGTATGTTTTACAGTACAGAGACCCTAAAACCGGTGTGATGTGTGCTCTCTGTCTGGTCTTGGTCAGTACCCTGCAGTATTCTGTATGTTTTACAGTACAGAGACCCTAAAACCGGTGTGATGTGTGCTCTCTGTCTGGTCTTGGTCAGTACCCTGCAGTATTCTGTATGTTTTACAGTACAGAGACCCTAAAACCGGTGTGATGTGTGCTCTCTGTCTGGTCTTGGTCAGTACCCTGCAGCATGTGGAACCATGTGATATCTATTTTCTCTTGAGTTATGCACACCAAGGGTGACAAAATAACTCTCTGGACCGGTTAAATAGGTCCTAAACCCATTTAGAACTGAACCGGTTAAATAGGTCCTAAACCCATTTAGAACTGGACTGGTTAAATAGGTCCTAAACCCATTTAGAACTGGACCGGTTAAATAGGTCCTAAACCCATTTATAACTGAACCGGTTAAATAGGTCCTAAACCCATTTAGAACTGGACCGGTTAAATAGGTCCTAAACCCATTTAGAACTGGACCGGTTAAATAGGTCCTAAACCCATTTAGAACTGAACCGGTTAAATAGGTCCTAAACCCATTTAGAACTGAACCGGTTAAATAGGTCCTAAACCCATTTAGAACTGAACCGGTTAAATAGGTCCTAAATCCATTTAGAACTGGACCGGTTAAATAGGTCCTAAACCCATTTAGAACTGGACCGGTTAAATAGGTCCTAAACCCATTTAGAACTGGACCGGTTAAATAGGTCCTAAACCCATTTAGAACTGAACCGGTTAAATAGGTCCTAAACCCATTTAGAACTGAACCGGTTAAATAGGTCCTAAACCCATTTAGAACTGAACCGGTTAAATAGGTCCTAAACCCATTTAGAACTGAACCGGTTAAATAGGTCCTAAACCCATTTAGAACTGAACCGGTTAAATAGGTCCTAAACCCATTTAGAACTGAACCGGTTAAATAGGTCCTAAACCCATTTAGAACTGAACCGGTTAAATAGGTCCTAAACCCATTTAGAACTGAACCGGTTAAATAGGTCCTAAACCCATTTAGAACTGAACCGGTTAAATAGGTCCTAAACCCATTTAGAACTGGATCGGTTAAATAGGTCCTAAACCCATTTAGAACTGGACCGGTTAAATAGGTCTTAAACCCATTTAGAACTGGACCGGTTAAATAGGTCCTAAACCCATTTAGAACTGAACCGGTTAAATAGGTCCTAAACCCATTTAGAACTGGACCGGTTAAATAGGTCCTAAACCCATTTAGAACTGGACCGGTTAAATAGGTCCTAAACCCATTTAGAACTGGACCGGTTAAATAGGTCCTAAACCCATTTAGAACTGAACCAGTTAAATAGGTCCTAAATCCATTTAGAACTGGACCGGTTAAATAGGTCCTAAACCCATTTAGAACTGGACCGGTTAAATAGGTCCTAAACCCATTTAGAACTGGACCGGTTAAATAGGTCCTAAACCCATTTAGAACTGAACCGGTTAAATAGGTCCTAAACCCATTTAGAACTGAACCGGTTAAATAGGTCCTAAACCCATTTAGAACTGAACCGGTTAAATAGGTCCTAAACCCATTTAGAACTGAACCGGTTAAATAGGTCCTAAACCCATTTAGAACTGAACCGGTTAAATAGGTCCTAAACCCATTTAGAACTGGACCGGTTAAATAGGTCCTAAACCCATTTAGAACTGAACCGTCCGGTTAAATAGGTCCTAAACCCATTTAGAACTGAACCGGTTAAATAGGTCCTAAACCCATTTAGAACTGAACCGGTTAAATAGGTCCTAAACCCATTTAGAACTGAACCGGTTAAATAGGTCCTAAACCCATTTAGAACTGGACCGGTTAAATAGGTCCTAAACCCATTTAGAACTGAACCGGTTAAATAGGTCCTAAACCCATTTAGAACTGAACCGGTTAAATAGGTCCTAAACCCATTTAGAACTGGACCGGTTAAATAGGTCCTAAACCCATTTAGAACTGAACCGGTTAAATAGGTCCTAAACCCATTTAGAACTGAACCGGTTAAATAGGTCCTAAACCCATTTAGAACTGAACCGGTTAAATAGGTCCTAAACCCATTTAGAACTGAACCGGTTAAATAGGTCCTAAACCCATTTAGAACTGAACCGGTTAAATAGGTCCTAAACCCATTTAGAACTGAACCGGTTAAATAGGTCCTAAACCCATTTAGAACTGAACCGGTTAAATAGGTCCTAAACCCATTTAGAACTGGACCTTGACAGACCAACCCACCTCTCCAGTCTATCCAGCAGACATCATAGTCAACAGTGTCGAATGCAGCACTTATACTGAACATTAAATATAAACTTACACTGAACATTAAATATAAACGTATACTGAACATTAAATATAAACGTATACTGAACATTACATATAAACGTATACTGAACATTAAATATAAACTTATACTGAACATTAAATATAAACGTACACTGAACATTACATATACATTTATACTGAACATTAAATATAAACTTACACTGAACATTACATATAAATTTATACTGAACATTAAATATAAACTTACACTGAACATTACATATACATTTATACTGAACATTAAATATACATTTATACTGAACATTAAATATAAACTTATACTGAACATTAAATATAAACTTACACTGAACATTAAATATAAACGTACACTGAACATTAAATATAAACTTATACTGAACATTAAATATACATTTATACTGAACATTAAATATAAACGTATACTGAACATTACATATAAATTGATACTGAACATTAAATATAAACGTATACTGAACATTAAATATAAACTTACACTGAACATTACATATACATTTATACTGAACATTACATATACATTTATACTGAACATTAAATATAAACTTACACTGAACATTACATATACATTTATACTGAACATTAAATATAAACGTATACTGAACATTACATATAAATTTATACTGAACATTAAATATAAATTTATACTGAACATTAAATATAAACGTATACTGAACATTACATATAAATTTATACTGAACATTAAATATAAATTTATACTGAACATTAAATATAAACGTATACTGAACATTACATATAAATTTATACTGAACATTAAATATAAATTTATACTGAACATTAAATATAAACGTATACTGAACATTACATATAAATTTATACTGAACATTAAATATACATTTATACTGAACATTAAATATAAACGTATACTGAACATTACATATAAATTTATACTGAACATTAAATATAAATTTATACTGAACATTAAATATAAACGTATACTGAACATTAAATATAAATTTATACTGAACATTAAATATAAACTTACACTGAACATTACATATAAATTTATACTGAACATTAAATATAAATTTATACTGAACATTACATATAAATTTATACTGAACATTAAATATAAATTTATACTGAACATTAAATATAAATTTATACTGAACATTAAATATAAACGTACACTGAACATTACATATAAATTTATACTGAACATTAAATATAAATTTATACTGAACATTAAATATAAACGTACACTGAACATTAAATATAAACGTATACTGAACATTAAATATACATTTATACTGAACATTAAATATAAACGTACACTGAACATTATATATAAACGCAACGTGTGAAGTGTTGGTCCCACGTTTCATGAGTTGAAATAAAAGATCCCCGAAAATGTCCATACGCACAAAAAAGCTTATTTCTCTCAAATTTTGACCACAAATTTGTTTATATCCCTGTTAGTGAGCATTTCTCCTTTGCCAAGATAATCCATCCACCTAACAGGTGTGGCATATCAAGAAGCTGATTAAACAGCATGATCATTACACAGGTGCACCTTGTGCTGGGGGGGGACAATAAAAGGCTACTCTAAAATATGCAGTTTTGTCACACAACACAATACCACAGATGTCTAAAGTTTTGAGGGAGCGTGCAATTGGCATGCTGAATGGTGGAATGTCCACCATAGCTGTTGTCAGAGAATGTAATGCTCATTTCTCTACCATAAGCCACCTCCAACGTTGTTTCAGAGAATTTGTCAGTGCATCCAACCGGCCTCACAATCGCAGACCACGTGTAACCACACCAGCCCAGGATCTCCACATCCATCTTCTTCACCTGCAGGTTCATCTGAGGTGGTGCTGAGGAGTATTTATGTCTGTAATAAAGCCCTTTTGTGGGGAAAACCCATATCAATTGGCTGGGCTTTGGCTCCCCACTGGGTGGGCCTATGCCCTCCCAGGCCCACCCATGGCTCCCCACTGGGTGGGCCTATGCCCTCCCAGGCCCACCCATGGCTCCCCACTGGGTGGGCCTATGCTCTCCCAGGCCCACCCATGGCTCCCCACTGGGTGGGCCTATGCCTCCCAGGCCCACCCATGGCTCCCCACTGGGTGGGCCTATGCCCTCCCAGGCCCACCCATGGCTCCCCACTGGGTGGGCCTATGCTCTCCCAGGCCCACCCATGGCTCCCCACTGGGTGGGCCTATGCTCTCCCAGGCCCACCCATGGCTCCCCACTGGTTGGGCCTATGCTCTCCCAGGCCCCCCCTGGGTGGGCCTATGCTCTCCCAGGCCCACCCATGTCTGCACCACTTCCCAGTCAAGTGAAATACATAGATTAGGGCCTAATGAATTTATTTCAGTTGACTGATATGAACTGTAACTCAATAAAATCAGAGAAATTGTTGCATGTTGCGTTTATATTTTTGTTCAGTATGAATCCAAGAGTACAAGGGTAGAAAGCTGTTTGGTATCTGTGTTGGCTCTAGAGTCATTCACCACACTAACTAAGGCTTGTCTCTGTGCTGTAGTGGGCACGAAAACCAAACTGGAATTTTACTACAGTTGGTACTTAGAAAATCATTTAGCTGTTTAAAATCCAATTTCTCCAGAATTGTACTTAAGGATAGAAGGTTGGAGATTGGCTGAAAATTGCTAAGAGCTGAATAATCTATAATACATTTCTTCAGAAGGGGCTTCACCGTAGAAGGTTTTAGTGCAGTGGAGAAGGTGCTGGTGAAAAAGTGAGTGATTAACACTTCTTCAGATATGCAAATTTGAAAAAACTGTTTTGAAGAAGGTTGTGGGGATAGGATCGAGAAGGCATGTAGAACGCTTAAGTTGTGATATCACTTTCCCTAGCAGGTCTGTGTCAACCAGGGAAACCTAATTCATAGTGCTGTAGCGTGGTAGGCTTGGACACACATCATCATAGGGGCGGCAGCGTAGCCTAGTGGTTAGAGCGTTGGACTAGTAACCGGAAGGTTGCGAGTTCAAACCCACGAGCTGAACAAGGTACAAATCTGTCGTTCTGCCCCTGAACAGGCAGTTCAGGGGCAACCCACTGTTCCTAGGCCGTCATTGAAAATAAGAATGTGTTCTTAACTGACTTTATTTAACCAGGTAGGCTAGTTGAGAACACCTTTATTTAACCAGGTAGGCTAGTTGAAAACACCTTTATTTAACCAGGTAGGCTAGTTGAGAACACCTTTATTTAACCAGGTAGGCTAGTTGAGAACACCTTTATCTAACCAGGTGGGCTAGTTGAGAACACCTTTATTTAACCAGGTGGGCTAGTTGAGAACACCTTTATTTAACCAGGTAGACTAGTTGAGAACACCTTTATTTAACCAGGTAGGCTAGTTGAGAACACCTTTATTTAACCAGGTAGGCTAGTTGAAAACACCTTTATTTAACCAGGTAGGCTAGTTGAGAACACCTTTATATAACCAGGTAGGCTAGTTGAGAACACCTTTATTTAACCAGGTAGGCTAGTTGAGAACACCTTTATTTAACCAGGTAGGCTAGTTGAAAACACCTTTATTTAACCAGGTAGGCTAGTTGAGAACATCTTTATTTAACCAGGTAGGCTAGTTGAGAACACCTTTATTTAACTTTTTTTTCACCTTTATTTAACCAGGTAGGCTAGTTGAGAACACCTTTATTTAACCAGGTAGGCTAGTTGAAAACACCTTTATTTAACCAGGTAGGCTAGTTGAGAACACCTTTATTTAACCAGGTAGGCTAGTTGAGAACACCTTTATACAACCAGGTAGGCTAGTTGAGAACACCTTTATTTAACCAGGTAGGCTAGTTGAAAACACCTTTATATAACCAGGTAGGCTAGTTGAAAACACCTTTATTTAACCAGGTAGGCTAGTTGAGAACACCTTTATTTAACCAGGTAGGCTAGTTGAAAACACCTTTATATAACCAGGTAGGTTAGTTGAGAACACCTTTATTTAACCAGGTAGGCTAGTTGAAAACACCTTTATATAACCAGGTAGGCTAGTTGAAAACACCTTTATTTAACCAGGTAGGCTAGTTGAGAACACCTTTATTTAACCAGGTAGGCTAGTTGAGAACACCTTTATATAACCAGGTAGGCTAGTTGAAAACACCTTTATATAACCAGGTAGGTTAGTTGAGAACACCTTTATTTAACCAGGTAGGCTAGTTGAGAACACCTTTATTTAACCAGGTAGGCTAGTTGAGAACACCTTTATTTAACCAGGTAGGCTAGTTGAGAACACCTTTATTTAACCAGGTAGGCTAGTTGAGAACAAGTTCTCATTTGCAACTGCGACCTGGCCAAGATAAAGAATAGCAGTGTGAGCAGACAACACAGAGTTACACATGGAGTAAACAATTAACAAGTCAATAACACAGTAGGGGAAAAAAAGGGGAGTCTATATACATTGTGTGTAAAAGGCATGAGGTAGGCGAATAATTACAATTTTGCAGATTAACACTGGAGTGATAAATGATCAGATGGTCATGTACAGGTAGAGATATTGGTGTGCAAAAGAGCAGAAAAGTAAATAAATAAAAACAGTATGGGGATGAGGTAGGTAAAAATGGGTGGACTATTTGCCGATAAGCTATGTACAGCTGCAGCGATCGGTTAGCTGCTCAGATAGCAGATGTTTGAAGTTGGTGAGGGAGATAAAAGACTCCAACTTCAGCGATTTTTGCAATTCGCTCCAGTCACAGGCAGCAGAGAACTGGAACGAAAGGCGGCCAAATGAGGTGTTGGCTTTAGGGATGATCAGTGAGATACACCTGCTGGAGCGTGTGCTACGGGTGGGTGTTGCCATCGTGACCAGTGAACTGAGATAAGGCGGAGCTTTACCGAGCATGGACTTGTAGATGACCTGGAGCCAGTGGGTCTGGCGACGAATATGTAGCGAGGGCCAGCCGACTAGAGCGTACAAGTCGCAGTGGTGGGTGGTATAAGGTGCTTTAGTGACAAAACGGATGGCACTGTGATAGACTGCATCCAGTTTGCTGAGTAGAGTGTTGGAAGCAATTTTGTAGATGACATCGCCAAAGTCGAGGATCGGTAGGATAGTCAGTTTTACTAGGGTAAGTTTGGCGGCGTGAGTGAAGGAGGCTTTGTTGCGGAATAGAAAGCCGACTCTTGATTTGATTTTCGATTGGAGATGTTTGATATGAGTCTGGAAGGAGAGTTTACAGTCTAGCCAGACACCTAGGTACTTATAGATGTCCACATATTCAAGGTTGGAACCATCCAGGGTGGTGTTGCTAGTCGGGCATGCGGGTGCAGGCAGCGAACGGTTGAAAAGCATGCATTTGGTTTTACTAGCGTTTAAGAGCAGTTGGAGGCCACGGAAGGAGTGTTGTATGACATTGAAGCTCGTTTGGAGGTTAGATAGCACAGTGTCCAAGGACGGGCCGGAAGTATATAGAATGGTGTCGTCTGCGTAGAGGTGGATCAGGGAATCGCCCGCAGCAAGAGCAACATCATTGATATATACAGAAAAAAAGAGTCGGCCCGAGTCAGTTAAGAACCAATTCTTATTTTCAATGACTTTTTCCAGATTTTTACCTTGTCAGCTCGGGGATTTTAACTTGCAACCTTTTGATTACTAGTCCAACGCTCTAACCACTAGGCTACCTGCCTCCTCTACACTCTAACCACTAGGCTACCTGCCTCCTCGACACTCTAACCACTAGGCTACCTGCCTCCTCTACACTCTAACCACTGGGCTATCCTGCCGCCCCAATAGAGGAAATGTCAATAGAAAACCCCTTGGTAATAACCAGGTCCAGTAGAAAGCCCCTTGGTAATAACCAGGTCCAGTAGAAAGCCCCTTGGTAATAACCAGGTCCAATAGAAAGCCCCTTGGTAATAACCTGGTCCAGTAGAAAGCCCCTTGGTAATAACCAGGTCCAGTAGAAAGCCCCTTGGTAATAACCAGGTCCAGTAGAAAGCCCCTTGGTAATAACCAGGTCCAATAGAAAGCCCCTTGGTAATAACCAGGTCCAATAGAAAGCCCCTTGGTAATAACCAGGTCCAGTAGAAAGCCCCTTGGTAATAACCAGGTCCAGAGTATGGTCACGGTTATGGGTGGGCCCAGTAGAAAGCCACTTGGTAATAACCAGGTCCAGAGTATGGTCACGGTTATGGGTGGGCCCAGTAGAAAGCCACTTGGTAATAACCAGGTCCAGAGTATGGTCACGGTTATGGGTGGGCCCAGTAGAAAGCCACTTGGTAATAACCAGGTCCAGAGTATGGTCACGGTTATGGGTGGGCCCAGTAGAAAGCCCCTTGGTAATAACCAGGTCCAGAGTATGGTCACGGTTATGGGTGGGCCCAGTAATATGTTGGATAAAGTCCATAGAGCTCAAGAGATTCATAAATTCAGTGGCCTTGAAGTCAGTCTCTTTGCCAGCATGAATATTAAAATCGCCCAACACGATGATTTTATCATAGTTCTCAAGGACAATAGACAATGGTTCAGAGAAATCGGTAAAGAAAGTGGATCAGTGTTTTGGTGGCCTATACAGGGTTATGGCCAGTACTGGTGGCTGACATTTAAACAGTATAACACGATGCATTGGTGGCTGACATTTGGTTTTGGAGAATGGGTCTTTTGAGCATCATGCTATACTGATTATAACATGATAACATGATGCTCAAAAGACACATTCTCCAAAACCAAATGCTCTTATAGCTGAGAGCATTAGTAAAAATAGAGGCTTTTCCCCCAACCTTTCCCCTTTTCTGATAGAGTATGAAAATCTGTAGTCGGGGGGGCTTGATAAAGAGCAGTACTACAGTCTGAAGACAGCCATGTTTGTTTCAGTGAGAAAAACACGCAATCAACTTTGCGCTCTGTTGCATTAAATGGTGTGGTTTTTTTCCCAGGTAAAGATGAGCGAGATGCAGGTGGTCTTGATGTCAGTCACCTCCATCTCACTCCTCTTTTACCTGTGATGAACCACGCCGTGTTGAGAACCCCACTTCCTCCTCTACACACAAACATCTTCTCAAACCCCGAAATGGTTTTGTTTTTATGCTAACTTTTGAGGATAGCTTGGAACAAGGTATTGTATTTGGCTAAGTGGTGGTCTGATTTGTTCATTAGTTCCCCAGGCCTAAAATAGAGCTGTGTAGAGGAGTGAAGTGGCATCCTTAGTATTGTGAAGTGTGTACAGGGTAGCCTAGTTTTTAGAGTGTAGAGGAGGTAGGTAGCCTAGTGGTTAGAGTGTAGAGGCGGCAGGGTATCCTAGTGGTTAGAGCGTTGGACTAGTAACTGGAAGGTTGCAAGTTCAAACCCCCGAGCTGACAAGGTACAAATCTGACGTTCTGCCCCTGAACAGGCAGTTAACCCACTGTTCCTAGGCCATCATTGAAAATAAGAATTTGTTCTTAACTGACTTGCCTAGTTAAATAAAGGTTAAAAAAAAAATAAAAGTGTGTACTCAATGTCTTAGTGGTAGTTGGTGTTTTAGAGTTACAGTAGTGTAATGCAACACAAACATTGGCACACACACACACAATAACTTACAAACTATACACACACATGGATTTAGTACTGTAGATATGTGGTAGTGGTGGAGTAGGGGTCTGAGGGCACACAGTGTGTTGTGAAATCTGTGAATGTTTTGTATAAACTGCCTTAATTTTGCTGGACCCCAGGAAGAGTAACTGCTGCTTTGGCAACAGCTAATTGGGATCCAAAATAAATACAAATACAAATGCTAACTCCCATTCGCTAGTATCTCCATTGATCCCTCCTATAGGGATATTCAGCTAGTACACTCCTTCATAACAGTCCCCAGTGCATTGGTTGTTTTCTCTTGTACATTGTTAAACACAAGACTAACATGTGTAAGGTTTGGTCTGTCTGTATGTGTTCGTGAGTGTCTCTACCTGTTCGCTCGTCTCTCTGTCTAGCTACGTATAGTTGTAAACGCTAACACACAGTTAGCTAGCAGTGCACATTAGCATTTCTACTCCATGTTAAGTAGGCTGCTATTTCTGCTGCAGCATTCTCCATAGGAATATTAATGGTCTTGGCCTTTCAACTGCATCTGCCCAGCCGTAGGTAGGAATACTTATAGATGGGCCGTACCAGAGGAGCTGCGTGCTCATCCCTCTTGGGATGCTAATGACTGTGGTGCTCCTCATCAGGAACGGCAGCCATGTTGTTAAGCTGGCTTAAAGTAAAAGGTTAATACGCTTTAATGAGATTTTTGTCTGTTCAGTAAAAAAAAAACGTAAATGTTCATCCATTCGAACGAAAGTGTCTGATTATTAAATGCAGTTTATAGATTCACGTTTCTCATCGCCTCTCTCAGAGAGAGGACTGCTCCTTTTGACCTTGGAGATGGTAATTCATTAAATACCATGGGTGAGTTATGTAGATTTACAGTCCAATACCTCCCAACAGCCTGATCCCATTCCTCTGGTCTCCTGTACAGACTACCCTACACCACTGAGACAGATGTCCCAGCCACATTCATTATGTCCTCTTCATTCACCTAGCCTGGGAGAATATTACATCTTCTGAGGGTGTATATCATCGACTGCAGTCGTCAATGATATACTGTAAAGCATCTCTCCTGTTGATCTCACTCCCTGTGTCTTGTAATCTCATCAGCTTCCCCTAATCAAATTCTCTCATGAGGCAGCACTACACCCCGGGCCAGCCTCCAGAGGCAAATCAACCACCGCAAATTAATCGGCTGTGAACTTATTCTCTTTTATTGAATACTCTTTGCTGTGAATGGATATTGAAGAAAACAATTTATCGCACACCAAACCCCTCCTTTGTGATGCTAGGGTATATAGCTTGTTATGATGAAATGCAATCCCCCTGCCATGTAATCAATAGTGTTTTTTATAGCGCTTATTGTGTCCTGCAACGTCAGACAGAGACTAAAGATATAAAGTTGGTGAGCTGGTGCAAGTTACTCTGTCACTAAATCACAATTACTGACCTTTTCTCTGGTCCCATCCACCCCTCCTCTCTTTCCTCTCTCCCCCTTCTCTCCCTCTCTCCCTCCCTCCCCCCTCCATCCCTTCCTCCCCCTTCTCTCCCTCCCTCTCCCTCCCCCCTCCCTCCCTCCATCTTTCCCTCCCTACCCCCTCTCTCCCTCCCTCCCTCCCCCATCCATCCCTCCCTCCCTCCCCCTTCTCCCCCCTCCCTCCCTCCATCCCTCTCTCCCTACCCCTTCTCTTTCCCTCCCCCTCCCTCCCTCTCCTCCCTCCCTGCCTCTCCCCCTCCCTACCCCCCCCTCCTCCCCACCTCCTCTCTCTTTCTCAGATGGTTGTCCGGGTCAGTGTAACAGGAATGGTCAATGCAGCCTGGGTCAGAACAGCTGGCACTGTGATTGCCACACTGGCTGGAGAGGACCTGGCTGCAGTGTTGCCATGGAGATCTCCTGTGCCGACAACAAGGACAACGAAGGAGGTGAGTGGTGAAGGTTCACAGGAGGAAGGCTGAGGAATGCGGTGTCCACTTAGTAGATTTGCCTATGAAAAGAAAAGGTATGACATTCCCATACATGACTCATGATTTGATTTCGAATCAACAGTACTTACAGTATTTGTGAAACTATACTGCTGACGAGGGAAAAATATATATTTATTTCCTCTAAATATCCACTTGTAAGGCACAGCAGCATCTCTCAGGTATGGCAATTGACAAGCTCTTTGATTCTCCCGGAGTAGCAGCAGTCAGCCAGACACCTGCCTGGGTTTCTCCTAGAGGTTTCCTCCCAGTGAGTTGCTCCAGGATCAGAGAGGTGTGATTGTGAGTCTGGTGTTATCAGGCCTGAATGGCCCAATTATGGAATCCTTCTGTCTGTGTGAGCTAGCGTTGAGCAGGCTGGGGAGAGAGGAGAAGCTGGTTGAATCGATGCCGTCTTCACCTCCTCCTCCCCAGAGTGCATTGGGGATCAGTGACCTGGAGTTTGCGGAGATGGATGTCCATATTACCTCCTCATCCCTCCCTGATGGAGGATTAAGTGCCCCCCCCCCCCCTCCTGTGACCATTTGTGAGAGGATCAAAGATGCCTCGGAGATGCAGTCTGCTCCTCTCCAAGCAGCCAGCTCCTCTCCAAGCAGCCAGCTCCTCTCCATGCAGCAGCTCCTCCCCAAGCAGCCAGCTCCTCTCCAAACAGCCAGCTCCTCTCCAAGCAGCAGCTCCTCTCCAAGCAGCCAGCTCCTCTCCACGCAGCAGCTCCTCTCCAAGCAGCAGCTCCTCCCCAAGCAGCCAGCTCCTCTCCAAACAGCCAGCTCCTCTCCAAGCAGCCGCTCCTCCCCAAGCAGCCAGCTCCTCTCCAAACAGCCAGCTCCTCTCCAAGCAGCAGCTCCTCTCCAAGCAGCCAGCTCCTCTCCATGCAGCAGCTCCTCCCCAAGCAGCCAGCTCCTCTCCAAGCAGCCAGCTCCTCTCCAAGCAGCCAGCTCCTCTCCAAGCAGCCAGCTCCTCTCCAAGCAGCCAGCCAGCCCCTTTCAATCTGTCAGTGCAGTGTTATCTAACATGAAAATGATACCCGTGACTATTTTTCCTTGCTTAGCGGCTAAGTAGTGTGCCGAGGCCAGAGCTATGTCGATCTTAAAGAGGGCTTTCTCTGTGGCATGTCAGGCAATTGAGTCCGCATGCTATGCTTCCAGGTATCTCAATGCAGCCCCTGGAGGCCTTTCATCTTTAATCTCTCTGGTCTGAGCAATAGGGTAATATGCTCCGAGGACGATAGGGGGTTTTAACAGTCTTTACAGCCAGTCCATTTCAATGTGTGGCTGGATGCCTGGCAGGCTGGCTGTTGAGGTTCATCAAAACAAATCCTCCTTCTTCATTGGAGATGTTGTCATACTTCTTACTCACTTCCTTAATCTGTCTGTCGGGTGTTTATCAGTCTCCCTCCCTCTCTGTTTGTCTCTGTCTGTTTTATTTCACCAAATAGAAGCTGAAAGATCAGACAGAAAAAGTTTACAAAGTCTGAAAGTAGTTTGCATAGTTGAAAGTGTTTGTTTTGACAGTTCTGAATTAACACAGAGGATTCACCCTCAGGGTTGTGAGTGATGTCCTGTTTGACTTTGATGTCAGTGTCATTGGTTTTGATTAAAAGTACGACAGGCAGGCACTGTGCTGGGGAGAAGGGTGCAGATCACCATTTCTGAAGGAGAACTTCCTTTGTAGGCTCCTGAGTGGCGCAGCGATCTAAGGCACTGCATCTCAGTGCTAGAGGTGTCACTACAGACCCTGGTTTGATTCCAGGCTGTATCACAACCGGCCGTGATTGGGAGTCCCATAGGGCAGCGCACAATTGGCCCAGCATCGTCCGGGTTTGGCCGGGGGTAGGCCGTCATTGTAAATAAGAATTTGTTCTTCTCTGACTTGCCTAGTTACGTAAAGGTAAAGTAAATAAAAATGTTGTTTTTTTAATTGAGAATGAGGCAAAAAGTACCACACACATCCTAATGAATATATAACATTAGTTGAAGAGAAATAAATGAACCTGTGAAAAGAATGGAAAGGGAATGAACATTTGAATATATGTTGTGTTGACACAGTATAGAGGGTACACAAGATGGTAAACCTGCATGTTTTCAAATGTTCTTTGTTGCACTGTTTTCTGCTTGACAACGATCTTGTTTTATTCTACCCAACAACAAAAGGAAAAATGACAAATCAACAAACAAACAAAATGCCATTGAATCATTATTTATTTGCAGCGGTGTCTGTCTGTCCAGGTTATTTTATCATGTGCTTCCCCTTACAGACGGACTGACAGACTGCATGGATCCCGACTGCTGCGTTCAGAGTCTGTGTCTGACCAATCCACTGTGCCTGGGAGCAAGGGATCCACTGCAGATCATCCAGCAGAGCCAATCACCTTCGCTGAAAGTCAGATCATTCTACGACAGAGTCAAGTTACTGGTGGGGAGGGATGGCACCCACATCATCCCTGGAAACAACCCCTTCAACTCAAGGTAGTGTACATTACATTTACATTTAAGTCATTTAGCGGACGCTCTTATCCAGAGTCCGACTTACAAATTGGTGCATTCACCTTATGACATCCAGTACCCATCTATCAATTCTACTTACTTCGGGATATAATCAACTGTTTATACAGTAAACATCAGCATAAGGTCAGAATATTCTATAGTAATTACCACTGACTTTCACACAGTCTCAGTCACAGTCTCACAGTCACACAGTCTCACAGTCACACAGTCTCACAGTCTCACAGTCTCACAGTCACACAGTCACACAGTCATACAGTCTCACAGTCACATAGTCACAGTCACACAGTATCACAGTCACACAGTCACACAGTATCACAGTCACACAGTCACACAGTCACACAGTATCACAGTATCACAGTCACACAGTCACAGTATCACAGTCACACAGTCACACAGTCTCACAGTCACACAGTCACACAGTCACACAGTCTCACAGTCACACAGTCACACAGTATCACAGTCACACAGTCACACAGTCACACAGTCACACAGTCACACAGTATCACAGTCACACAGTCACACAGTCACACAGTCACACAGTATCACAGTCACACAGTCACACAGTCACACAGTCACACAGTATCACAGTCACACAGTCACACAGTATCACAGTCACACAGTCACAGTCACACAGTATCACAGTCACACAGTCACACAGTCACACAGTATCACAGTCACAGTATCACAGTCACACAGTCACACAGTATCACAGTCACAGTCTCACAGTCACACAGTCACACAGTATCACAGTCACACAGTCACACAGTATCACAGTCACAGTCTCACAGTCACACAGTCACACAGTATCACAGTCACACAGTCACACAGTATCACAGTCACACAGTCACACAGTCACACAGTCACACAGTATCACAGTCACACAGTCTCACAGTCACACAGTCACACAGTCACAGTATCACAGTCACACAGTCACACAGTCACACAGTATCACAGTCACAGTCTCACAGTCACACAGTATCACAGTCACACAGTATCACAGTCACACAGTCACACAGTATCACAGTCACACAGTCACACAGTATCACAGTCACACAGTCACACAGTCACACAGTCACACAGTATCACAGTCACACAGTCACACAGTATCACAGTCACACAGTCACACAGTCACACAGTATCACAGTCACACAGTCACACAGTCACACAGTATCACAGTCACACAGTCACACAGTCACACAGTCACACAGTCTCACAGTCTCACAGTCACACAGTCACACAGTATCACAGTCACACAGTCACAGTCACACAGTATCACAGTCACACAGTCACACAGTATCACAGTCACACAGTCACACAGTCACACAGTCACACAGTATCACAGTCACAGTCACACAGTATCACAGTCACACAGTCACACAGTCACACAGTCACACAGTCTCACAGTCACAGTCTCACAGTCACACAGTCACACAGTCACAGTCACACAGTATCACAGTCACACAGTCACACAGTATCACAGTCACACAGTCACACAGTCATCACAGTCACACAGTATCACAGTCACACAGTCATCACAGTATCACAGTCACAGTCAAACAGTCACACAGTATCACAGTCACAGTCACACAGTATCACAGTCACACAGTCACACAGTATCACAGTCACACAGTCACACAGTCACAGTCTCACAGTCACACAGTCACACAGTCACAGTCACACAGTCTCACAGTCACACAGTCACACAGTCACAGTCATACAGTATCACAGTCACACAGTCACAGAGTCTCACAGTCACAGTCTCACAGTCACACAGTCACAGTCTCACAGTCACACAGTCACAGTCACACAGTCTCACAGTCACACAGTCACAGTCACACAGTCTCACAGTCACACAGTCACACAGTCACACAGTCACAGTCACACAGTATCAAAGTCACACAGTATCACAGTCACACAGTCACACAGTATCACAGTCACACAGTATCACAGTCACACAGTCACACAGTCATCACAGTCACACAGTCACACAGTATCACAGTCACACAGTCACACAGTATCACAGTCACAGTCTCACAGTCACACAGTCTCACAGTATCACAGTCACACAGTCACAGAGTCTCACAGTCACAGTCTCACAGTCACACAGTCACACAGTATCACAGTCACACAGTATCACAGTCACACAGTCACACAGTCACACAGTCACACAGTCACACAGTCACACAGTATCACAGTCACACAGTCACACAGTCACACAGTATCACAGTCACAGTCTCACAGTCACACAGTATCACAGTCACACAGTCACACAGTATCACAGTCACACAGTCACACAGTATCACAGTCACACAGTCACACAGTCATCACAGTCACACAGTATCACAGTCACACAGTCACACAGTCACACAGTATCACAGTCACAGTCACACAGTCACACAGTCACAGTCACAGTCACACAGTCACACAGTCACACAGTATCACAGGGCATTGGGAAAGTATTCAGACCTCTTAACTTTTTCTATATTTTGATACGTTACAAAAAAATAATTCCCATCAATCTACACACAATACCTTTTAATGACAAGGTGAAAACAGGTTTTTAGAAGTTTTTACAAATGTATTCAAAATAAAAATAAAAACAAAAATACTTAATTTACATCAGTGTTCAGACCCTTTGCTATGAGAATCGAAATTGAGCTCAGGTGCATCCTGTTTCCATGTATCATACTTGAGATGTTTCTACAACTTGATTGGAGTCCACGTGTGGTAAATTCAATTGATTGTACATGATTTGGATAGGTACACACCTGTCTATATAAGGTCCCACAGTTGACTGTGCACGTCCTAGCAAAAGCCATGAGGTCGAAGGAATTGTCCGTAGCGCTCCGGGTCAGGATTGTGTTGAGGCACAGGTCTGGGGAAGGGTACCAAAAAATGTCTGCAGCATTAAAGGTCCCCAAGAGCACAGTGGCATCTTTCTTAAATGGAAGAAGTTTGGAACCACCAAGACTCTTTTCCTAGAGCTGGCCGCGCGGCTAAACTGAGCAATCGGGGAGAAGGGCCTTGGTCAGGTAGGTGACCAATAACCTGATGGTCACTTTAAAAAAGCTCCAGAGTTCCGCTGTGGAGATGGGAGAACCTTCTAGAAGGGCAACCATCTCTGCAGCACTCCACCAATCAGGCCTTTATGGTAGAGCGGCCAGATGGATGCCACTGGTCAGTAAAAGGCACATGACAGCCCGCTTGGAGTTTGCCAAAAGGCATCAAATTTATTCCATGAGAGACAAGATTCTCTGGTCTGATGAAACCAAGATTCAACTCTTTGGCCTGAATGCAAAGCGTCATATCTGGAGTAAGCCTGTAACCATCCCTACGGTGAATCATGGTGGTGGCGGCATCATGTCTGGAGTAAACCTGTAACCATCCCTACGGTGAAGCATGGTGGTGGCGGCATCATGTCTGGAGTAAACCTGTAACCATCCCTACGGTGAAGCATAGTGGTGGCGGCATCATGTCTGGAGTAAACCTGTAACCATCCCTACGGTGAAGCATAGTGGTGGCGGCATCATGTCTGGAGTAAACCTGTAACCATCCCTACGGTGAAGCATGGTGGTGGCGGCATCATGTCTGGAGTAAACCTGTAACCATCCCTACGGTGAAGCATAGTGGTGGCAGCATCATGTCTGGAGTAAACCTGTAACCATCCCTACGGTGAAGCATGGTGGTGGCAGCATCATGTCTGGAGTAAACCTGTAACCATCCCTACGGTGAAGCATGGTGGTGGCGGCATCATGTCTGGAGTAAACCTGTAACCATCCCTACGGTGAAGCATAGTGGTGGCGGCATCATGTCTGGAGTAAACCTGTAACCATCCCTACGGTGAAGCATAGTGGTGGCGGCATCATGTCTGGAGTAAACCTGTAACCATCCCTACGGTGAAGCATAGTGGTGGCGGCATCATGTCTGGAGTAAACCTGTAACCATCCCTACGGTGAAGCATAGTGGTGGCGGCATCATGTCTGGAGTAAACCTGTAACCATCCCTACGGTGAAGCATGGTGGTGGCAGTATCATGTCTGGAGTAAACCTGTAACCATCCCTACGGTGAAGCATAGTGGTGGCAGCATCATGTCTGGAGTAAACCTGTAACCATCCCTACGGTGAAGCATAGTGGTGGCAGCATCATGTCTGGAGTAAACCTGTAACCATCCCTACGGTGAAGCATAGTGGTGGCAGCATCATGTCTGGAGTAAACCTGGAACCATCCCTACGGTGAAGCATAGTGGTGGCAGCATCATGTCTGGAGTAAACCTGTAACCATCCCTACGGTGAAGCATAGTGGTGGCAGCATCATGACTGGAGTAAACCTGTAACCATCCCTACGGTGAAGCATGGTGGTGGCAGCATCATGTCTGGAGTAAACCTGTAACCATCCCTACGGTGAAGCATGGTGGTGGCGGTATCATGCTGTGGAGATGTTTTTCAGAGGCAGGGACTGTGAGACTAGTCAGGATCGAGGGAAAGATGAACGAGAGGATCTGCAGAGAAGAATGGGAGAAACTCCCCAAATACAGATGTGCCAAGCTTGTAGCGTCATACCCAAGAAGACTTGAGGCTGTAATCGCTGCCGAAGGTGTTTCAACACAGTACTGAGTAAAAGGTCTGAATTCTTATGTAATGTGATATTTCTGTTTTTTATATTTTATACATTTCTAAAAACCTGTTTTTGCTTTGCCTTTATGCAGTACTGTGTGTAGATTGATGAGGGGGGAAAAAACTATTTAATCAATTTTAGAATAAGACTGTAAACGTAACAAAATGTGGAAAAAGTCAAGGGGTCTGAATACTTTCTGAATGCACTGCACTGTACATTAAGAGATTTGATTAATGTGTTGTTACACCATCTTCATACCTTCACCTTGTAGCTATGTCCTCTCTTGCAGCCTGGCAGCGTTGATCAGAGGCCAGGTCGTGACCACGGACGGGACTCCCCTGGTGGGGGTCAACGTGACGTTTGTCAAGTACCCCCACTATGGCTTCACCCTGACTCGTCAGGACGGCACGTAGGTGATTTTTTTGGTGTTTGAATATGACAACAGATCTTTAGATGTATGAATGGATTTATGTCCCTTAGGTGACTTGGATATCTTTGAGTGATTTGAGGATGGCGAGGATCAACGGGTTTGTAAATCCCCTTTGCCCTCTGTCTTTGTTC
The DNA here is from genome assembly GCF_023373465.1 of Oncorhynchus keta. Taxonomy (NCBI): domain Eukaryota; kingdom Metazoa; phylum Chordata; class Actinopteri; order Salmoniformes; family Salmonidae; genus Oncorhynchus; species Oncorhynchus keta. The sequence continues at coordinate 9,681,466 of NC_068431.1, forward strand.
CTCTCTAGATTTGACCTGGTGGCCAATGGGGGCGTGTCTCTGGCCCTGCTCTTCGAGCGAGCTCCGTTCCTGAGCCAGGAGCGCACGGTGTGGCTACCCTGGAACCGGTTCTATGCCATGGACACGCTGGTGCTGAAGACAGAGGAGAACACCATCCCAGCCTGTGACCTCAGCGGCTACGTCCTCCCCGACCCTGTGGTGGTGGCCTCGCCCCTCTCCTCCTTCTTCAGCTCTCACCCTGCAGAGAGGCACATCATCCCTGAGACTCAG
>NC_068431.1:9686735-9721735 GCF_023373465.1 Oncorhynchus keta
TTAAGGGTGTTCAGTAGAGGAAAGGGTGTCAGTGGAGGAGGGTCTCAGTGGAGGAACAACCCAACACAGGAGGGTGTCAGTGGAGGAGGGTGTCAATGGAGGAGGGTGCCAGTCAGACACCAAGGGTGCCAGATAGAGGAGGGTGTCAGTGGAGGAGGGTGTCAGTGTTGGACAATGCCCAGGTGGTGGCTGGTGCCAGTAGAGGAGGTGTCAGTTTAGGAGGGTGTCAGTGGGGGAGGGTGCCAGTGCCATGGAGGGTGCCAGTGGAGGAGGGTGTACCAGTGGAGGAGGTATCAACCAGGGTGACTGTAGGAGGTGTCAGTGACTTAGGGTGTACTGAGTAGGGTGCCAGTGCTGCTGGGGTCCACACTGATGGGTCACTATAAAATTGGTTTCTTTGTGTTGTTTTCCTGAATAAAGACTTTTGCATAGCTGACTGTCCTTCCAGCAACTGTCATTGCCTGACAACAGCTGTCAGCAAACTGATAGTTGTCTTCCTGTATGTTGGGGCGCCTTTGGAATGTTCTACAAACTGTCTGTTTTAGTCCTTAGAGGGATTATCTGTCACACCTCTTGAAATTAATTTTAGTTGCTGTCAGGTTATTATTCATTACCATCTAAAATATATATATATTGCAAATGTTATTTTACCTTTATTTAACAAAGTCAGTTACAAACTGTCTTATTTTCAAACTGTCACTTGCAAACAGTGGGTTAACAAACTGTTCAGGGGCAGAAATATTCTCTCATATAACTTTCCCTTAGGAAAACTGTCAACACAAACTATCACTTACAAACTGTGGACCCAATGTCTGGGGCGGTCTTCCTCTCAGACACCAACTCTCGGCAGATATACCGCGTCGCTCACTGACCAGCGGGCGGCAGTTGTTGGACAATGCCCAGGTGGTGGCTGGGACCGGCGAGCAGTGTGTCCCCTTTGACGAGGCTCGCTGTGGGGACGGGGGCAAGGCCATGGAGGCCGCACTCATGAACCCCAGGGGTGAGTACCAGGAGCAGGGGCTATCAACCAGGACTGGGGAGGTGACCGTGACTTATTACTGAGTACTGTTGCAGCGCTGCTGTGCTCCACACTTTCACTATAAAATCAGTTCCACTCCTCTAATTTCCTGAAGAATTATTTTGCTATAGCTGACTGTCACTTACAAACTGTCACTTACAAACTGTCTCTTACAAACTGTCCCTTGCAAACTGTCACTTACAAACTGTCACTTACAAACTGTCCCTTACAAACTGTCCCTTACAAACTGTCTCTTACAAACTGTCATTTACACATTTATTGTGGGATTTTACACAGGTTCAGGTTGGTGACAGCTTAATTGGGGAGGACGGGCCTTGTGGTAATTTTATTTATTTAATTGCAGGTAGGCTAGTTGAGAACAAGTTCTCATTTACAACTGCGACCTGGCCAAGATAAAGCATAGCAGTTCGACACACACAGCAACACAGCGTTACACATAGAATGAACAAAACATACAGTCAATAATACAGTAGAAATAAAAGGAAAACAAAGTCTATATACAGTGAGTGAAAATAAGGTCAAATAAGGGAGTTAAGGCAATAAATAGGCCATGGTGGCGAAGTAATTACAATATGGCAATAAACACTGGAATGGTAGATGTGCAGAAGATGGATGTGCAGGTAATGGCTGGAATGGACTAGATGAAATAGTATCAAATTCCATTTTCTCTGTTCCAACCATTATTATGAGCCGTCCTCCCTTATTAAGCAGCCTCCACTGATCAATATCTATCTAGTGTAGGCTATCTTCAGGGGGTGGGTGTATGGAAACGACAGGGATTTGTTCAGAGCAGTGACCTGGAAAAGAGACGCTGGCACTTCCTGACACCAAACTGCCGGGCGTGGTGTTGCTCTGTCACTTGGTGTCACAAGCAGGATGAGGAGCGAGCACACCGACATCCGGATGCCAGTTCCATGTTCCAACAGAATACCTGATGAGCACAACTTTCACTTTGTTTTGACTGTTTCTCTCAGCAGCACCAGAACTAGTTTTCACATGTCAGAATGATTTCTACCCCCCTCGATGTCAGAATGTTGTGATTTCTAACCCCCCCCCCGATGTCAGAATGTTGTGATTTCTAACCCCCCGCCCCCGATGTCAGTATGTTGTGATTTTAACCCTGCCCCCCCCCCCGATGTCAGAATGTTGTGATTTCTAACCCTGCCCCCATGTCAGAATGTTGTGATTTCTAACCCTGCCCCCCCCCCATGTCAGAATGTTGTGATTTCTACACCCCCCCCCATGTCAGATGTTGTGATTTCTAACCCTGCCCCCCCATGTCAGAATGTTGTGATGTCTAACCCTGCCCCCCCCATGTCAGAATGTTGTGATTTCTAACCCTGCCCCCCATGTCAGAATGTTGTGATTTCCAACCCTGCCCCCCCCATGTCAGAATGTTGTGATTTCTAACCCTGCTCCCCCCATGTCAGAATGTTGTGATTTCTAAGAAGATCTCTTATGTCTTTCATGTCAGAATGCTTGATGATCTCTGACCCTGCCCCCCATGTCAGAATGTTTGATTTCTAACCCCCCACCCCATGATCAGTATGTTGTGATTTCTACGGCACATCTCCACCTGATCAAGACCCCTCCATGTCAGAATCAGCTGTGATCTCCACCATGGACCCAGTCAGGTCAGAAATGGGGAACAAAACAAAGCTATGTTTTATACCTTTTTTATATTTTGACTTATAGGTCCTTTTGTGGGGGCAGATTGTTGGGAAGTTACCAGAACCCTGCAACCCTACCCTCTGTTTGTCATGACTCATGTGTTCTGTGTTTTAACCCTGCCCCCATGTCAGAATGCGGTGATTTCAACCCTCCCCCCATGTTCTGGAGAACAATGTTGTGATCACTGAGAACCCTGCATCCGCTGGGAGGCCCTGCCTGCCAGGTCCCGGGCATCGACTAACCCTGAGCAAGCTGGCCCCCCCCATGTCAGAATGTTGTGATTCCTAACCCCCCACCCCTCCCCATGTCAGTATGTTGTGATTTCAACCCTGCGGCCCCCCATGTCAGAATGTTGTGATCTCTAACCCTGCCCCCCCATGTCAGAATGTTGTGATTTCTAACCCTGCCCCCCCATGTCAGAATGTGATCTGCTAACCCTGCCCCCCATGTCAGAATGTTGTGATCTCTAACCCTGCCCCCCCATGTCAGAATGTTGTGATCTCTAACCCTGCCCCCACAGGCCCGTGGCCACATGTCAGAATGTTGTGATTTCTAACCCCCCCCCCATGTCAGAATGTTGTGATTTCTAACCCGGGAACCGCCCCCCATGTCAGAATGTTGTGATCAGTCTAACCCTGCCCCCCCATGTCAGAATGTTGTGATCTCTAACCCTGCCCTGCCCCCCCCATGTCAGAATGTTGTGATCTCTAACCCTGCCCCTCCCCCCATGTCAGAATGTTGTGATTTCTAACCCTGCGGCCCCCCCACATGTCAGAATGTTGTGGTTTCTAACCCTGCCCCCCATGTCAGTATGTTGTGATGTCTAAAGGCCCCCCTCTCTCTCTCTTATGTCTTTCTGTCTGTCAGGGATCGCTGTGGATAAGAACGGTCTGATGTACTTTGTTGACGCCACCATGATCCGTAAGGTGGACCAGAACGGCATCATCTCCACCCTGATCAAGACCAACGACCTCACAGCGGTCCGCCCACTCAGCTGTGACTCCAGCATGGACGTCAGTCAGGTCAGGAGGGAACCATGGGGAACAAAACAAAGCTATGTTTTATATCTTTTTATATTTTGGACTTATAGGTCCTTTTGTGGGGGCAGATTTTTGGGGAAGTTACCAGAATTGTGCAACCCTACTTCTGTTTGTGATGACTCATGTGTTCTGTGTCTGTTGATCCAGGTGCGTCTGGAGTGGCCCACTGACCTGGCGGTGAACCCTACAGACAACTCCCTGTATGTTCTGGAGAACAATGTGATCATGCGCATCACTGAGAACCACCAGGTCAGCATCATCGCTGGGAGGCCCATGCACTGCCAGGTCCCGGGCATCGACTACTCCCTGAGCAAGCTGGCCATCCACTCAGCTCTGGAGAGCGCCACGGCCATCGCCATCTCCCACACCGGCGTGCTCTACATCGCCGAGACGGAATGAAGAAGATCACCCGCGTGCAACTGAATGTCAGCGCTCCGGGAGATCTCAGTTGTCCAACTGAATGAAAGGGCGCCACCTCCGAGTGCGACTGCAAGAACGATCAACTGCCAGTGCTTCTCTGGCGACGAGGGCTACGCCACGGACGCCGGGCTCAACGCCCCCTCCTGGTCGTGTCTCCCAACGGCACACTGTTCAGCTGACCTCAACAACATCCGCGTGCGGGCGGTGAGGCGCAACAGGCCCGTGGCCACGCCCAACTGAATGAGGTGGGGTCACCTAGTCAGTTGGAACAGAAGCAGGGGATACGTGTTCAGTAGAGATGGGCTCCACAGACACACAGTCAGTCTGATCACCGGAGAACTCCTGTATAACTTCACCTACGGGCCGGACGGGGAGCTGGCTGCTGTGGCTGATAACTGTAACAACACCCTGAGGGTGAGGAGAGACGGCTCTGGCCTGCTGAGGCTGGTGCTGCTGCCTGAGAACCAGGTGGTCAGCCTGGGGCTGGACCCTGCTGGCGGCCTGCGCTCCGTATCTGCCCTAAACCAGGAAGTGGCGCTGATGAGCTATGCTGCGAACACAGGTCTGCTGGCCTCCAAGGCTGATGAGACTGGATGGACCAACTTCTATGAGTAAGCGAAAGGGAAAAGGGGGATACCTGGTCAGTTGTCCAACTGAATGAAAGGGGGAAACCTGGTCAGTTTTACAACTGAATGAAAGGGGGATACTTGGTCAGTTGTCCAACTGAATGAAAGGGGGGATACCTGGTCAGTTGTCCAACTGAATGAAAGGGGGATACCTGGTCAGTTGTCCAACTGAATGAAAGGGGGGATACCTGGTCAGTTGTCCAACTGAATGAAAGGGGGAAACCTGGTCAGTTGTTCAACTGAATGAAAGGGGGATACCTGGTCAGTTGTCCAACTGAATGAAAGGGGGGATACCTGGTCAGTTGTCCAACTGAATGAAAGGGGGATACCTGGTCAGTTGTCCAACTGAATGAAAGGGGGATACCTGGTCAGTTGTCCAACTGAATGAAAGGGGGGATACCTGGTCAGTTGTCCAACTGAATGAAAGGGGGGATACCTGGTCAGTTGTCCAACTGAATGAAAGGGGGATACCTGGTCAGTTGTCCAACTGAATGAAGGGGGGATACCTGGTCAGTTGTCCAACTGAATGAAAGGGGGATACCTGGTCAGTTGTCCAACTGAATGAAAGGGGGGATACCTGGTCAGTTGTCCAACTGAATGAAAGGGGGGATACCTGGTCAGTTGTACAACTTAATGAAGGATGGGATGGGAACAATCCACGTCTTCAGAGCCCGGGGAACAGTGGGTTAACTACTTTGCTCAGGGGCAAAACGAGGGGATTCGTTTTGCTCGGGGATTCGATCCAGCAACCTTCCGTTTACTGGCCCAACGCTCTGTGTGAATATACTTGTGTATATATGTGTAATGTGACTGGGTAAATGAACAATTCAGTGATATAACTCACATGTTCATGTGGGCTGAAGTAAATGAGTAATCACCATGGAAATAATGCATGACAAGAGAGAGGGGGGATAGTCAGAGACTGAATGAGAGGGGGATAGAGTCAGAGTCCAACTGAATGAGAGAGAGAGAAGGGGGTCCAAGAGAGAGAAGGGGGAGAGTCAGTTGAGAGAGAGAGAGAGAGAGAACTGAATGAGGGGATAGTTGAGACTGAAGAGACAGGGGGAGAGAGACAGAGAGAGAGACAGAGAGGGGAGAGACAGATAGAATGAAAGAGAGACAAGAATGAGAGACAGATACCTGGTCAGACTGAATGAGGAGGGAGAGACAGACTGAATGAAAGGGGAGATACCTGGTCAGTTGTCCAACTGAAGAGGGGGATAGAGTTGAGAGAGAGAGAGAGAGAGAGAGAGAGAGTCCAACTGAATGAGAGAGATACCTGAGTCAGACAGAAAGAGAGAGAGAGAAGAGGGAGAGACCTGAGAGTTGTCCAACTGAATGAACGGGGACCTGGAGTTGTCCAACTGAATGACGGGGGATACCTGGTCAAACTTAATGAAGGAGAGATGGGAACAATCCACGTCTTCAGAGCCCGGGGAACAGTGGGTTAGAGAGCTCAGGGAGCAAAGACAGAGATTCGTTTTGCTCAGAGGGAGAGATCCAGAAGAGTTTACTGGCCCAGACGCTTTGTGTGAATATACTTGTGTAATATGAGAGAGAGACAGGGTAAATGAACAGATTCAGTGATATAACTCACATGTTCATGTGAGAGAAGTAAATGAGTAAGAGGAAATAATGCAGAGAGAGAGAGAGAGAGAGAGACAGAAAGAGAGAGAGAGACAGAGAGAGAGAGAGAGGTCTGGATTCTGTCAAATCAACAGTATGGTTATGTCACTGTCACCATCTGGTATCTGACACTGGTACTACACTAAGTACTAAAGGACATCTGTTGGTCTCACGTTTGATTAAACAACCAAGCTTTGTTTCCCAGCACACGTGTGAAGGATTTTTTTCCCCCTCCATGTCTACTTGACTCAGCTCCATCCTCTTCCTTTCCCCTCGTGCAGGTATGACAGTGAGGGACGTCTGACTAACGTCACCTACCCAACGGGAGTGGTGACCAGCCTGCACCGGGAGATGGAGCAATCCGTCAACGTCGACGTGGAGCGCTCCAACAGAGACGATGACGTCACCGTCATCACCAACTTGTCCTCTGCGGAGGCGTCCTACACCGTGGTGCAAGGTAACTAACAATGTCACCCACCCCCCTCCCCCCTCCAACAAAAAAATATATAATTCTCATGAAAAAAATATATTCTACGAATTGGAATTTTCGTCATGTTGCTGCCCGACAAGACGGCCCCTGATCCCAGAGGTTATTACAGCCGTTTAGCGGGGAGGGAGAGAGAGCAATAGAGAGCGGATTTCCCCACTGACCCACGGGGGTGTGACAGAAAATAAATGCTATTTCATCTGTACGTCTGGAAACGACTGGGGTCGTGAGAATAAGAATTGAAGAGATTGATATGAAAGTCTACCCTGGGGGGGGGGGGCTCGTAAAAGAGGGCAAACTGACTTGTCTACCTCTAACTGCACACTTTATTTCAATCTGATGTGGGAGTTCTGACTGCAATTGCGTCTCCAAAGTAAATCGGTCTTTAAAAGGATCGCAGAGAAGTTTTACTTCTCCTGTTTCAAGGAGATAAATTTGAGTTTTGAAAGATGTTAAGAGCTGGTTTTGAGTTACTCTTGTTTTTGTTAGACGTGTTTAAAAAAGTTTTCCTCGTGTTAAACTCCATGGATTATTTTATTTCCAGATACCTTTTTTCGTCCGTGATCTCGTTACTGCATGGAAATGGAATAAAAGGCTCATGTTCTGCATTTGGCTGAGAGACAAAAAAAAAAAAATCATGTCGTTCTGAGAGAGGATACTTGTTATTGTCTGGGAGTAAAGTACACACATCCAGAGACCACGTTTCCTCTAATGCAGAGCATTCAATCACATCAAATGGAATCTCTGTAATAAAACATGGCTTTTAGTGTCTCACTTCTCTTATAACGTGTGTGTGTGTGTGTGTGTGTGTGTGTGTGTGTGTGTGTGTGTGTGTGTGTGTGTGTGTGTGTGTGTGTGTGTGTGTGTGTGTGTGTGTGTGTGTGTGTGTGTGTGTGTGTGTGTGTGTGCGTGTGTATATGTGTGTGTGTGTGTGTGTCTGCGTGTGTATATGTGTGTCTGCTGCTCCCCCTGCAGACCAAGTACGGAACAACTACCAGTTCGGTTACAATGGCACTCTGCGGGTGTCGTATGCCAACGGCATGGGCCTCAGTTTCCACACAGAGCCCCACATCCTAGCCGGCGCAGTCAGCCCTACGATTGGTCGGCGTAACATCACTCTGCCCACCGACAGCGGGCTGAATTCCATTGAGTGGAGGATGAGGAAGGAAGTGATCAAAAGTAAAGTGACCATATATGGCAGGAAGTTGAGGGTAAGCTGGAGTGCTGTGATGTCAATCCATTTCTGGAGGTTTTCTTAATGCAGCTTGTTGTCTGTCAGACTAAAGGCCGTCTCTGTATGATCGCATGTGTCACTGAAGAAGAAAAATAAAGCTACAATATACAATTTAGAGAGTAATGTTGTTGTATTTAAATATATATACAGTGTATTCAGACCCCTTGACTTAAAAAATATATATACTTTACAGCCTTATTCTAAAATGGATGAGGTATCTGTGACTAATGTAATGTCCTTCCTGTCTCTCCACAGGTACCTGTGACTAATGTAATGTCCTTCCTGTCTCTCCACAGGTATCTGTGACTAATGTAATGTCCTTCCTTTCTCTCCACAGGTACCTGTGACTATAATGTAATGTAATGTCCTTCCTCTCTCTCCACAGGTACCTGTGACTAATGTAATGTAATATCCTTCCTCTCTCTCCACAGGTACCTGTGACTAATGTAATGTAATGTCCTTCCTCTCTCTCCACAGGTACCTGTGACTAATGTAATGTCCTCTCTCTCCACAGGTACCTGTGACTAATGTAATGTCCTTCCTCTCTCTCCACAGGTACCTGTGACTAATGTAATGTAATGTCCTTCCTCTCTCTCCACAGGTACCTGTGACTAATGTAATGTCCTTCCTCTCTCTCCACAGGTACCTGTGACTCATGTAATGTCCTTCCTCTCTCTCCACAGGTACCTGTGACTAATGTAATGTCCTTCCTCTCTCTCCACAGGTACCTGTGACTATTGTAATGTCCTTCCTCTCTCTCCACAGGTACCTGTGACTCATGTAATGTCCTCTCTCTCCACAGGTATCTGTGACTAATGTAATGTCCTTCCTCTCTCTCCACAGGTACCTGTGACTAATGTAATGTCCTTCCTCTCTCTCCACAGGTATCTGTGACTAATGTAATGTCCTTCCTCTCTCTCCACAGGTACCTGTGACTAATGTAATATAATGTCCTTCCTCTCTCTCCACAGGTATCTGTGACTAATGTAATGTCCTTCCTCTCTCTCCACAGGTATCTGTGACTAATGTAATGTCCTTCCTCTCTCTCCACAGGTACCTGTGACTAATGTAATGTCCTTCCTCTCTCTCCACAGGTACCTGTGACTAATGTAATGTCCTTCCTCTCTCTCCACAGGTATCTGTGACTAATGTAATGTCCTTCCTGTCTCTCCACAGGTACCTGTGACTAATGTAATGTCCTTCCTCTCTCTCCACAGGTATCTGTGACTAATGTAATGTCCTTCCTCTCTCTCCACAGGTACCTGTGACTCATGTAATGTCCTCTCTCTCCACAGGTACCTGTGACTAATGTAATGTCCTTCCTGTCTCTCCACAGGTATCTGTGACTAATGTAATGTCCTTCCTCTCTCTCCACAGGTACCTGTGACTAATGTAATGTCCTTCCTCTCTCTCCACAGGTACCTGTGACTAATGTAATGTCCTTCCTCTCTCTCCACAGGTACCTGTGACTAATGTAATGTCCTTCCTCTCTCTCCACAGGTACCTGTGACTAATGTAATGTAATGTCCTTCCTCTCTCTCCACAGGTACCTGTGACTAATGTAATGTCCTCTCTCTCCACAGGTACCTGTGACTCATGTAATGTCCTTCCTCTCTCTCCACAGGTACCTGTGACTAATGTAATGTCCTTCCTCTCTCTCCACAGGTACCTGTGACTAATGTAATGTAATGTCCTTCCTCTCTCTCCACAGGTACCTGTGACTAATGTAATGTCCTTCCTCTCTCTCCACAGGTACCTGTGACTCATGTAATGTCCTTCCTCTCTCTCCACAGGTACCTGTGACTAATGTAATGTCCTTCCTCTCTCTCCACAGGTACCTGTGACTATTGTAATGTCCTTCCTCTCTCTCCACAGGTACCTGTGACTAATGTAATGTCCTTCTCTCTCTCCACAGGTACCTGTGACTAATGTAATGTCCTTCCTCTCTCTCCACAGGTACCTGTGACTAATGTAATGTCCTTCCTCTCTCTCCACAGGTATCTGTGACTAATGTAATGTCCTTCCTCTCTCTCCACAGGTACCTGTGACTAATGTAATGTAATGTCCTTCCTCTCTCTCCACAGGTATCTGTGACTAATGTAATGTCCTTCCTCTCTCTCCACAGGTATCTGTGACTAATGTAATGTCCTTCCTCTCTCTCCACAGGTACCTGTGACTAATGTAATGTCCTTCCTCTCTCTCCACAGGTATCTGTGACTAATGTAATGTCCTTCCTCTCTCTCCACAGGTACCTGTGACTAATGTAATGTCCTTCCTCTCTCTCCACAGGTACCTGTGACTAATGTAATGTAATGTCCTCTCTCTCCACAGGTATCTGTGACTAATGTAATGTCCTTCCTCTCTCTCCACAGGTACCTGTGACTAATGTAATGTCCTTCCTCTCTCTCCACAGGTATCTGTGACTAATGTAATGTCCTTCCTCTCTCTCCACAGGTACCTGTGACTAATGTAATGTCCTTCCTCTCTCTCCACAGGTACCTGTGACTAATGTAATGTCCCTTCCAGGTACCTGTCTAATGTAATGTCCTCCTCTCTCTCCACAGGTACCTGTGACTAATGTAATGTCCTTCCTCTCTCTCCACAGGTACCTGTGACTAATGTAATGTCCTTCCTCTCTCTCCACAGGTACCTGTGACTAATGTAATGTCCTTCCTCTCTCTCCACAGGTACCTGTGACTAATGTAATGTCCTTCCTCTCTCTCCACAGGTACCTGTGACTAATGTAATGTAATGTCCTGTCTAATGTAATGTCCTTCCTCTCTCCACAGGTACCTGTGACTAATGTAATGTCCTTCCTCTCTCTCCACAGGTACCTGTGACTAATGTAATGTCCTTCCTCTCTCTCCACTCTAATGTAATGTCCTTCTCTCTCTCCACAGGTACCTGACTAATGTAATGACTCTCCACAGGTACCTGTGAATGTAATGTCCTTCCTCTCTCTCCACAGGTACCTGTGACTAATGTAATGTCCTCTCTCTCCACAGGTACCTGTGACTCATGTAATGTCCTTCCTCTCTCTCCACAGGTACCTGTGACTAATGTAATGTCCTTCCTCTCTCTCCACAGGTACCTGTGACTAATGTAATGTCCTTCCTCTCTCTCCACAGGTACCTGTGACTAATGTAATGTCCTTCCTCTCTCTCCACAGGTACCTGTGACTAATGTAATGTCCTTCCTCTCTCTCCACAGGTACCTGTGACTAATGTAATGTCCTTCCTCTCTCTCCACAGGTACCTGTGACTAATGTAATGTAATGTCCTTCCTCTCTCTCCACAGGTACCTGTGACTAATGTAATGTCCTTCCTCTCTCTCCACAGGTATCTGTGACTAATGTAATGTCCTTCCTCTCTCTCCACAGGTACCTGTGACTAATGTAATGTCCTTCCTCTCTCTCCACAGGTACCTGTGACTAATGTAATGTCCTTCCTGTCTCTCCACAGGTACCTGTGACTAATGTAATGTCCTTCCTCTCTCTCCACAGGTACCTGTGACTAATGTAATGTCCTTCTCTCTCCACAGGTACCTGTGACTAATGTAATGTCCTTCCCTCTCTCCACAGGTACCTGTGACTAATGTAATGTCCTTCCTCTCTCTCCACAGGTACCTGTGACTAATGTAATGTCCTTCCTCTCTCTCCACAGGTACCTGTGACTAATGTAATGTCCTTCCTCTCTCTCCACAGGTATCTGTGACTAATGTAATGTCCTTCCTCTCTCTCCACAGGTACCTGTGACTAATGTAATGTCCTTCCTCTCTCTCCACAGGTACCTGTGACTAATGTAATGTAATGTCCTTCCTTCTCTCCACAGGTACCTGTGACTCCACATGTATCTATGACTAATGTAATGTCCTTCCTCTCTCTCCACAGGTATCTGTGACTAATGTAATGTCCTTCCTCTCTCTCCACAGGTACCTGTGACTAATGTAATGTCCTTCCTCTCTCTCCACAGGTACCTGTGACTAATGTAATGTCCTTCCTCTCTCTCCACAGGTATCTGTGACTAATGTAATGTCCTTCCTCTCTCTCCACAGGTATCTGTGACTAATGTAATGTCCTTCCTCTCTCTCCACAGGTACCTGTGACTAATGTAATGTCCTTCCTCTCTCTCCACAGGTATCTGTGACTAATGTAATGTCCTTCCTCTCTCTCCACAGGTACCTGTGACTAATGTAATGTCCTTCCTCTCTCTCCACAGGTACCTGTGACTAATGTAATGTCCTTCCTCTCTCTCCACAGGTACCTGTGACTAATGTAATGTCCTTCCTCTCTCTCCACAGGTACCTGTGACTAATGTAATGTCTTCCTCTCTCTCCACAGGTACCTGTGACTAATGTAATGTCCTTCCTCTCTCTCCACAGGTACCTGTGACTAATGTAATGTCCTTCCTCTCTCTCCACAGGTACCTGTGACTAATGAATGTAATGTCCTTCCTCTCTCTCCACAGGTATCTGTGACTAATGTAATGTCCTTCCTCTCTCTCCACAGGTTCCTGTGACTAATGTAATATCCTTCCTCTCTCTCCACAGGTACCTGTGACTAATGTGATGTAATGTCCTCTCTCTCCACAGGTATCTGTGACTAATGTAATGTAATGTCCTCTCTCTCCACAGGTACCTGTGACTAATGTAATGTCCTTCCTCTCTCTCCACAGGTACCTGTGACTCATGTAATGTCCTTCCTCTCTCTCCACAGGTACCTGTGACTAATGTAATGTCCTTCCTGTCTCTCCACAGGTACCTGTGACTAATGTAATGTCCTTCCTCTCTCTCCACAGGTACCTGTGACTAATGTAATGTCCTTCCTCTCTCTCCACAGGTATCTGTGACTAATGTAATGTCCTTCCCTCTCTCCACAGGTACCTGTGACTAATGTAATGTCCTTCCTCTCCTCTCCACAGGTACCTGTGACTAATGTAATGTCCTTCCTGTCTCTCTCCACAGGTACCTGTGACTAATGTAATGTCCTTCCTCTCTCTCCACAGGTACCTGTGACTAATGTAATGTCCTTCCTCTCTCTCCACAGGTACCTGTGACTAATGTAATGTAATGTCCTTCCTCTCTCTCCACAGGTACCTGTGACTAATGTAATGTCCTTCCTCTCTCTCCACAGGTACCTGTGACTAATGTAATGTCCTTCCTGTCTCTCCACAGGTACCTGTGACTAATGTAATGTCCTTCCTCTCTCTCCACAGGTACCTGTGACTAATGTAATGTCCTTCCTGTCTCTCCACAGGTACCTGTGACTAATGTAATGTCCTTCCTCTCTCTCCACAGGTACCTGTGACTAATGTAATGTCCTCTCTCTCCACAGGTACCTGTGACTCATGTAATGTCCTTCCTCTCTCTCCACAGGTACCTGTGACTAATGTAATGTCCTTCCTCTCTCTCCACAGGTACCTGTGACTAATGTAATGTAATGTCCTTCCTCTCTCTCCACAGGTACCTGTGACTAATGTAATGTCCTTCCTCTCTCTCCACAGGTACCTGTGACTCATGTAATGTCCTTCCTCTCTCTCCACAGGTATCTGTGACTAATGTAATGTCCTCTCTCTCCACAGGTACCTGTGACTATTGTAATGTCCTTCCTCTCTCTCCACAGGTACCTGTGACTAATGTAATGTCCTTCCTCTCTCTCCACAGGTACCTGTGACTCATGTAATGTCCTTCCTCTCTCTCCACAGGTACCTGTGACTAATGTAATGTCCTTCCTCTCTCTCCACAGGTACCTGTGACTAATGTAATGTAATGTCCTTCCTCTCTCTCCACAGGTACCTGTGACTAATGTAATGTCCTTCCTCTCTCTCCACAGGTATCTGTGACTAATGTAATGTCCTTCCTGTCTCTCCACAGGTACCTGTGACTAATGTAATGTCCTTCCTCTCTCTCCACAGGTACCTGTGACTAATGTAATGTCCTTCCTGTCTCTCCACAGGTACCTGTGACTAATGTAATGTCCTTCCTCTCTCTCCACAGGTACCTGTGACTAATGTAATGTCCTTCCTCTCTCTCCACAGGTACCTGTGACTAATGTAATGTCCTCTCTCTCCACAGGTACCTGTGACTATTGTAATGTCCTTCCTCTCTCTCCACAGGTACCTGTGACTCATGTAATGTCCTCTCTCTCCACAGGTATCTGTGACTAATGTAATGTCCTTCCTCTCTCTCCACAGGTACCTGTGACTAATGTAATGTCCTTCCTCTCTCTCCACAGGTATCTGTGACTAATGTAATGTCCTTCCTCTCTCTCCACAGGTATCTGTGACTAATGTAATGTCCTTCCTCTCTCTCCACAGGTTCCTGTGACTAATGTAATATCCTTCCTCTCTCTCCACAGGTACCTGTGACTAATGTGATGTAATGTCCTCTCTCTCCACAGGTATCTGTGACTAATGTAATGTAATGTCCTCTCTCTCCACAGGTACCTGTGACTAATGTAATGTCCTTCCTCTCTCTCCACAGGTACCTGTGACTCATGTAATGTCCTTCCTCTCTCTCCACAGGTACCTGTGACTAATGTAATGTCCTTCCTCTCTCTCCACAGGTATCTGTGACTAATGTAATGTCCTTCCTGTCTCTCCACAGGTACCTGTGACTAATGTAATGTCCTTCTCTCTCTCCACAGGTATCTGTGACTAATGTAATGTCCTTCCTGTCTCTCCACAGGTACCTGTGACTAATGTAATGTCCTTCCTCTCTCTCCACAGGTACCTGTGACTAATGTAATGTCCTTCCTCTCTCAGGTCCACAGGTACCTGTGTACCTGTGACTAATGTAATGTCCTTCCTCTCTCTCCACAGGTACCTGTGACTAATGTAATGTCCTGTCCTCTCTCTCCACAGGTATCTGTGACTAATGTAATGTAATGTCCTCTCTCTCCACAGGTACCTGTGACTAATGTAATGTCCTTCCTCTCTCTCCACAGGTACCTGTGACTCATGTAATGTCCTTCCTCTCTCTCCACAGGTACCTGTGACTAATGTAATGTCCTTCCTCTCTCTCCACAGGTACCTGTGACTAATGTAATGTCCTTCCTCTCTCTCCACAGGTACCTGTGACTAATGTAATGTCCTTCCTCTCTCTCCACAGGTACCTGTGACTAATGTAATGTCCTTCCTCTCTCTCCACAGGTACCTGTGACTAATGTAATGTCCTTCCTCTCTCTCCACAGGTACCTGTGACTAATGTAATGTAATGTCCTTCCTCTCTCTCCACAGGTACCTGTGACTAATGTAATGTCCTTCCTCTCTCTCCACAGGTACCTGTGACTAATGTAATGTCCTTCCTGTCTCTCCACAGGTACCTGTGACTAATGTAATGTCCTTCCTCTCTCTCCACAGGTACCTGTGACTAATGTAATGTCCTTCCTCTCTCTCCACAGGTACCTGTGACTAATGTAATGTCCTTCCTCTCTCTCCACAGGTACCTGTGACTAATGTAATGTCCTTCCTCTCTCTCCACAGGTATCTGTGACTAATGTAATGTCCTTCCTCTCTCTCCACAGGTACCTGTGACTAATGTAATGTCCTTCCTCTCTCTCCACAGGTACCTGTGACTAATGTAATGTCCTTCCTGTCTCTCCACAGGTACCTGTGACTAATGTAATGTCCTTCCTCTCTCTCCACAGGTACCTGTGACTAATGTAATGTCCTTCCTGTCTCTCCACAGGTACCTGTGACTAATGTAATGTCCTTCCTCTCTCTCCACAGGTATCTGTGACTAATGTAATGTCCTTCCTCTCTCTCCACAGGTACCTGTGACTCATGTAATGTCCTCTCTCTCCACAGGTACCTGTGACTAATGTAATGTCCTTCCTGTCTCTCCACAGGTATCTGTGACTAATGTAATGTAATGTCCTTCCTCTCTCTCCACAGGTACCTGTGACTAATGTAATGTCCTTCCTCTCTCTCCACAGGTACCTGTGACTAATGTAATGTCCTTCCTCTCTCTCCACAGGTATCTGTGACTAATGTAATGTCCTTCCTCTCTCTCCACAGGTACCTGTGACTAATGTAATCCACAGGTACCTGTGACTAATGTAATTCCTCTCTCTCCACAGGTACCTGTGACTAATGTAATGTCCTTCCTCTCTCTCCACAGGTACCTGTGACTAATGTAATGTCCTTCCTCTCTCTCCACAGGTACCTGTGACTAATGTAATGTCCTTCCTCTCTCTCTCCACAGGTACCTGTGACTAATGTAATGTCCTTCCTGTCTCTCCACAGGTATCTGTGACTAATGTAATGTCCTTCCTGTCTCTCCACAGGTACCTGTGACTAATATAATGTCCTTCCTCTCTCTCCACAGGTACCTGTGACTAATGTAATGTCCTTCCAGTCTCTCCACAGGTATCTGTGACTAATGTAATGTCCTTCCTCTCTCTCCACAGGTACCTGTGACTAATGTAATGTCCTTCCTCTCTCTCCACAGGTACCTGTGACTAATGTAATGTCTGTGACTAATGTAATGTCCTTCCTCTCTCTCCACAGGTACCTGTGACTAATGTAATGTCCTTCCTCTCTCTCCACAGGTACCTGTGACTAATGTAATGACTCCACAATGTAATGACTAATGTAATGTCCTTCCTCTCTCTCCACAGGTATCTGTGACTAATGTAATGTCCTTCCTCTCTCTCCACAGGTATCTGTGACTAATGTAATGTCCTTCCTCTCTCTCCACAGGTACCTGTGACTAATGTAATGTCCTTCCTCTCTCTCCACAGGTACCTGTGACTAATGTAATGTCCTTCCTCTCTCTCCACAGGTATCTGTGACTAATGTAATGTCCTTCCTCTCTCCACAGGTATCTGTGACTAATGTAATGTCCTTCCTCTCTCTCCACAGGTATCTGTGACTAATGTAATGTCCTTCCTCTCTCCACAGGTCCTGTGACAGGTCCACAGGTATCTGTGACTAATGTAATGTCCTTCCTCTCTCTCCACAGGTATCTGTGACTAATGTAATGTCCTTCCTCTCTCTCCACAGGTACCTGTGACTAATGTAATGTCCTTCCTCTCTCTCCACAGGTATCTGTGACTAATGTAATGTCCTTCCTCTCTCTCCACAGGTACCTGTGACTAATGTAATGTCCTTCCTCTCTCTCCACAGGTACCTGTGACTAATGTAATGTCCTTCCTGTCTCTCCACAGGTACCTGTGACTAATGTAATGTCCTTCCTCTCTCTCCACAGGTACCTGTGACTAATGTAATGTCCTTCCTCTCTCTCCACAGGTACCTGTGACTAATGTAATGTAATGTCCTTCCTCTCTCTCCACAGGTACCTGTGACTAATGTAATGTCCTCTCTCTCCACAGGTACCTGTGACTAATGTAATGTCCTTCCTCTCTCTCCACAGGTACCTGTGACTAATGTAATGTCCTTCCTCTCTCAGGTCCACAGGTACCTGTGACTAATGTAATGTCCTTCCTCTCTCTCCACAGGTACCTGTGACTAATGTAATGTCCTTCCTCTCTCTCCACAGGTACCTGTGACTAATGTAATGTCCTTCCTCTCTCTCCACAGGTACCTGTGACTAATGTAATGTCCTTCCTCTCTCTCCACAGGTACCTGTGACTAATGTAATGTCCTTCCTCTCTCTCCACAGGTACCTGTGACTAATGTAATGTCCTTCCTCTCTCTCCACAGGTACCTGTGACTAATGTAATGTCCTTCCTCTCTCTCCACAGGTATCTGTGACTAATGTAATGTCCTTCCTCTCTCTCCACAGGTACCTGTGACTCATGTAATGTCCTCTCTCTCCACAGGTACCTGTGACTAATGTAATGTCCTTCCTGTCTCTCCACAGGTATCTGTGACTAATGTAATGTCCTTCCTCTCTCTCCACAGGTACCTGTGACTAATGTAATGTCCTTCCTCTCTCTCCACAGGTACCTGTGACTAATGTAATGTCCTTCCTGTCTCTCCACAGGTATCTGTGACTAATGTAATGTCCTTCCTCTCTCTCCACAGGTACCTGTGACTAATGTCCTTCCTCTCTCTCCACAGGTACCTGTGACTAATGTCCTTCCTCTCTCTCCACAGGTTCCTGTGACTAATGTAATGTCCTTCCTGTCTCTCCACAGGTACCTGTGACTAATGTAATGTAATGTCCTCTCTCTCCACAGGTATCTGTGACTAATGTAATGTCCTTCCTCTCTCTCCACAGGTACCTGTGACTAATGTAATGTAATGTCCTTCCTCTCTCTCCACAGGTATCTGTGACTAATGTAATGTCCTTCCTCTCTCTCCACAGGTATCTGTGACTAATGTAATGTCCTTCCTCTCTCTCCACAGGTACCTGTGACTAATGTAATGTCCTTCCTCTCTCTCCACAGGTACCTGTGACTAATGTAATGTCCTTCCTCTCTCTCCACAGGTATCTGTGACTAATGTAATGTCCTTCCTCTCTCTCCACAGGTACCTGTGACTAATGTAATGTCCTTCCTCTCTCTCCACAGGTACCTGTGACTAATGTAATGTCCTTCCTGTCTCTCCACAGGTACCTGTGACTAATGTAATGTCCTTCCTCTCTCTCCACAGGTACCTGTGACTAATGTAATGTCCTTCCTGTCTCTCCACAGGTACCTGTGACTAATGTAATGTCCTTCCTCTCTCTCCACAGGTACCTGTGACTAATGTAATGTCCTTCCCTCTCTCCACAGGTACCTGTGACTAATGTAACCTGTGACTAATGTAATTTCCTTCCTGTCTCTCCACAGGTACCTGTTACTAATGTAATGTAATGTCCTCTCTCTCCACAGGTATCTGTGACTAATGTAATGTCCTTCCTCGCTCTCCACACGTATCTATGACTAATGTAATGTCCTTCCTCTCTCTCCACAGGTACCTGTGACTAATGTAATGTAATGTCCTCTCTCTCCACAGGTATCTGTGACTAATGTAATGTCCTTCCTCTCTCTCCACAGGTATCTGTGACTAATGTAATGTCCTTCCTCTCTCTCCACAGGTATCTGTGACTAATGTAATGTCCTTCCTCTCTCTCCACAGGTATCTGTGACTAATGTAATGTCCTTCCTCTCTCTCCACAGGCCCACGGCAGGAACCTCCTCTCCATTGATTTTGACCGCAACACTCGCACAGAGAAGATCTATGACGACCACCGTAAGTTCACGCTGAGGATCATGTATGACCAGCAGAGACGTCCGGCCACCTGGCTGCCCAGCAGCAGCCTGGCTAATGGTCAATGTCCTTCCTCTCTCTCCCACCGGACGCCTGTGGGCCTGCAGAATGGCTTCCATGAGCCAGAGGAGTGACTAATGTAATGCATCACGCACCTTTGTGGACGGCAAGGTGTGGAGCTTCAGCTATCTGGACAGGGTGAGGCATTCTGATACACTACTGTGTGTGTGTGTGTGTGTGTCTGTGTGTCTGCGTGTCTCTCTGTGTCTCTCTGTGCGTCTGCGTGTCTCTCTGTGTCTCTCTGTGTATCTGTGTGTCTGTGTGTCTCTGTGTGTCTATGTGTATCTGTGTGTCTCTGTGTGTCTCTGTGTATCTGTGTGTCTGTGTGTCTCTATGTCTCTGTGTGTCTCTGTGTATCTGTGTGTCTGTGTGTCTCTATGTCTCTGTGTGTCTCTGTGTGTCTGCGTGTCTCTCTGTGTATCTATGTGTATCTATGTGTCTCTGTGTGTCTCTGTGTATCTGTGTGTCTGTGTGTCTCTGTGTGTCTCTGTGTGTCTGTGTGTCTGTGTGTCTCTATGTGTCTGTGTGTCTCTGTGTCTCTGTGTGTCTGTGTGTCTCTGTGTGTCTGTGTGTCTGTGTGTCTCTATGTGTCTGTGTGTCTCTGTGTCTCTCTGTGTATCTGTGTGTCTCTGTGTCTCTGTGTGTCTCTGTGTCTCTCTGTGTATCTGTGTCTCTGTGTGTCTCTGTGTGTCTGTGTGTCTGTGTGTCTCTATGTGTCTGTGTGTCTCTGTGTCTCTCTGTGTATCTGTGTGTCTCTGTGTCTCTGTGTGTCTCTGTGTCTCTCTGTGTATCTGTGTCTCTGTGTGTCTCTGTGTGTGTGTGTGTGTCTGTGTGTCTGCGTGTCTCTCTGTGTCTCTCTGTGTATCTATGTGTATCTGTGTGTCTGTGTGTCTCTGTGTGTCTCTGTGTGTCTCTGTGTGTCTCTGTGTGTCTCTGTGTGTCTCTGTGTCTGTGTGTCTCTGTGTGTCTCTGTGTGTCTGTGTGTGTACTGTTAGTTGCCTGGGAACAAAGTGCCAGACAGTTTTCCACTCTTGCCTGTCTCTGAGTTTTGTTGTTTATGTTTTTCAAGGTGTCCAGACTACAGTACAGAATCAAATAGTAAATATGCCTTTTCTTTCCCATCTCTCCTCAGTCCATGGTGCTGCTCCTCCAGCAGAGTCAGAAACAGTACGTGTTTGAGTTTGACACCTCGGGGCGTCTCACCTCTGTCACCATGCCCAGCATGGCCAGACACACCATGTCCACCCACGTCTCCATCGGCTACATCCGCAACATCTACAACCCTCCCGAGAGCAACGCCACCGTCATCCACGACTTCAGCGAGGACGGACGACCGCGTGCCACCTTCTACCTGGGCACGGGCCGACGCGTCATCTACAGGTACGGCAAGCTGGCCAAGCTGTCTGAGGTTCTGTACGACGGCACAGCCGTTACGTTCGGCTACGACGATACGACCGGCGTATTGAAGATGGTCAACCTGCAGAGCGGGGGGTTCTCCTGCACCATCCGTTACCGGAAGATAGGCCCCCTAGTGGACAGACAGATGTATCGCTTCTCTGAAGAGGGCATGGTCAACGCCCGCTTCGACTACACCTACCACGACAACAGCTTCCGTGTGGCCAGCATCAAGCCTGTGATCGGTGAGACGCCCCTGCCCTTAGACCTCTACCGCTACGACGAGATCTCAGGCAAGGTGGAGCACTTTGGCAAGTTTGGCATTATCTACTATGACATCAACCAGATAATCACCACGGCAGTGATGACCCTCAGCAAGCACTTTGATGCCCACGGCCGCATCAAAGAGGTGCAGTACGAGATCTTCCGCTCGCTCATGTACTGGATGACAGTGCAGTATGACAGCATGGGCCGGGTCATCAAGAGAGAGCTGAAGATCGGGCCGTATGCCAACACCACACAGTACCGCTATGAGTACGACGGTGACGGCCAGCTTGTCGGGGTCAAGGTCAACGACTGGTCCACCTGGCGTTACAGCTACGACCTGAACGGCAACTTGCACCTGCTGAACCCTGGGAACAGCGCCCGCCTGCTACCGCTGCGCTACGACCTGCGAGACCGCATCACCCGCCTGGGCGACATGCAGTACCGCGTGGACGAGGACGGCGTCCTGAGCCAGCGCGGCGCCGACGTGTTCAACTACAACTCCAACGGGCTGCTGGAGCAGGCGTACAGCCGCACGCCCGCGGGGTGGAGCGTGCGTTACCGCTACGACGGCCTGGGCCGCCGCGTCTCCAGGAAGACCAACGAGGGAGAGCACCTGCAGTTCTTCTACGCTGACCTCAACTACCCCTGCAGGATCACCCACGTGTACAACCACTCCGGAGGGGAGATCACCTCGTTCTACTACGACCTGCAGGGTCATCTGTTTGCCATGGAGGTGACCGGCGGGGAGGAGTATTACATCGGCGCGGACAACACGGGCACGCCGCTCGCCGTGTTCAGCAGCAACGGACACATGGTCAAGCAGCTCCAGTACACTGCCTACGGGGAGGTGTACCACGACTCCAACCCTGACTTCGACATGGTGGTGGGCTTCCACGGAGGACTCTACGACCCCCTCACCAAGCTGGTGCACTTTGGCCAGAGAGACTACGATGTGCTGGCAGGCAGATGGACTGCACCAGACCATAAACTCCTACCTAAGATCGGCAAGGAGCCCGTCCCGTTCAACCTGTACATGTTCAAGAACAACAACCCACTCAGTGACATGATAGACGTCAAGAGCTACGTGACAGGTGACGACGATTAGTGTTTGTTTTCCTTTATGACCTGTTCTTAAAAACATTTACATTTAAGTCATTTAGCAGACGCTCTTATCCAGAGCGACTTACAAATTGGTGCATTCACCTTATGACATCCAGTGGAACAGCCACTTTACAATAGTGCATCTAAATCTTTTAGGGGGGGGGGTGAGAAGGATTACTTATCGTATCCTAGGTATTCCTTAAAGAGGTGGGGTTGCAGGTGTCTCCGGAAGGGGGGGGTGAGAAGGATTACTTATCCTATCCTAGGTATTCCTTAAAGAGGTGGGGTTGCAGGTGTCTCCGGAAGGGGGGTGAGAAGGATTACTTATCCTATCCTAGGTATTCCTTAAAGAGGTGGGGTTGCAGGTGTCTCCGGAAGGGGGGGGGGTGAGAAGGATTACTTATCCTATCCTAGGTATTCCTTAAAGAGGTGGGGTTGCAGGTGTCTCCGGAAGGGGGGTGAGAAGGATTACTTATCCTATCCTAGGTATTCCTGAAAGAGGTGGGGTTGCAGGTGTCTCCGGAAGGGGGGTGAGAAGGATTACTTATCCTATCCTAGGTATTCCTTAAAGAGGTGGGGTTGCAGGTGTCTCCGGAAGGGGGGTGAGGAGGATTACTTATCCTAACCTAGGTATTCCTTAAAGAGGTGGGGTTGCAGGTGTCTCCGGAAGGGGGGGGGGGGGTGAGAAGGATTACTTATCCTAACCTAGGTATTCCTTAAAGAGGTGGGGTTGCAGGTGTCTCCGGAAGGGGGGTGAGAAGGATTACTTATCCTATCCTAGGTATTCCTTAAAGAGGTGGGGTTGCAGGTGTCTCCGGAAGGGGGGGTGAGAAGGATTACCTATCCTATCCTAGGTATTCCTTAAAGAGGTGGGGTTGCAGGTGTCTCCGGAAGGGGGTGAGAAGGATTACTTATCCTATCCTAGGTATTCCTTAAAGAGGTGGGGTTTCAGGTGTCTCCGGAAGGGGGGTGAGAGGATTACTTATCCTATCCTAGGTATTCCTTAAAGAGGTGGGGTTGCAGGTGTCTCCGGAAGGGGGCGGTGAGAAGGATTACTTATCCTATCCTAGGTATTCCTTCAAGAGGTGGGGTTTCAGGTGTCTCCGGAAGGGGGAGGGGGGGTGAGGAGGATTACTTATCCTATCCTAGGTATTCCTTACAGAGGTGGGGTTTCAGGTGTCTCCGGAAGGGGGGTGAGAAGGATTACTTATCCTATCCTAGGTATTCCTTAAAGAGGTGGGGTTGCAGGTGTCTCCGGAAGGGGGGTGAGAAGGATTACCTATCCTGTCCTAGGTATTCCTTAAAGAGGTGGGGTTGCAGGTGTCTCCGGAAGGGGGGTGAGAAGGATTACTTATCCTATCCTAGGTATTCCTTAAAGAGGTGGGGTTTCAGGTGTCTCCGGAAGGGGGTGAGAAGGATTACTTATCCTATCCTAGGTATTCCTTAAAGAGGTGGGGTTGCAGGTGTCTCCGGAAGGGGGGCGGTGAGAAGGATTACTTATCCTATCCTAGGTATTCCTTCAAGAGGTGGGGTTTCAGGTGTCTCCGGAAGGGGGGGGGGGTGAGGAGGATTACTTATCCTATCCTAGGTATTCCTTACAGAGGTGGGGTTTCAGGTGTCTCCGGAAGGGGGGTGAGAAGGATTACTTATCCTATCCTAGGTATTCCTTAAAGAAGTGGGGTTGCAGGTGTCTCCGGAAGGGGGGTGAGAAGGATTACTTATCCTATCCTAGGTATTCCTTCAAGAGGTGGGGTTTCAGGTGTCTCCGGAAGGGGGAGGGGGTGAGGAGGATTACTTATCCTATCCTAGGTATTCCTTAAAGAGGTGGGGTTGCAGGTGTCTCCGGAAGGGGGGTGAGAAGGATTACTTATCCTATCCTAGGTATTCCTTAAAGAGGGGGTTTCAGGTGTCTCCGGAAGGGGGAGGGGGTGAGAAGGATTACTTATCCTATCCTAGGTATTCCTTAAAGAGGTGGGGTTTCAGGTGTCTCAACGGAAGGGGGGTGAGAAGGATTACTTATCCTATCCTAGGTATTCCTTAAAGAGGTGGGGTTTCAGGTGTCTCCGGAAGGGGGGGGGGGGGGGGAGAAGGATTACTTATCCTATCCTAGGTATTCCTTAAAGAGGTGGGGTTGCAGGTGTCTCCGGAAGGGGGGGGTGAGAGGATTACTTATCCTATCCTAGGTATTCCTTAAAGAGGTGGGGTTGCAGGTGTCTCCGGAAGGGGGGTGAGAAGGATTACTTATCCTATCCTAGGTATTCTTGAAAGAGGTGGGGTTGCAGGTGTCTCCGGAAGGGGGGTGAGAAGGATTACTTATCCTATCCTAGGTATTCCTTAAAGAGGTGGGGTTTCAGGTGTCTCCGGAAGGGGAGGGGGGTGAGGAGGATTACTTATCCTATCCTAGGTATTCCTTAAAGAGGTGGGGTTTCAGGTGTCTCCGGAAGGGGGAGGGGGGGGTGAGGAGGATTACTTATCCTATCCTAGGTATTCCTTAAAGAGGTGGGGTTGCAGGTGTCTCCGGAAGGGGGGTGAGAAGGATTACTTATCCTATCCTAGGTATTCCTTAAAGAGGTGGGGTTTCAGGTGTCTCCGGAAGGGGGGGTGAGAAGGATTACTTATCCTATCCTAGGTATTCCTTAAAGAAGTGGGGTTGCAGGTGTCTCCGGAAGGGGGGGGGGTGAGAAGGATTACTTATCCTATCCTAGGTATTCCTTAAAGAGGTGGGGTTTCAGGTGTCTCCGGAAGGGGAGGGGGGTGAGAAGGATTACTTATCCTATCCTAGGTATTCCTTAAAGAAGTGGGGTTGCAGGTGTCTCCGGAAGGGGGGGGGGGTGAGAAGGATTACTTGTCCTATCCTAGGTATTCCTTCAAGAGGTGGGGTTTCAGGTGTCTCCGGAAGGGGGGGGGGGGGTGAGGAGGATTACTTATCCTATCCTAGGTATTCCTTCAAGAGGTGGGGTTTCAGGTGTCTCCGGAAGGGGAGGGGGTGAGGAGGATTACTTATCCTATCCTAGGTATTCCTTAAGAGGTGGGGTTTCAGGTGTCTCCGGAAGGGGGGGTGAGAAGGATTACTTATCCTATCCTAGGTATTCCTTAAAGAGGTGGGGTTTCAGGTCTCTCCGGAAGGGGGGGGATTACTTGTCCTATCCTGGGTATTCCTTAAGGAGGTTGGGTTTCAGGTGTCTCCGGAAGGGGGGTGAGAAGGATTACTTATCCTATCCTAGGTATTCCTTAAAGAGGTGGGGTTGCAGGTGTCCCCAGAAGGGGGGTGAGAAGGATTACTTATCCTATCCTAGGTATTCCTTCAAGAGGTGGGGTTTCAGGTGTCTCCGGAAGGGGGAGGGGGTGAGGAGGATTACTTATCCTATCCTAGGTATTCCTTAAAGAGGTGGGGTTTCAGGTGTCTCCGGAAGGGGGGTGAGAAGGATTACTTATCCTATCCTAGGTATTCCTTAAGGAGGTTGGGTTTCAGGTGTCTCCGGAAGGGGGGTGAGAAGGATTACTTATCCTATCCTAGGTATTCCTTAAAGAGGTGGGGTTTCAGGTGTCTCCGGAAGGGGGGTGAGAAGGATTACTTATCCTGTCCTAGGTATTCCTTAAAGAGGTGGGGTTTCAGGTGTCTCCGGAAGGGGGGTGAGAAGGATTACTTATCCTATCCTAGGTATTCCTTAAAGAGGTGGGGTTTCAGGTGTCTCCGGAAGGGGGGGGGGTGAGAAGGATTACTTATCCTATCCTAGGTATTCCTTAAAGAGGAGGGGTTTCAGGTGTCTCCGGAAGGGGGGTGAGAAGGATTACTTAACCTATCCTGGGTATTCCTTAAGGAGGTTGGGTTTCAGGTGTCTCCGGAAGGGGGGTGAGAAGGATTACTTACCCTGTCCTAGGTATTCCTTAAAGAGGTGGGGTTTCAGGTATCTCCGGAAGGGGGGTGAGAAGGATTACACTTATCCTATCCTAGGTATTCCTTAAAGAGGTGGGGTTTCAGGTGTCTCCGGAAGGGGGGTTAGAAGGATTACTTATCCTATCCTAGGTATTCCTTAATGAGGTGGGGTTTCAGGTGTCTCCGGAAGGGGGGGTGAGAAGGATTACTTATCCTATCCTAGGTATTCCTTAAAGAGGTGGGGTTTCAGGTGTCTCCGGAAGGGGGGGGGGGTGAGAAGGATTACTTATCCTATCCTAGGTATTCCTTAAAGAGGTGGGGTTTCAGGTGTCTCCGGAAGGGGGGGGGGGGTGAGAAGGATTACTTATCCTACCTAGGTATTCCTTAAAGAGGTGGGGTTTCAGGTGTCTCCGGAAGGGGGGGGGTGAGAAGGATTACTTATCCTATCCTAGGTATTCCTTAAAGAGGTGGGGTTTCAGGTGTCTCCGGAAGGGGGGGTGAGAAGGATTACTTATCCTATTGTAGGTATTCCTTAAAGAGGTGGGGTTTCAGGGGTCTCCGGAAGGGGGGTGAGAAGGATTACTTATCCTATCCTAGGTATTCCTTAAAGAGGTGGGGTTTCAGGTGTCTCCGGAAGGGGGGGTGAGAAGGATTACTTATCCTATCCTAGGTATTCCTTAAAGAGGTGGGGTTTCAGGTGTCTCCGGAAGGGGGGGGGGGTGAGAAGGATTACTTATCCTATCCTTGGTATTCCTTAAAGAGGTGGGGTTTCAGGTGTCTCCGGAAGGGGGGTGAGAAGGATTACTTATCCTATCCTAGGTATTCCTTAAAGAGGTGGGGTTTCAGGTGTCTCCGGAAGGGGGGTGAGAAGGATTACTTATCCTATCCTAGGTATTCCTTAAAGAGGTGGGGTTTCAGGTGTCTCCGGAAGGGGGTGAGAAGGAGTACTTATCCTATCCTAGGTATTCCTTAAAGAGGTGGGGCTTCAGGTGTCTCCAGAAGGGGGGGTGAGAAGGATTACTTATCCTGTCCTAGGTATTCCTTAAAGAGGTGGGGTTTCAGGTGTCTCCGGAAGGGGGGTGAGAAGGATTACTTATCCTGTCCTAGGTATTCCTTAAAGAGGTGGGGTTTCAGGTGTCTCCGGAAGGGGGGGGTGAGAAGGATTACTTATCCTGTCCTAGGTATTCCTTAAAGAGGTGGGGTTTCAGGTGTCTCCGGAAGGGGGGTGAGAAGGATTACTTATCCTATCCTAGGTATTCCTTAAAGAGGTGGGGTTTCAGGTGTCTCCGGAAGGGGGGTGAGAAGGATTACTTATCCTATCCTAGGTATTCCTTAAAGAGGTGGGGTTTCAGGTGTCTCCGGAAGGGGGGGTGAGAAGGATTACTTATCCTACCCTAGGTATTCCTTAAAGAGGTGGGGTTTCAGGTGTCTCCGGAAGGGGGGGTGAGAAGGATTACTTATCCTATCCTAGGTATTCCTTAAAGAGGTGGGGTTTCAGGTGTCTCCGGAAGGGGGGGGTGAGAAGGATTACTTATCCTATCCTAGGTATTCCTTAAAGAGGTGGGGTTTCAGGTGTCTCCGGAAGGGGGGTGAGAAGGATTACTTATCCTATCCTAGGTATTCCTTAAAGAGGTGGGGTTTCAGGTGTCTCCGGAAGGGGGGGTGAGAAGGATTACTTATCCTATCCTAGGTATTCCTTAAAGAGGTGGGGTTTCAGGTGTCTCCGGAAGGGGGGTGAGAAGGATTACTTATCCTGTCCTAGGTATTCCTTAAAGAGGTTGGGTTTCAGGTGTCTCCGGAAGGGGGGGTGAGAAGGATTACTTATCCTATCCTAGGTATTCCTTAAAGAGGTGGGGTTTCAGGTGTCTCCGGAAGGGGGAGGGGGGGTGAGAAGGATTACTTATCCTATCCTATGTATTCCTTAAAGAGGTGGGGTTTCAGGTGTCTCCGGAAGGGGGTGAGAAGGATTACTTATCCTATCCTAGGTATTCCTTAAAGAGGTGGGGTTTCAGGTGTCTCCAGAAGGGGGGGTGAGAAGGATTACTTATCCTGTCCTAGGTATTCCTTAAAGAGGTGGGGTTTCAGGTGTCTCCAGAAGGGGGGTGAGAAGGATTACTTATCCTGTCCTAGGTATTCCTTAAAGAGGTGGGGTTTCAGGTGTCTCCGGACATCTCATTGTGTTGTGACATCTTGACGTGTTTCAATTCTATTTTGCAGACGTGAAGAGCTGGTTGGTGATGTTTGGTTTCCAGCTCAGTAACATCATACCAGGCTTCCCCAGACACCCCATGGATTTTGTTGACCCACCTTATGAACTACTGGCGAGCCAGGACTGCGAGACGGCTCCGGTGAGTCATTTATAAAATACATATTACACCAACTAAGACTACACAGGCGAATCTCAATGTAATTGATGTTAATTCATTGAAATATAACAGTCTGGCCTGACTCTCTACTGTCTCCAGCTGATCACCGGGGTGCAGCATGCAGTAGAGCGCCACAACCAGGCCTTCATGGCTCTGGAGGGGAGGTTGCTCAACAAGGAGCGCCGGACCAAACAAGACAAGCCTGGCTACTGGTTCGGCACCAAGATCCCCATCGTGGGCCGGGGCATGATGCTGGCCATCAAGGAGGGCCATGTGATGACTGGTGTATCAGGCCTGGCCAGCGAGGACAGCCGTAAAGTGGCCCAGGTCCTGAACAACGCCGTCTATCTGGAGGGGACCCACTACACCATAGACGGGAAGGACTGCCACTTCTTTGTGAAGCTGGGCCTGGCTGACAGTGACCTGCTGTCTCTGGGGCTGAGTGGTGGGAGGAAATCCCTGGAGAACGGCGTCAACGTGACTGTCAGCGGACGCTCTCGCCGGGGTGTCACTGTGGAGATCCACACGGCGGCGTTGTCCCTGAGCGTACGTTACGGCCTAGCGGCTGACGTGCTGGAGAAGGAGAGGGGTCGCCTGCTAGAGCAGGCCCACCAGAGAGCCCTGTCGGGGGCCTGGATGAGAGAGCAGCAACATCTGAAAGAGAGCAGAGAGGGAGGGAGGCTGTGGGCAGAGGGAGAGAGTCAGCAGCTCCTGGCAACAGGGAAGGTGCCAGGCTACGATGGGTACTATGTGCTGCCTGTGGAGCAGTACCCAGAACTGGCAGACAGCAGCAACAACATCCAGTTCCTCAGACAGAACGAGGTGGGCAAGAGGTAACAGAGCACCGCCCCTTTGACACTTCATCTCCTAGGGAGAGTAAAGGGGGTTTCCCTGGCAGTGCTGCAGGGGCATCTTGAGAGGACACGATCTCACAAAACAGATGTCTTGCTGAAGGTTAAAACAGCGCCTGAATGAGTTCAGACAATGATTTAGAAAAAGCACCCTTAACTACTAACGATAAGGAACTTACTTTTTTAAGAGGGGAAAAAAAGGGATTTTGGAAAAACTAGAAAATCTTTTTACATTTTTTTGGGGGGGGTTGGGGGGGGTTGGTATTGATGCCAATGAGGAAAAAGTGAACTGCTTTCAAACATCTAATCAGACGTACCCAACACAGCACAGACAATGGCAACCCAGTCAAGGCTTTTCTTTCTAATGGCTAAACAACTCTTCAACTGTCTCAGACCGCTGTCTGGAGAACATAGAGCCAATCATAACCATGAACAATGTTTAAGGACGCTCAGTTGTTCTTCATTCAACGTACATAGTAATATATGGTTTAATTGAACAGAGACAGATACTGAGGATGTGACATGTATGTAGATTTGTATGTTCCCGTGCAGTAGACTTTGAAATAAGACTTTCACTTGTTGTTGACTACCAAGATCAGTCAGGAAGCCCTCTCTCACTTAAAAAATAGAAATGGACTCAAAATGCTATTTATTTTAATCCGTTTTTATTTTTCTTGCTCTTTTTGTTTGCACTATATGACAATCGTGATGCATTTGTATTGAGGAAGACATTATTTTCTTTTTTTGTAAAATATGAAAGTATTCTCGATGTTTGTTTTTGATTTAATATTTGCAGCCCAAGACAACATGTTACGGACAATGTGGTGTATGTCGTGTTTTGATATTGTTTACATTTTTTTTTTTGTCTTTACAACTGTGAAACCTGTTTCCTTACACATTACCAAGTTAAATGTGTACATTCATTCAGCAACACAGATCCATGTCCAGAAAGCGGTCTAATTTGTACATTTCTCAAAAGAAGAGACTTTTACTATTGTTCTGTGAAAATCCCTAGAAGAGTGTCTACTTACATTTATTTATTACATTTGATTGGTCAAACTCGAACCTTTTACATTTGATTGGTCAAACTCGAACCTTTTACATTTGATTGGTCAAACTCAAACCTTTTACATTTGATTGGTCATACTCAAACCTTTTACATTTGATTGGTCAAACTCGAACCTTTTACATTTGATTGGTCATACTCGAACCTTTTACATTTGATTGGTCATACTCAAACCTTTTACATTTGATTGGTCATACTCAAACCTTTTACATTTGATTGGTCAAACTCGAACCTTTTACATTTGATTGGTCATACTCAAACCTTTTACATTTGATTGGTCAAACTCGAACCTTTTACATTTGATTGGTCGAAACTCAAACCTTTTACATTTGATTGGTCAAACTCGAACCTCCCCTTTCAACACAGGAGCTTTTTATTTTTTTTATTTTTATTTTTTAACCTAGTAACCACACCCAATATCTGTAAAACGTATATTTTCACTGTGAAGAACCACAGTATGGATGTCAATATGTACATGAATAGGTATCATGAACCACTCTTTACACTAGGGTGAGGATTATGTGGGATGTTTATCAGAATAAACTTGGTTTTTCATGTTGCATGGGCTGTTCTTTTCCCTCTTTCGGCAAGGAGCTGTGGTTCGACGTGCTTCCCTGGGGACAGTGGTGGACTAACTTCCACTCAGCACTTCCACTATTTTTATCATTAGCCTAAACTTTGAAAATTGCGAATAAATCAAAGCAAATTAATCTGCCAAATGCTGAGTGGCAGGTAAAATTGGCTTCCTTGGTAATGCTGAGGTAAATTAAGATTAAAGGCGGGTGTTGTATTATTCCAATTGAGATCATTGGAGGCAAACCACTTCCTGTCAGCTGCAGTGGGTTGTCATGGCTCCCAAGCTATTTTTACAGGTTTAATTATCACCTGCCAGAAGCATCTTTGAACCCTGACCTCTGCCGTATAAAGACTGACTGGAGTACAGCAGTGATGTCGAGAACGGTCCGGCTCCAAGCTAACAAGCATCTGTAATCATTAACATCTCCATTTGCATATCGGCCTGAGCGCCTCCATGACAGTAAAATAATCTATAGAACATGGGGTCAGGACAGATACTCAGCAGGTCATAATGTTCTGGACGAGTTGCACCTCATGCAGATCAAACTCACTGCTCCATGTCTAAAGCCTCATCAGTGGCGGTTGGTGACGTTTAAGATGAGGGAGGACATTACATTTTTTTATGAGCATGGCCTTTTTTCTATTACAGCATATTGGATGACTGTCATTCATATTCCATTAACCCAGTTCAATGTAACATCAATAGGTTCAGGCTACTACATGATACTCCAATGTTCCCTGTACTCATCATGAGGTTGCTTCAACCCAGTCTATGAATGAAAGTTTACAACATAGGTGCACACAGGTTGAAAGAAAGATTTGAGATGACAGACAGTGACACATTCAATACCAGATTGCACACTCTTGCCTGCATCTAGCTGATCTAGGGTGTAGTCATTAGTCTAAAAGTTGCAAACGAGAGTTTCTATTGGACAAATTCAGGTATGTTTATCCCCGTTTCGTTCCACTTGCTTCCGTTTAAGAAACATTTTTCAACAGAATCGGCGTAATGAATACACCCCTGATCACACGAAAACAGTTTACTTTCATAGCCACATACAAGCAGCTCGTTGTATTCCTTCAAGCCGTCTACACGCTCTCGTCCTCTCACCTTTTCCCTTCTCTTGTGAAAGTCAATGCACAACACATCAGCTGTCTGTGACCAGGCAAGAAAACCTCATTTGTTTACAAGCATGATAGTTGTACTTTTAGTTTATGGTTGACGTAGCTTGTTGGCCATAAGCCAATCGGCCGTTTCTCAACGAGTTCAAAGCACGTGAATGCATCCAACTGGTATTTACGAATTCACAAGTGGTAATCACCACCTTCCCATTCGGTTACGAATGCAGCATTAAACGCAGGCTGCGACCTGCAAAGTTGCGAGTTCGAAATTCCAGTTGCGACTTTGGTTTTCGAACCTTAACCAACATTCTTAACTAATCACATTTTTAATATACTAAGTTTATAAGTTTATAACTTTCTGACTGAACAGCTTTCGGACTAATAAATAAAACGGCTGGCACAGTGGACTAGACACTGGACAGAAGGTCATCGGTTCTAATATTGATGATCCTCTTTCTCAAAAATGTATATATTTCTGTGTAATTCACATTTTTATTTTAAGACAAATATTGAAAGCCTCGAGTCAATGGTGCTACCTGTCAATGATTTTAGAGGGACGGTTTAAATGGTTTGATAATCCAAATCTGTATACGCTTGTAAGAGATCTTGATACATTATAACACGTCCCAAAATACCTCCAGAGGTGGTCAGGAAAATCTTTATTTATTTATCTTGGCAAGTCAGTTAAGAACAAATTCTTATTTACAATGACGGCCTACCAAAAGGCGAAAGGCCTCCTGTGTGGATGTGGGCTGGGATTAAAAATAAAAATACAGAACTAAACACATCACGACAAGGGATCACAATCAGTTATCGTCTACAGTTAGTTCTAAAGATGTGGGCACATTCAGAATGTGGACAAGATCAGGACACATGTTAGCACCAGGTATAAACGGGGCTTAGATCTGAACTCACAGAATGACTGAAATACAAAAGAAATACAAACACTCCCTGGCCCCACACTCAGCCTACATGTGAGAGCTTTAAGCCAGTGAGGTGAGGAGCACTGCCCAAAATGAGCCACCTGACTAAACACACAGCTAAAAGGCACATAAACACATGTGTTTAGTATAGCGAACTGTAAAACTGTAAACCAGCTATAACTGGTTTTAACTGTAGCACCTCCTTTGACTAACAAGTAAAGTCTGTTGTTTGAATGATTTAACTTGTTTTTTTTTGGAAGTTCCTTAGTTACCTTACATAGTTTTCTTTACCATGAAAAGCAAATATTTGTTATTGTTGACTGAAAGAGAAACTTGAGTTTCCTACATCTCCAATCTGAAAAACAAACAACAATTAAATGTCAACTGTTATTAATTCAACTGATTACTCATCCTTTATTGAGACATTTTTCTTTGGTGAAGACGTAACAAATCTTTTTAAAAAACGAAAGTTTGCTTTAATACTTTGAGTGTTCCTGTTTTTCTTTGGCATATGACGTACAAAGTCAAGTGTGCAACAATTTAGCGAGCATAATAAAGTTACCACAAAAAAGAGACGGAAACAGGAAGTGAAAAATCAGTTGAAACTCCCAGAGGAGTTCACGGTCGTGACTAGATAGAGTACAGTTGTGACCGGAAGTGACTTCGTAGCCGGTTAGAAGAGTATTTAGCTAACCCTTTTCCTAACTTTAACCTAATTCTCCTAACCTGCTACGTTACTTCTCCTAACCTGCTACGTTACTTCTCCTAACCTGGTACGTTACTTCTCCTAACCTGCTAAGTTACTTCTCCTAACCTGGTACGTTACTTCTCCTAACATGCTACGTTACTTCTCCTAACCTGCTACGTTACTTCTCCTAACCTGCTACGTGACTTCTCCTAACCTGGTACGTTACTTCTCCTAACATGCTATGTTACTTCTCCTAACCTGCTACGTTACTTCTCCTAACCTGCTACGTTACTTCTCCTAACCTGCTACGTTACTTCTCCTAACCTGCTACGTTACTTCTCCTAACCTGCTACGTTACTTCTCCTAACCTGCTACGTTACTTCTCCTAACCTGCTACGTTACTTCTCCTAACATGCTACGTTACTTCTCCTAACATGCTACGTTACTTCTCCTAACCTGCTACGTTACTTCTCCTAACCTGCTACGTTACTTCTCCTAACCTGCTACGTTACTTCTCCTAACCTGCTACGTTACTTCTCCTAACCTGCTATGTTACTTCTCCTAACCTGCTACGTTACTTCTCCTAACCTGCTACGTTACTTCTAACCCTAACTAATGCTACGTTACTTCTCCTAACATGCTACGTTACTTCTCCTAACACTTCTGCTAACCTGCTGTTACTTCTCCTAACCTGCTACGTTACTTCTCCTAACCTGCTACGTTACTTCTCTAACATGCTACGTTACCTGCTACGTTACTTCTCCTAACATGCTGCTAACTACGTTACTTCTCCTAACATGCTACGCTAAGTTACGTTACTTCTCCTAACTAACCTGCTACGTTACTTCTAACATGCTAACCTGCTAACCTGCTACGTTACTTCTCCTAACCTGCTACGTTACTTCTCCTAACCTGCTACGTTACTTCTCCTAACCTGCTACGTTACTTCTCCTAACCTGCTACGTTACTTCTCCTAACCTGCTACGTTACTTCTCCTAACCTGCTACGTTACTTCTCCTAACCTGCTATGACTTCCGGTCATAGCTGTATTCCACCTAGTCAAAACCGCTGTACACTGTTAGGCTCAGGGATCAGGTTATCATGTTCCACAAACAGCAGCAGCAGCAGCACAGGACCGTCCAACAGGCCGTGAGACAGGCGTGCTCCCCTCCTCCTCCTCCGCCTTCTAGACTCCTGTCCTCCACCATATACACTGACAGGGAGGAAGACAAAGGCAGGTTGGCATTTATTGTTATGAATCTTGTCCTGGAGGCAGCTCTACAGATTGGTCACTAGCTGGCACAATCTCATTTTAGACCTAACCTTACCCACAGTGCCAACCCTAATGCCTAACCCTAACCTTAAATTAAGACAAAAAAAACATTTGGTTTCATGAATTTTTACAAAAT
>NC_068431.1:9724235-9991735 GCF_023373465.1 Oncorhynchus keta
TTTTTGTGGCACCTGACCACGCGACTTAACAGTAGTCCATGTGTGACAAAATTAGGACCTGTAGGACCTGCCTTGTTGATAGTGTTGTTAAGAAGGTAGAAACTAGGGCATGTAGGACCTGCCTTGTTGATAGTAGTGTTAAGAAGGTAGAAACTAGGGCATGTAGGACCTGCCTTGTTGATAGTAGTGTTAAGAAGGTAGAAACTAGGGCATGTAGGACCTGCCTTGTTGATAGTAGTGTTAAGAAGGTAGAAACTAGGGCATGTAGGACCTGCCTTGTTGATAGTGTTGAGAAGGTAGAAACTAGGGCCTGTAGGACCTGCCTTGTTGATAGTGTTGTTAAGAAGGCAGAGCTTTATTATAGACAGACTTCTCCCTGTCTTAGCTACTACTGCAACAATATGTTTTGACCATGACAGTTTACAATCTAGTGTTACTCCAAGCAGTTTAGTCATCTGAACTTGCTCAATTTCCACATGATTTACTACAAGATTTAGTTGATGAGCTTCCCTGAGACGGTTTCTTACAGTTTGTGCAGAAATTTGTCAGTTGTGCAAACCCACAATTTCATCAGCTGTTCGGGTGTCTGGTCTCAGACAATCCTGCAGGTGAAGAAGCCGAATGTGGAGGTCTTGGGCTGGCGTGGTTACACGTGGTCTGCGGTTGTGAGGCCAAATTCTCTAAAACGATGTTGGAGGTGGTTTATGGTAGAGAAATTAACATTCAATTCCCTGGCAACAGCTCTGGTGGACATTCCTGCAGTCAGCATGTAAATTGCACTCTCCCTCAAAACTTGAGACATCTGTGGCATTGTGTTGTGTGACAAAACTGCACATTTACAAGTAGCCTTTTATTGTCCTCAGCACAAGGTGCACCTGTGGAATGATCATTCTGTTTAATCAGCTTCTTAATATGCCACACCTGTCAAGTGGATAGATTATCTTGACAAATGAGAAATGCTCACTAACAGGGATATAAAAGAAATTGGTGCACATAACGTGTGGACATTTTCGGGGATCTTTTTTTTCAGCTTGTGAAACATGGGACCAACACTTTCCATGTTGCGTTTATATTTTTGTTCAGCATATCTTAACATTGTAATGATAATCAGAGAACAAGGTCTGAATTGAATTATGTGCAATACTTTCCACTTCCACAGACACAGTTAATAAGGAGGTGTGTGGGTCATATGGCCAAGAGCCCTTTCTGTGGCTGACAAGTCCCACCCATATCAAAGACTATTATATTAGTTTTGCCATTTGTTTCAGAAAAGTAAAACTATAGTTTTAAGCAGCTGCAGTAAAGTTATATTTGAACTTTCCTTAGTTTAATTTAGACACAACTGTACAAATTCAACATTGAAAGAATAAATAAATCAAGCAGATAATTGCAAATCTTCCCTTTGCACAGTTAAAGATATCTATAATGTGTCTGGGTGAATAATTGCAGTATTACCTCGGGTTGAATCGACTTATCTGTAATGCGATTCTTTTTCTGTATTTTTGCATCAACAAAGCCTTTTTCTTGATTTACTTTGTATAAAAACCCATTGATTGTTGCTTGTCGGCTCCTCGGTTCTCACAGGCAGGAGAACTTGACGATGGGTGCGTTGATGTGGTCGAGAGACGGCTGAGACGGTCTGCCGACATGTGGTGCTTTCATAGAGACAGATAGAGGAATTCCAGTGGCTTGGGAAAGTATTCATCCCCTTGGGATTTTTCCTATTTTTTTGCATTAAAACCTAGAATTAAACTCGATTTTGGGGGGGAGGTTGTATCATTTGATTTACACAACATGTCTACCACTTTGAAGACGCAAAATATTTTTTTATTGTGAAACAAAAAAGAAATAAAACTAAAAAATAGAAAACTTGGGCGTGCATAACTATTCACCCGCCCAAAGTCAATACTTTGTAGAACCACCTTTTGCCGTAATTACAGCTGCAAGTCTCTTGGGTTATGTCTCTATAAGCTTGGCACATCTATCCACTAGGATTTTGTCCAATCTTCAAGGCAAAACTGCTCCAACTCCTTCAAATTGGATGGGTTCCGCTGGTGTACAGCAATCTTTAAGTCATACCACATATTCTCAATTGAATTGAGGTCTGGGAATACTTTTGCAAGGAACTGTAGATAGAGGTCTTTATATCTGTGCCATTATAACATATGTGACAGCGTGGGCTGTGCCATTATAACATATGTGACAGTGTGGGCTGTGCCATTATAACATATGTGACAGTGTGGGCTGTGCCATTATAACATATGTGACAGCGTGGGCTGTGCCATTATAACATATGTGACAGCGTGGGCTGTGCCATTATAACATATGTGACAGTGTGGGCTGTGCCATTATAACACATGTGACAGTGTGGGCTGTGCCATTATAACATATGTGACAGTGTGGGCTGTGCCATTATAACATATGTGACAGTGTGGGCTGTGCCATTATAACATATGTGACAGTGTGGGCTGTGCCATTATAACACATGTGACAGTGTGGGCTGTGCCATTATAACATATGTGACAGTGTGGGCTGTGCCATTATAACATATGTGCCATTATAACATATGTGTGGGCTGTGCCATTATAACATATGTGACAGTGTGGGCTGTGCCATTATAACATATGTGACAGTGTGGGCTGTGCCATTATAACACATGTGACAGTGTGGGCTGTGCCATTATAACATATGTGACAGTGTGGGCTGTGCCATTATAACATATGTGACAGTGTGGGCTGTGCTGTGCCATTATAACATATGTGACAGTGTGGGCTGTGCCATTATAACATATGTGACAGTGTGGGCTGTGCCATTATAACATATGTGACAGTGTGGGCTGTGCCATTATAA
This sequence comes from Oncorhynchus keta, assembly GCF_023373465.1. Classification (NCBI taxonomy): domain Eukaryota; kingdom Metazoa; phylum Chordata; class Actinopteri; order Salmoniformes; family Salmonidae; genus Oncorhynchus; species Oncorhynchus keta. Next base: position 9,727,086 of record NC_068431.1, read on the forward strand.
CATATGTGACAGTGTGGGCTGTGCCATTATAACATATGTGACAGTGTGGGCTGTGCCATTATAACATATGTGACAGTGTGGGCTGTGCCATTATAACATATGTGACAGTGTGGGCTGTGCCATTATAACATATGTGACAGTGTGGGCTGTGCCATTATAACATATGTGACAGTGTGGGCTGTGCCATTATAACATATGTGACAGTGTGGCTGTGCCATTATAACATATGTGACAGTGTGGGCTGTGCCATTATAACATATGTGACAGTGTGGCTGTGCCATTATAACATATGTGATAGTGTGGGCTGTGCCATTGAGGCAATGTCCATTTGAAGTAGTCAATTTTCTTCATGACATGACTCCTACAAGGTCATCAGGATGAATCAGCCAATTATATTTGGAAGTCCCACCCAGTTGACATTAGAATGGTGGAAGTCTGCAATGGCACTGCTCATTCTAAAATGGCCTTTTGGCCACTAGAGGCCTTTATCATTCTCTATGGGTGCTTTCAAGACAAGGTGAAATCATGGTGATCTTCAGGTCAGATATTCTGATGGTGCTGGATGACCGTTCAAAATGAATTTTCCCCAGTCTGAGATTGTTTTATTTGCACAGTTCCCAGTGGTCTTGAAAGCACTGAAGTCAGACATTTCCGAGTTCCCAGTTGTTTTGAACAGGGAATCAGCTCAAGATAGATGCCAGAGCTTGAGACTTGAAATAGAGTTGAAAAACCTTTTTTTTTAAAACAAATTCCCAGTCAGTTTTTCACCCAAAATTCCCAGTTTTCATGAACACACTGAAGTCAGAGATTTCCATGCGTTTTGAAAGCGGCATTGGCCTATCAGCTGACTCCCTTGTTTAAAGAGCCATTGAACAAGCAGTTGCTCATGGAGAAAAAAATAAAAACGGTTCAGTCTTAGAGGTCTGTTTCCTGACCGATTAGGTGTTTGGTTAATGACATTTCTTACATTGTTAACCCAGGAAATGTTAGGATTTCTTGATTTAGAAACCTATTTCACTTCCTTAAAAACCCGCAAAATGAATCAAAGATCAGTAAACGCTTTAATGAGAGAAAAATTGACAATTACAGAATATAATTTCTCAAACAACCTTTACTTGCTATTCTCTGATAAAGATCGTGATTTAGTCTTCCAATAGGCAACTTCACATTTCACAAGAGGTTTAGGATCAGTGGCAGCGTCTTGCACACCGTTTTGAGGAGGTAGTCACAAACTGAGCAGGACTAAACGTCACACGATACCGATTTCTTTATTTTTTGCTGTGTCTTTCAGTACGATTGTATATTGTGCTTGAATTACAAATAGTGCATGATACAGACTAATAAATACAAAAAAAAATGTCTCCTTCACCAACTGAATGAATCCCAGTCTGGGTTTGTGTGAAGAAACAAGCATTTTTTCATTTGAGTAAAAAAAGCATACTTTTAAGTAACCCTTTGACAAAATGTATTTCAAAAATAAAAAAAGTAAATTCTGTATTTAGTAATATCTTTAGACTACATATATTTAACAATGCCATTAATTGGTATGGAAAGTTTGACATTTCAGTTTGACAGTGGCTTCACATAAATGACCTAAATTAATTGATCCAGCAGATAAGGGAACATAGAATTCTAATTCATTAGCTACACATTCAAACTAAATTCTCAAAATGGTCAAATCACTACATGCGTTAGGTACACAGGCAATGTGCTTTCATTCGAGCAGGAAAGAATCAATGAATTCTCTGAATAAGTTACTTCCTAATACACAATGAAATACATTCTCAATTAAGGAGCAGGCAGAAGTCAAAGCTTGAAGTAGGTAAAGGGTTGTTCTTGATCCAGTGGGTTTGGCCTCCTGACGGCGATCAATGGAAGACGGTCTGCCTCCAGCGCTTGTCGTACAGGAAGGGCCAGAGGCTATCCCTCACTGCAGTCTTAAAGGGGATGGGCTCCACGCTGAGGCCCAGCAGCTCAAGACGGGAACACTCCAGCCGGGCATTGTGAGGTCTCTGAGCCGCCGCACCGGCAGGCTGCTCCGTAATCTGGGGTGGAAGAGGGTCATAGGCAGTGGGGGAGGGAGGGGATAAACAGCATCAGGAAATAATGTTTAGATGGAGAATTATCTTTAAGTGCATTTGTGTGGGAGAAGCAACATGAGATGAGACCGATCAATAAATACACATTTATTCATGAGTAACAGAAAAAGGAAATGCACACAGGCTATCATACCGGTATCAAATGACTGCTGGGCAGGTTGAAAGCATCTGCAATCGCACAGGCCATTTCATATTTGGTCATTTGTTCCTTTCCAGAGTAATGGAAGATCCCTCGTATTGATGGGTCCTGGAAAGCACAAAAACACATGCAGAAGATACAATGAATATAATGAAGGGACCAGACCATAGACATTGCCTTATGGGCTGTTCAATCAACCAGTCAGTTTGAGCTCACCTGGCGCCTCCGCTCAGCCATCTGTCTGCAGACTCGAGCCACATCGTTGACGTAGGTGGGGAAGCGCTGCTGACAGTGCTCCACATTGCAGCTCTCTGTCCCATCCTGAACCTTGTCCCACAGCACCGTCACAGCGCTCTCATCCACACGCTCTACCTCGCCGTACAGTATGGGCACTCGCAGCACAGCCGCACCTGCATAGGGGAGGAATTGAAATGACAGATTAACATTTAGGGATCAGGGAGCCAAGGATGCGTGAGAAGTTACACATGACTATAGAGTACGAAAAGAAAGATAAACACAATGACACCGATAGTAAAGGAATGAGTAGAGTGTTGACGCACCAGGGCTGTGTCTCAGGACCGTACTCTCCCCCGCTACCTTGGACTTGCCATACACATTTAAAGGATTAGGAGTGTCGTTCTCTCCATAGGGAGGGTTCCGACCATCAAACACGTAGTCAGTGCTGATGTAGATGAGGAAGACCCCAGCTTCAGATATCACAACACAAACAGGAAAATCTGTTCAGGGAACTGTAGAAACCATAGGCCTACATGTTTATTTTAGAAACGTGTTAATAGTAATATTATATTTCAAACAACCTCGATGGCACACTAGCACTTTAGTAAGAGCTCATTTACATTTTTGAACATTGTGAATTTGTTTATTTAACATAACACTTTATCAAAGAGATGTTTTAAATATTACTGCACAGTTAAGTTATTATATTGAACAAAAATAAAAACGCAACATGTAAAGTGTTGGTCCCATGTTTCATGAGCTGAAATAAAAGATCCCCAGAATTTTCCAGATGCACAAAAATCTTATTTCTCTCAAAAAATGTCATGCAGAAATGCATTGACATCCCAGTTAGTGAGCGTGTCTCCTTTACCAGCGTGATTACATTGACAGGTGTGGCATATCAAGGAGCTGATTAAACAGTATGATCATTACAGAGGTGCACCTTGTTCTGGGGACAATAAAAGGTTATCCTACAATGTCCAGTTTTGTCACAACACCAGATGTCTCAAGTTGAGGGAGGGTGCAAATTGACTGCAGGAATATCCACCAGAGCTGTTCCCAGAGAACTGAATGTTCATTTCTCTACCATAAGCCGCTTCCAATGTCATTTTAGAGAATTTGGCGGTATATCCAACCGGCCTCACAACTGCAGACCACGTGTACCCATGCCAGCCCAGCACCTCCACATTCAGCTTCTTCACCTGAGGGATTGTCTGGGGATTGGGGGATGGTGCTGAGGAGTATTTCTGACTCTAATAAAGCCCTTTAGTGGGGAAAAAACTCATTCTGATTGGCTGGGCCTAGCTCCCCAGTGGGCTGGCCTATGATGTCCCAAGCCCACCCATGTCTGTGCCCCTAACCAGTCATATGAAATCCATAGATTAGGCCCTAATAAAATGTATTTAAATTGACCGATTTCCTTCTCTGAACTGAGACTCAGTAAAATCTTTGAAATTGTTGCGTTTATATTTTTGTTCAATATATATATATATATATATATATATATATATATATCAAAAAGTATACATTAAACACCTGAAATTGTGCAATTGTGCATCCTGAATTCTCAGTGCGTATGATTCTGATAATAAAGCAGACCCACCTGACTCTTTAGCTAAAGTCCCAGATGCATGGACATTCAGGTTCAGGGCTGCCTCTGTGTGCTGCTCTACCACATCTGGCCTCCTCTCCGCAGCACAGTGCACAATCACATGGGGCTGATGACACAGAATACATTCAACACAAGTAACAATACAGTAAGGAATATGTATGTACAATGATACCCAAGCCATTTATCCCCATTTTAGGCTGTTTAGCCTTTCATCTAAATTTCTGATGACAATGATTCCCACAAGGAATACAGTACTTCCAGAATTCTGCAGCCTACACAGAATGACAAGACTTCGATCCTCACCTGGAAGTCTCGAATGACAGCTCGCACAGCATCCTCGTCCGTTAGGTTGCATCGTAGGAAGCGGGGCTGAGCCCGTCTGTACCCACATCCCAAGGTGTTCCAGGCATTATTCTGGAACTCTTTATAAACCGCACGCCCAAGCAGCCCTGTGGCCCCTGTCACTAGCACACGCCTATAGGGGATGGCCACATTCGCCTAAAGAAGAGACACAGGAAAAATACAACTTAAGTTATACATTGTTTTGTTATGACTCCTGGCAATAAAAACTGATGTAATCCACATATGAACTAGCAGTTATATGAAGCAGAACATTTTGAAATTCATATAATCATTTACAGCTTAATGTCGTAAAACGATCTTTCATTTCCATTTTGACCTATGTACTGATACGTGCTAACAGGAGTGTATTCATTATGCCGATTCTGTTGCAAAACATTTCGTCTGCAACAGAAACATCTGGAACAAGTTGGGAAGGTACCCCGCGGACTTCACTCCGCTTTACAACACGAATTAATCGATCATTTATAGATGTGCAACTTGTACCAAACACTTCGCAAACTATTCAGATTGGAATGGCAAAGCGTGAAAACAACACAATTAAAATTAACTACAACTTCCGTTTAAACCCAACAGCGCTTACGTTAGGTTGAAGAGCGTTTGCAGTGTACGGTTTCTATTGCGAAACGTTTTGCAACAGACTCGCAGTAATGAATACACCTCAGTTCCTGTCACACAACCGTGCCAGAATGGGTGCCCAATGAGTCTAAACCGATTAGACACGATTCGAGACATTACAAGTCTTCGCCTAAATAAATAATTTATTTGAAATCTACTGGCTCACTAGACAACTTCGACCATTACTAGTTAGCAACAGGATTAGCTAGATTAATTCATTGTGATAGTGATGTAACGTTATTAGCTAACGTCGCAATTCTCTCTCAAAAGTAAAAATGCCCCCCGATTCTACTTTTACCTGCACCACCTCCACGTGCCCTGGGGTGAAATGTATCTTAAGTTCCTTTTCGTTCATGTCAACAGAAATATCAAAATGTAATATCTACTATGCTCATTCAATAAACGCCAATGTTTATATAATTTCTGTTGCGCATCTTCCCGGATCAGCTGTTTCCAGTCTCGCGAGAGGTTGCGCGGATATAGAGACACAGCGACCCTGTAAGCGAGTCCAACTGGTTACGGTCTCAAAATGTATATTAGTCCTTATGTTGAGGACACACAGTCCAACGAAATGTTTACTTGCGGGTTCCTTCTCGACAATGCAACAATAAAAACTATTTAAAAAACAAAGACGAACATAAGTAAAATGTCTCAGTAGAATAGAGTTGACCTTTTAGCGTAACTATAATAAATGAAGGCACAACTTAATAGTAACATTTCTTAAACGTGTAAATTATCAGGGAAGTGATTAAATTGTGCAGTATTAGCAAATCACGTTGGTATATCTCCTTACAAACACTAACCATGTACGCTAAACTCAGCAACTGGCCCAATGAATACAACCCCCAACTAGCTGGGGATAGCAAGCTATAGCACGTGCATTCACATACATTCATAGCTCCTGTGGCTAAAATCGCTGAGCAAGCTAAAGTTAGCTAGCAAGCTACCTTTATAGCAGTGGCTAATCTTAGCTAGCTGTTAAATCGTCACTCCTTACTAAATTATCGATCTTCACGTAAACCCTGTACATTTACCTCGTAATCTCCGTATTTATATTCCGACATCGTTTCCCACAAACACAACCATACAACTCGATCAAGCACCACCACTAATTTATAGAGAAAAAAAAAGGACAGAGTATTTTTTTTCCGGCAACATCAATTCTTAAAGGGGAAGTCTTGTGGTGTACCCCATAGTGACCAATAGATGGCAGTTCTATCTCACATATCTAGCAAGTCTAATAAAGCATAATCAGTTACATACATTATTTGAATATGTAAATGTATTTTTAGCTCATGCAGATATTCACATAGCCACTTCTAATGAAGCCTAGCTACTAGAAATCATTTAATTCCATTTTTGTCATTAGCTACCTACCTACTTTATAACAAACACCCTTTGTTCTAGCCCCATGGTAAAAAGTAATGTATGATTCTCGGTTACTTTAGCAAGTTACCATATTCCCGATGTGATATGGGCTGGACTACGTGGGCTTTCTGGTTTTGCTATATCTTTGAGAATGAGCGTCATACTACAATATAGTTAAATAAAGGTAATAAAAACATTTACTTTTGACGTCAAGTTAACAAAAGCTGTATCCCATATAGACATGACAGTGTCCTGTCACACATTCCTGAGAGTGACATCCTGACACATTTGAGTCTGTACGTGCACACTTGGAACGGTCACTTCAAAGACCAAACTTTGATAATTTTTTGTTGCAATAACAACAATATTTGTGGTCAAGGTTGGGGTGGAGAAACGTGTGAAAGCTGACAGATAAAGTAACAGGTGTTCCTTCCCATGTCCCCCAAATATCAATCGCCCCTTCCTCCTGTATGGTGTAGCTCGCACTTCTGGCTTTTACACAGTACGTCATTAAAACAAAATATTCAATAGAAACCTGATTGCAGATATCATATCAGCTCAAGAAATACTAAATAATATCGGACAGAAATAAATAGATTGACCACCTCCGAAAAAGAGTAACAATCAAAAACACATTTCTAAACTATGTAATTGAAGGGTAGTGAAAGGGTCAAGATAGAAACCAACTTAGGAACAGATGACCAATTCATTGGCCAAAAGGTTAATAGCAGTTGTGAAGGGACATCGCGTTGTTTCAATGTTGTCAGTGACTTAAAACATGGTCTGAAGTTGCTTGAGAGTTGAAGTCAATTTCACATCAGCCATGCGCATTGCAGAATTAGACTTACATTTCAGAGGAAAATAACTCATGGGGATAAGCAATGCCCTGAAGTTTTGGTATTTTGGTGCACTCTGCATGCCTCATTTCTTAGAACTGGACAAGAGTGAGTTTGTTAGTATGGCAGCAATCCCACTCACTCACCCTCATGCCTCCTACTGTAATGAATAGGCCAACACTACCTCCTCCCTGTGGTAGGTCAAGGGGAAGAGTGAGTGACATGATTTTACAACAATCCAGAGGCTGTACCCCTCATGGTCAGCAGAAACCCAGTGAACCTACCAGTACATGTTGGATGTTGTTTCTTAGAATGTAATGCTGAGTTCAAAACAACTGGTAACTCTGGAATCTCCGACTTCAGTGCATTCAAGTACACTGGGATCTCGCGTAAAATAAAATAAATAAAAAATCAGACTGGGAAAAATAGTTTTAGTCATCCAGCTCGGACTTCGGAAACTTGGCATCTTTCTAGATCTCAAACTTTCCTTCCTAAACATCACTGGCGTTATGATTTGACTTTGTCCCCCCAGAGCTCCCGGTTGTCTTGAATGCACCATAATAAATGGGTGAAATATATTATAGGAAATTAATTATGAGTGTTGTGTGTACTTCAAGTATTAGTAGGATACTTAAACAGCTAGGAACATAAGCATTTCGCTACACCCGCGATAACATGCTAAATATGTGTACACGACCAATCTAATTTGTTTTGAACAATTATTCACAGTTCAACGAAAAATCCAAGTCCTACATCTTTGGAACCTGGTGAAGCTGGAATTCTCAGAATCTATAATACACACCATCCATCATATAAACCATTATTGCAGGAGTATGCATATGAAACCATGAGTAATGAATTGGGTCTCTAATACTCTGTACATCTATAGAGTATTATACCATAATATACTAAAGCCCTCAAACTCAACTCTGGACCTCAAAGTTCTGCTGCGTTTTTTCAATGTTCCCCTATAATCATGGCCTGATTTAGACCTGGGACACCGGGTGAGTCCAATTAATTAGAACAGAAAACCAGCGGGCTCCAGACCTCGTAAGGTAACAGTTGAATACCCTGTACATACGGTGTTTTTTCGGAAAGTATTCAGATCCATTGACTTTTTCTCATTTTGTTACGTTACAGCCTTATTCTAAAATGTATTCAATTGTTTCTTCCCACATCAATCTACACACAATATCCCATAATGACAAAGTGAAAACATTTTTATTTTTTTATTTTTTTACATATGTATTACTGTTACGTTCCCTAGTTTCTGTGTTGTAGTTTGTGTATTTGAGTGTGTTTCAGGAGATAGCTTCCTGAAATCCCCCAGCAGCTGATTGGTCGACTCCACGATTAATTGGATAGCTGACCCCGCCCCCTCATCAGGAATCGCTGTCTCCAATTTCCAATGCCTTCTGAAGCTATAAAAGCCAGTGTTCTGTTGTTCAGGGAAGAGATTGATTGTGATATAGATTATTGCTGAGAGAGGAGGTTGATGGCTGAGGGGTGTAGCATGTTGATGGCTGAGGGGTATAGCATGTTGATGGCTGAGGGGTATAGCATGTTGATGGCTGAGGGGTGTAGCATGTTGATGGCATGTTGATGGCTGAGGGTGTAGCATGTTGATGGCTGAGGGTATAGCATGTTGATGGCTGAGGGGTATAGCATGTTGATGGCTGCTGAGGGGTATAGCATGTTGATGGCTGAGGGGTAGCATGTTGATGGCTGAGGGGTAGCATGTTGATGGCATGTTGATGGCTGAGGGTGTAGCATGTTGATGGCTGAGGGTGTAGGTTGATGCATGTTGATGGCTGAGGGTGTAGCATGTTGATGGCTGAGGGGGGTGTTGATGGCATGTTGATGGCTGAGGGGTGTAGCATGTTGATGGCTGAGGGGTGTAGCATGTTGATGGCTGAGGGGTGTAGCATGTTGATGGCTGAGGGGTGTAGCATGTTGATGGCTGAGGGGTGGAGCATGTTGATGGCTGAGGGGTGTAGCATGTTGATGGCTGAGGGGTGTAGCATGTTGATGGCTGAGGGGTGTAGCATGTTGATGGCTGAGGGGTGTAGCATGTTGATGGCTGAGGGGTGTAGCATGTTGATGGCTGAGGGGTGTAGCATGTTGGTCGTTGGTATGTACAATGTTACTTGTTGTTGATAGCCGTTTTGGAATGTTCTGTGTTTGTTGCTTTGTCAGAACTTCTTTAATGGCCTGAGTTAGTTTTTTCTCAGTTTTGTTGTTAAGTGGATTGTTTAATATTCTGTTTCATTTTGTTCCCAGGGGGAAGGAGGAGGCACCTAGGGAGTGCTTAGGCAAGAGGCCCGCGGGGAAACATATAGCCGTAGTATATTCACTGTCTAGGCACACCAGATAAGACCTGGGCGGACCACCCCCGTATTTTGGTTAGCGCACCAGGTGGTGCTAAGTTAGATAAGTAGTGGTTAGGCAGGTCAGATAGGAGAGGGTAGGTTAGGTAAGTAGTGGGTAGGCAGGTAAGGTAGGAGAGGGTAGGTTAGATAGGAGAGGGTAGGTTAGATGGGTAGGCAGGTCAGATAGGAGAGGGTAGGTTAGATAAGTAGTGGGTAGGCAGGTCAGATAGGAGAGGGTAGGTTAGATAAGTAGTGGGTAGACAGGTTAGAGAAGTAGTGGGTAGGCAGGTTAGATAAGTAGTGGGTAGGCAGGTTAGATAGGTAGTGGTTAGGCAGGTCAGATAGGATAGGAGAGGGTAGGTTAGGTAAGTAGTGGGTAGGCAGGTTAGATAGGAGAGGGTAGGTTAGATAAGTAGTGGGTAGGCAGGTCAGATAGGAGAGGGTAGGTTAGGTGGGTAGGCAGGTCAGGTAGGAGAGGGTAGGTTAGATAGGTGGTGGGTAGGCAGGTCAGAGGAGAGGGTAGGCAGGTTAGTTAAGTAGTGGGTAGGCAGGTTAGATAAGTAGTGGGTAGGCAGGTTAGATAAGTAGTGGGTAGGCAGGTTAGATAAGTAGTGGGTAGGCAGGTTAGATCAGTAGTGGGTAGGCAGGTTAGATCAGTAGTGGGTAGGCAGGTTAGATAAGTAGTGGGTAGGCAGGTTAGATAAGTAGTGGGTAGGCAGGTTAGACAAGTAGTGGGTAGGCAGGTTAGATAAGTAGTGGGTAGGCAGGTTAGATAAGTAGTGGGTAGGCAGGTTAGATAAGGAGAGGGTGGGCAGGTCAGATAGGAGAGGGTAGGTTAGATAAATAGTGGGTAGGCAGGTCAGATAGGAGAGGGTAGGTTAGATAGGTAGTGGTTAGGCAGGTCAGATAGGAGAGGGTAGGTTAGAAGTAGTGGGTAGGCAGGTTCGATAGGAGAGGGTAGGTTAGAAGTAGTGGGTAGGCAGGTCAGATAGGAGAGGGTAGATTCGGTAAGTAGTGGGTAGGCAGGTCAGATAGGAGAGGGTAGGTTAGATAAGTAGTGGGTAGGCAGGTCAGATAGGAGAGGGTAGGTTAGATAGGTTAGATAGGAAAGGGTAGGTTAGATAAGTAGTGGGTAGGCAGGCTAGATAGGAGAGGGTAGGCAGGCTAGATAGGAGAGGGTAGGCAGGTCAGATAGGAGAGGGTAGGCAGGTCAGATAGGAGAGGGCAGGTCAGATGGGAGAGGGTAGGTTCAGTAAGTTGTGGGTTGGCAGGTCAGATCAGAGAGGGTAGGTTAGGTAACTAGTGGGGAGGCAGGTTAAATAGGAGAGGGTAGGTTAGAGAAGTAGTGGGTCGGCAGGTCAGATAGGAGAGGGTAGGTTAGAGAAGTAGTGGGTCGGCAGGTCAGATAGGAGAGGGTAGGTTCAAGAAGTAGTGGCTCGGCAGGTCAGATAGGAGAGGGTAGGTTAGAGAAGTAGTGGGTCGGCAGGTCAGATAGGAGAGGGTAGGTTAGAGAAGTAGTGGGTAGGCAGGTCAGATAGGAGGGTAGGTTAGAGAAGTAGTGGGTAGGCAGGTCAGATAGGAGGGTAGGTTAGAGAAGTAGTGGGTAGGCAGGTCAGATAGGAGAGGGTAGGTTAGATAAGTAGTGGGTAGGCAGGTTAGATAAGTAGTGGGTAGGCAGGTTAGATAGGAGAGGGTGGGCAGGTCAGATAGGAGAGGGTAGGGGTAGGCAGGTCAGATAGGAGAGGGTAGGTTAGAGAAGTAGTGGGTAGGCAGGTCAGATAGGAGGGTAGGTTAGAGAAGTAGTGGGTAGGCAGGTCAGATAGGAGGGTAGGTTAGAGAAGTAGTGGGTAGGCAGGTCAGATAGGAGGGTAGGTTAGAGAAGTAGTGGGTAGGCAGGTCAGATAGGAGAGGGTAGGTTAGAGAAGTAGTGGGTAGGCAGGTTAGATAAGTAGTGGGTAGGCAGGTTAGATAGGAGAGGGTGGGCAGGTCAGATAGGAGAGGGTAGGTTAGAGAAGTAGTGGGTCGGCAGGTCAGATAGGAGAGGGTAGGTTAGAGAAGTAGTGGGTAGGCAGGTCAGATAGGAGGGTAGGTTAGAGAAGTAGTGGGTAGGCAGGTCAGATAGGAGGGTAGGTTAGAGAAGTAGTGGGTAGGCAGGTCAGATAGGAGAGGGTAGGTTAGATAAGTAGTGGGTAGGCAGGTTAGATAAGTAGTGGGTAGGCAGGTTAGACAAGTAGTGGGTAGGCAGGTTAGATAGGAGAGGGTGGGCAGGTCAGATAGGAGAGGGTAGGTTAGATAAATAGTGGGTAGGCAGGTCAGATAGGAGAGGGTAGGTTAGATAAATAGTGGTTAGGCAGGTCAGATAGGAGAGGGTAGGCAGGTCAGATAGGAGAGGGTAGGTTAGAGAAGTAGTGGGTAGGCAGGTCAGATAGGGGAGGGTAGGTTAGAGAAGTAGTGGGTAGGCAGGTCAGATAGGAGGGTAGGTTAGAGAAGTAGTGGGTAGGCAGGTCAGATAGGAGGGTAGGTTAGAGAAGTAGTGGGTAGGCAGGTCAGATAGGAGAGGGTGGGCAGGTCAGATAGGAGAGGGTAGGTTAGAGAAGTAGTGGGTCGGCAGGTCAGATAGGAGAGGGTAGGTTAGAGAAGTAGTGGGTAGGCAGGTCAGATAGGAGGGTAGGTTAGAGAAGTAGTGGGTAGGCAGGTCAGATAGGAGGGTAGGTTAGAGAAGTAGTGGGTAGGCAGGTCAGATAGGAGAGGGTAGGTTAGAGAAGTAGTGGGTAGGCAGGTTAGATAAGTAGTGGGTAGGCAGGTTAGACAAGTAGTGGGTAGGCAGGTTAGATAGGAGAGGGTGGGCAGGTCAGATAGGAGAGGGTAGGTTAGATAAATAGTGGGTAGGCAGGTCAGATAGGAGAGGGTAGGTTAGATAAATAGTGGTTAGGCAGGTCAGATAGGAGAGGGTAGGCAGGTCAGATAGGAGAGGGTAGGTTAGAGAAGTAGTGGGTAGGCAGGTCAGATAGGGGAGGGTAGGTTAGAGAAGTAGTGGGTAGGCAGGTCAGATAGGAGGGTAGGTTAGAGAAGTAGTGGGTAGGCAGGTCAGATAGGAGAGGGTAGGTTAGAGAAGTAGTGGGTAGGCAGGTCATATAGGAGGGTAGGTTAGAGAAGTAGTGGGTAGGCAGGTTAGATGGAGGGGGCTTTGACATTTACTTTCTTTGGTTCCGTACAGCCCCTTTTCCCCATATTACCGTGTGAAGGAATAAATTCCTAGTAAATGGTACCACTCTCTCTGCCTTTGTCATCCTTACTCACACCTCCAGTCCATACCTCTCACTTCACAGAGAGTTGAGTTGTCGCAGGGTGTTGCATCCCCTCTTCAGAGGCGTGCCTAACAATTACAAGTAAAACACTAAAATACCTTATTTACGTAAGTATTCAGACCTTCTGTTTTGAGACTTGAAATTGAGCTCAGGTGCATCCTGTTTGATTATCCAACTTGATTGCAGTAAACCTGTGGTCAATTCAACTGATTGGACATGATTTGGAAAGGCACACACCCGTCTATATAAGGTCCCACAGTTGACAGTGCATATCAGAGAAAAAACCAAGCCATGAGGGTGAGGGGATTGTCTTTAGAGCTCTGAGACGGGATTGTCTTGACACAGATCTGGTGAAGGGTACCAAAACATTTCTGCAGCATTAAAGGTCCCCAAGAACACAGTGGCCTCCATTCTTAAATGTAAGAAGTTTTGGAATCACCAATACTCTTCCTCGAGCTGGCCAAACTGAGCAATCAGGGAAAAGGGCCTTGGTCAGTGAAGTGACCAAGAAATCGACGGTCACTCTGACAGAGCTCCAGAGTTCCTCTGTGGAGATGGGAGAACCTTCCCGGAAGGACAACCATCTCTGCAGCACTCCACCAAACAGGCCTTTATGGTAGAGCGGCCAGACTGAAGCCACTCCTCAGTAGAAGGCACATGACAGCCCACTTGGAGCTTGCCAAAAGGCACCAGACCATGAGAAACAAAATTCTTTGGTCTGATCAAATCAAGATTCAACTCTTTGGCCTGAATGCCAAGTGTCACGTCTGGAGGAAACCTGGCATCATCCCTACGGTGAAGCATGGTGGTGGCAGCATCATGCGGTGGGGATGTTTTTCAGTGTCAGGATCGAGGGAAAGATGTACAGAGAGATCCTTGAAAACCTACTCCAGAGCGCTCAGACTGGGGCGAAGGTTCACTTTCAAACAGGACAACGACCCTAAGCACACAGCCAAGACAATGCAGGTTTGGCATCGGGACAAGTCTCTGAATGTCCTTGAGTGACCCAGCCAGAACCCGGGCTTGAACCTAATCAAACATCTCTGGAGAGACCTGAAAATAGCCGTGGAGTGACGCTCCCCGTCCAACCTGTCAGAGCTTGAGAGGATCTGCAGAGAAGAATAGGAGAAACTCCCCAAATACAGCTGTGCCAAACTTGTAGCGTCACACCCAAGACTCGAGGCTGTAATCGCTGCCAAAGTTGCTTCAACAAAGGACTGAGTAAAGGGTCTGAATACTTATGTAAATGTGTTTTTATACATTTGCAAACATGTCTAATAACCTATTTTGCCTTGTCATTGTGGGGTATTGTGTGTAGATTGAGGGGGTAAAATAACTAATACATTTTATAATAAGGCTAACGTAACAAAATGTGGAAAAAGTTAAGGAGTCTGAATACTTTCTGAATATACTGTATACTCTATAGCAGGGCTGTTCGATGTCAGTCCTGGAGGGTCGAAACACTTCTGGTTTACATCCTCATCTCATAAGGGACTAATTCAGACCTGGGACACCATGTGAGTGCAATGAACTACCAGGTATAAATAAATAAAAGTGTTTTGGCCCTCCAGGAACAGAAATGAACATCCCTGCTCTATACCAGGGGTATTCAACTCTTACCCTTATGAGGTCCAGAGGAGCCTGCTGGTTCTCCGTTCTACCTGATAATGAATTACACCCACTTGGTGTCCCAGGTCGAAATCAATTCTTGATTAGAGGATTTTTTTTTTTAAAGTGCAGGCAGTGGCACTGGCCACAAGGTCCAGAGGTAATGTACAGAGTCCTGAAACTTATGAGTTCATTCAACCACACCACACTTCTTGGCCTATTGCCAAGTCTTTTCAAACCATCAGATGATCAAAAAACACAAAGCACCGTGTAACTTTTTACATTTCTTTGTTTTATTTATTTTCTCTGCAGTGGAACAGCACACTCTCAAAGAGCCCAGAGATTAATTGAAGTCATCTCTGAATACCCATGTAATCAGCTGCCAACCCCCAGACAATGTATAAAAATGCAACTTCAAAAAATTAGTTCCCATTAATAAAACTAAAAATGATAAATTCATTCATCCTGAAAAAACAGAAAGTACAAAAAGAAAAAAAGTACATCAAGATGAAAAGCAGTTAACAGACTGACTGCAGCCACCCTTCCCAAATTTACCCAGAATTCTTGCTTCCAGCCTCAGAGATCAACTCTCTGAGTGTTTGACAGTTCATTAATCATCCACCAGGATTAGACAGGAGGGAATCTACAGTGAGAGTATGGCCAGTAGAGCGACCACCCAGTGGTCTGAACAGAATACAATTTCTCCAAAAGAATTGGTCTGGACGAGTAGGTTCAGATGTCAATCACAAACTGGGCATCGTCAGCTGTAGGGACAGAAGAGAGAACCCAGGTCAGTGTCGAGGACATATCCTTTCCTAAACTTCCAAAAACCTTTGAGCATCTACAAACTAAATGGGTCGGTCACAAGGTATGCAGCATAATGCTTGTCCAGCAGCTTGACATATCAGACAGGTTTTTGTTAGCTTTTCTCGAGGAGCAGTTCACCTTGAAACTTGGTCTAGTGCTGGTACAAAAACAAACAAAAAAAAGAGTCAACAAAACACACTAACTGGTTTGTACACCAGGTGATAGTCTGGGCATTTGTCACCTCATACACACTGCACTGATGATAACAGGCCTATGTAGCCTACTTCCTTATCCTCAGAAATAAACGACTTATTGGTCAACAACATCACATGAACAAAGCAACCTATCCCCTCCCTGTAATTACTGGTAAGGAATTTAAGGAGACTTAAAAATGAGGCAAGTTATAGAGGTGAGACATCAGAACATCATGTGAATGCAAGATTGAGTAAATCAAGTAACAGGGACTGAATGACAAGGATATATTTGTATCTTGGGATATTAGCATGATGCCTTTCAGACATAGCAACTGCTTTCCATTTCCCTACACTGTGAACTAAGACAGAATAAATCCAATGACTTGATTTACTCTCCTTGCAGTTTCTAATAACAAAACAAGACAACTTGTTTCTCAAGTATTTCCTTGAGGAGCCCTTAAAAAGGTGTTCCCTCTTTGTGTTGCTCAGTAAAAACACATCTGCTGCAAAGCCATGTGTGAGAAGAGTCAGGTGTTTAGGAGAGCAGGTAACCAAGAGGCCTGGCTAGGGGAAGAGGTTAATGGGTCTCATAGGATATACAGTAGTGTCACTGTAAGTATCAGGATCCAGACCAACCCGAGATGTCTTTGTTCTCGTCCATTTCCTTCAGCTTGCCCAGAGGGTGCTGGGCCGGTGCCGTGACCCCTGGGATGTGGGGGAGACAGCATGGAGGGGTACGTGTGATCGGTGAATTCCGACATTCCAGCAGGAATTTTCTGTCATAGATTATCCTGGTTCCTGTGAGGACAAAGGGTTGAAGTGTCTGTCTCGGGTAAGAACACAGAAGTACCAGGAGCAGTGATGCTAATTTAGCAATTTTGTTGCTAGATTTAGCAACTTGTCAGACTACCCTGGCAACGTTTTTTTTCCCAAACAGCACCTAGCAACAAATTTAGCTACTTTTAAAAATGTATTTGCAACTTTTGAAAAGTGACTTGAACGTTAAAATGCACGCATTTTCCCTCTAAATGACACAGGTACGATTTTCTCTGTCACACACTCAGTCATAACACACGTGCCTGGCTGCAAAAGTGCGTTGTGGAGTGACGTCAGCAGCAGGCGCTCAGCTCGTGCACAGGCAGTAGCAATTTCAGCAAATCATTGTTGGCTGACAGCAGTAGTACGGGTTCGATGAATATAGTTGGTCACGAATGTTTGATCTTGAACAGGACTTACAACATAAATCAACATGCCTCAATCAAAAATGAAAAGCCAGAAGTACAGAAAAGAGTGGGAGTCTGTACCTGAACAAATGTCAAATCATATTTTTTTGCCGAGGGGGCTAGTTAATTTGAGCAAGGTTGTTGTGTATTTTACGTAATGACGCGGTTTTACGTTATTACGCAATGACATCACAACGTCATTTAGAAACTTTTAGCAACAAATCAACCTGCCTCTAGCAACTTACCCTGAAAATTTGTTGGCAACACTGACAAAGAGTCATGATGTGCAGCAATCCGTCGAGATCACGAGGTATTCTTGTGCACAATATTTATCCAAGGTGTGTTAGTGCAGGGAACATAGAAAAGTGGGCGGTCTATACTCCGTGTGTACTTTTCAATAGAAGAGCTCACCTTGATCTGATATGGATCCTCTTCTACTAGCAACTATATCAGGGTGTTTTCACACTTGGCCTCTTTAAGCCAATTTTTGTGATTAGTTTTTGTGCAGTGTGAACACTCGAACAGTAATTCGGCACACTCAAAAGAGCCCCCGAAGCAAAGCCATCTCGAGGGGGTGGTCTGAGTACGGTCCTTTGGATGCCATTGCCCTTTTTTAGGACAATGTGAACGCAAAGCTCCCCAGGTTCGCTTGTCATTATTCCCGCAGCACCCACACGAGACTACTGCAACACCGTTTCCCCTGCCATAAACCCGCACATTGGTGCCACTAAAAAAAAAGAAATGTGGAGGTTTCGCGAAGAATCGGGGTTTTGGATATTGAATATTGATTGGCGATTATCAAGGACGCACAGAAACTCAAACATGTTATGTTTTTATTTCAGATTATTTGTTAGCAATATGTTATTTATAGGATAAGAGAACGCAATGAACTATTTATTGATTGTGGAGTTTGATTAGCGTGAGAAGACAATATATTTGGCAAGAATCACAACACTGGGTCCAAAATCTATTCTTGCTCTTAAAGAGGCAGTGGCCTACATTGGGTGTACAATTTCCAATTACAGCATGATTTATTATATTGCTATTTATTCTGTTACCAATTAAATGTACATGTTAATAGTTTCGTCTGATTACAATTATGTCTCATTTGAACTAAATGCAATCTATTAGCTTCCAAAATGTAAGTCGATATATCTAGCTGTCCGAGAACACATTCTGATTGATTGGCTTGTCCTGCACTTTATAAAAATCCAGAGTGCATGTTGGAAAAATATCTTGGTTCATTTCGAAACATTGCATTCACATTGCAAAGAGGCCTCTGGGTTTAGGTGAAGTGAACTGGAAAAATAGCGGAGTCCTCATTCAAAGGCAAGGGCAGTGTGAACACAAAAGTTGTTTTGCAGCTTTAAAAAATATTAGTTTTTTACCCCAGAATTCACTATAAAGAGGAATGCGATCTGTTTTTATTTAATTTTTTTAAAGAGATTACTATGTGAAAACACCCTCTGAGAATCTACTGGTCTGACATGTTTCATATGCTGTACTGGGAAAATAATTTGAACGCGATCACACCTATGCACTCTTTTGTCATACAGTTCAATAGAAGTCTCTGGATCTCAGTCCCCTCAGTTCAGGTGTGTTGCCTGGCTTTACAAACTCCGCTACCCCTGTAGTGCCTCCTTGTAACTGAGCCGTAACGTCCTCAGCAATTCCAGCTATGTAACACCACCACCAGTGAAACCAACCCCATTCCTTCAGCCTCTCGCGCTTCCACGTTGGCCTCCTTGTAAAGGCAACATAATGTCCTCCTCACACACACACGTTGATAAATCGGATCAACTGCATCTTGATAAAGATAATTGATTCTGTCATTGCTGAATACATGTTTGTCTGATGCAACTAAAATGATTGGAACAGGTAAAAGTGCATTTAATGCAATAGGAATGTAAGTACATAACCGTTCATTCAAAACTGGACAAAAGCGTCAAACTTTCAGATGATATCTTTATGCAATTGTGCGCAATGTGCTGTTCTCCAAACTAGCGCAGCGCTTCAACTCACGAGGCCGTATTAGTGTGTTCTTCAAGACGATAAATATTCCCTAATTTTGCTAAACTTACCTCCAGGTGTCGTGGAGAACAGGGTGCCTCCAGGCGTCTGACTGTAGGAGTCGGCCAGCTGAGACCAGTCTTTTGACTGCTCAAAGCGACTGGGAATAGGGCAGTTTAGACCTATACTGTTGCTACCGTTAGAAGACATCATAGACAGCAGATCAATGAACAAATAAGTTGTTTTAAGTGAAAAAGACACAGCAAATTATTTGTGATCGATGTCTACTATAGCCTATAAGATAGTAAAGCCGCGCCAACTCTGAAGTTCTGTTTGACAACTAAGGGACTGGGAGACGTACGACGCAGTGAGCTCTAGCAGCCACGTGCAGGTGTTTTTAAAATCTGCTGATTTGAGGCGTGGTTTAATTTGAGTTTCACAATCACCTCACTACTGTATCAACCTGCGCAACATTTCATTTTAAAGCTCACAATCACATATGTGGACTCAGTGTGAACTGAAATGAACCGTCACATGCTTAGGCCGGGTTTTATTTTTGTATTTTACCTTTATTTAACCAGACAAGTCAGTTAAGAACAAATTCTTATTTTCAATGACTGCCTTGTTCAGGGGCAGTTTTACCGTGTCAGCTCGGAGATTCGATCTTGCAACCTTTCCTTTCCGTTACTAGTCCAACAATCTAACCACGAGGCTACCTGCCGCCCCGGTTGATCTTTGTATACCTTGCAAACGAGGACAGATGCATAGCATAACAAAGTTTGCATTTAAAAACTATCAAAATACTAACGCAATAGCCCAACCCCCAAATAAACTTGACCTTCTGTTTGTGACGTCATGACAATGTTTTTCTCCCAGTGGAGGCTGGTAGGAAGCGCTATAAGGAGGATGGCCTCATTGTATTGGCTGGAATGGAATGAATGGGACAGAATGAAACATATAGTTTCCATAGGTTTGATACAGTGTGTTCCATTTATTCCATCCCAGCTACTAAAATAAGCCCATCCTCCTATAGCTCCTCCCACCAGCCTCCAGTCTTCTGTTCTTAAAAATCATCCAAAATTGAAGATTATTTTACTGTCACATTATGGTTTGAGCGATTGGTCTCTCCTCAAATATATCAAATTCCCAGTCAATCTTGTTGGGGGGAAACAAAAAGTAAACAACTCCAGCATTACTTGTTAACAAGTGCAATTCAAACAAGGCAATTAGCAAATAATCAATCTGAAGTTGGATAACAAAGATAGCAATCCTAGTTGAACGTCTGTCAAAACATAGAATGACCTGATGGTGTTCTCTGGGTGGACTCTTAGTGAATGTAAAATTAAGTGTCCGGTTGCAGTCTTTCGTGGAAACTTAACCATGCATGATAAATAGCACCCCGTGCCAGAACATTCAGTCAGAGTGAGTGATTACATCATCGTGAGTAAACATGACACACAGGAGCAGTCTCCCGCTTCTATAGACAGACCAAGGGCACTTCATATCAACAAAAAAGTGTGCAGAGATAAATCATGAGGTGTATGATGTCATGAGGTAAATACAATATGAATAAAGGCACAACAGTACAGTTTCGTAATTTTTTTATTGACTATTAAGGTAAATATTACACATTAATACAGTAGAGTCACTATACGACATGTACTCTGGTTTTAACTCTTTTTGTTTTAGTATGTAAACAATTATACATGTATTTACCACTAAAAGGTCTGAGTTCTCGCTTTATGTTATCACCTAGTTCTTGGACTTGAGTATAAATAAGCGTACAGTCCTGTAGAGCCCTGCAGACCAAGAACAATTCATGTGGGGGCTTTTAAAGTCAAAATAATGGCTATACTAAGCAAAGAATGGATCCTGTTTAACAGGCAATCGGTTTGTTCATAGACGGTGATAAACAAGTTGCAGCCCACACTGGAGTCATCTTTTTAGTTAGGCACATCAAAACGGTGTCCGAACATCCAATTTCTCAGTTTCTGGACACTCCCTAGGTTAATATCTTTGTATATTATGTAATTATCTGGTTCTCTTAAACGTGTATGAGTCTTGTTATTAATGGTCCTACGCTTCAAATCCCTAGATGTGTTCAGTTGACGTGATTCAGGTGCACATTCCCAACGTGCGGGGCCCAAGTCCCAGGCCAGACCTGAAACGACACGTTTTCATCACTGAGTTACAAAACCACAACAGAGGAAGACTGAGTAATGGTGAAAATAAGTGAGGGATGTTGATGGGAGTGTTTACCTGCTGGGTTTCTGCAGTCTCTGCAGAGTTGGAGACCACATTCATGATGGGATTCCAGGCAGGGTCAGCGCTATGGAGCCCGTTGTACATGGGGCCCCCAGGGGCCTCTCCCATAGGAGGATGGGGAGGAATGATCGTCCCACCATACATTGACATTGGCAAACCCTAGAAAGGACAAAATAAAATAAAAACTGGTAAAAATATACATAAATATACATCTATACAAATATACATAAATATAAATCTATACAAATATACATACATACATACATACATACATACATCTATATCTATATAAATATACATAAATATATCTATATAAATATACAAAAATATATCTATATAAATATATGTTTTTGTGATAGTTCTTATTCGATCATTCCAACCACAAAATCTTTGCATCAACTATGTAGCCGTGTCTGTCCACTACCTTTGGGAAGTCCATGAAGTTGGTGGGCATGGGTTGATGGAAGGTGTTGGAGGGGTTCACGATGCCGGTGTCGTCCCTCTCCATGGCTTGGTGCTGGGAGAAGCCAGACGGCTGCTGTATCACGTGACCACCCATCAGGGGCTGAGACCAGCCTGACATCGCCTCTAAAGGTGGAGGGTAAGAGCAGGGGAGGACTGAGATTTTGGATCGTGTGAGAGTTCATCGTTATGTTCAAAAAAAACATTTACAATATATTTCAAAGCATTATGATAAACATCTTAAACCACTGACGATTAAAGATGATCAGTTCTACAACTATCCAATTCCTCTACAACTGTACACTAACCCGATCCACCCCTCTCCAAAAACACTCACCAGACGCGCTGCCCACGCCGAAGGACCAGATTCCTCCCTGTCCCACAGGCGGCGTGTAGCCGGCGGTGAGCATGGCGTGGTTCACGGAGCCCGTCTGGCGGATGCGTGCCAGGCGCTCAGTGCCAATGGGTGGGGGCACCTTGCGGTCCTGCTGGCTGTTGCTGCTGGGTTTAGCCTGAATCAGAGCCGTGGTCACCGTACAAAGAGGGGACGACACGGAGGACACCGGGGACTCACCTGAGGGGGGCGAAGGCTTGTTAACTTTCCAAATGTTTATCAGAGATAAACTTCAGATAAAATCACATGAAATCCTTTGATTTGGCTTAGTTTCATTTCTTTCTTTTACCAAAAAGTAGACATTGAAGCTACTTTGTTTGCAAAGAAAAACACTTTAGATCTATGAATGAACTGCCCTGTCCCATTCCCTGTCCCGCACCGCCCAGTCCCGCCCCCTTCCGCCCTGTCCCGCCCCGCGCCCTGTCCCATTCCCTGTCCCGCACCGCCCCCTCCCGCGCCGCCCCGTGCGCCGTCCCGCCCCGTGCCTTGTCCCGCCCCGTGCCCTGTCCCCTGTCCCGTGCCCTGTCCCGTGCCCTTACTGGAGGTGGAGGCACTCCAGGGGTGAGGGGAGAAATGCTGGCGGCTAAAGGAGGGGGTTCCCACCGGGGACGGACCCTGCAGGTACACTGCACTGCCAGAGATACTGGTGGCGAAGCTGGTCAGAGCAGCAGACGAAGAGATGGAGTTTCCCGACGGGTCCATGTGGTGCATGCCTGAAACAAAAGAGGTCAACTGACCTGGTTAAAATATTTAGACACAAACCACTAATAAACTGAACAAGTACGTCAATATAAACATGATTAGTGCTGCTTTGTGGAATCAGTGGAATTTGTTTCTCTGGAACAAAATTATTTTCTTGGGTTACAACATGGTTTTATTTCCTGCTGAGTGTGTGAGTGTGAGTGTGAGTGTGAGTGTGTGTGTAGTGGAGTCTATGGTCCTTGTTGCTTACCGATGGGACTGGTGACAATCCTCTGGGAATTGCAGCGGTACCCTGGAGCCTTGGAGCCGTCAGGAGCTGGCATCACCTTCTCCATCTGTCCCACGCCTCCCATGTAGGGCTGCTCCGGAGGGGTCCGAGCAGGCAGGTGACATGCTCCCCACACCTGATTGTTGCCCACCTGATTGCTGTCAAACATGCTGCTGAAATGGTTGAAGAGGGCGTTGGGGCCGTAGTTGGGGGGCAGCTGCTGGGTCTTGCCCCCGTGGCTGTGCATCTGGGAGCCGTTCGTCATGCCCATGGAAGGGGCTGCCATGCCCTGGTTGGTATACTGCTGCGGTTGTTTCTGGTGTTGCTCCTGGGAGGCTCCAGAGGATACACACACAGAATGGTGCTCCTGCCGAGATGTCCCAGCTGTCATGGGGTAGACCTGGGCCGAGGGCTGCACGCACAAGGGAGAAGGCTGTGCGTAGTGAGGTACAGTGCTGCCCCCTGCTGGTGCAGCGTGAGAGGAGGGCAGGTGGGAGCAGGGAGGCTGGGCGGCCTGGGGGCTGGGCTCTGTGCTGGGGGAGAAGGGGAGGGGCAGCTGCTGCTGTCGGCTGTCCGGCTGCTGGGAGGGCAGTGATGGAGGAGCCGTGGGAGGACCTGTGAAGTACATGGGGCCGTTGGAGCTCGATCCTTCCGACGCTCCATCTTGGACAGGTGCTGAATCTGGAGAGGACTTCTCTTTACCAGGCGTGGTGCCACCAGCAGGCTCCGGCTTGGAGACGGGCAGCTGCTGTGCAGACATGGCGATGGGCACGGAAGGGGAGGACGGAATAGAGGACATGGTGGAGGGTGCAGGGGCCAGCTGCGTGGCGGGAACGTTGCTCACTGTGGAAGTGACTGCTGTCATGCTGGTCGTCTTTGGTTCGCCAGAGAAGAGCTGCTTCCTGGCAGAGGAGGGCGTTGGGGTGCCGGAGGGGGCAGTGCTGGTGGGCGAGACGGTGGCTGCAGGAGCTACTGTAGAGGCAGGAGCTGTGTACTCCGGATGGGCGGCGGAGACAGGCGAGGGCCGGGGGGCAGTGCTCCCGTTGTGCTTGGGAGAGCTGTGAGTGCTGCCGGGGTTGACGGGCCGCACCGGGAACGGGCCCCAGGTGTTAGGCGATGGAGAAAAGGTGCCACCGAACTGTGCCATGGGCAGACGTGGGTGTCGGATGTGGTGCATGGTCTGGGCAGCCAGCAGGGCCAGGTGTGGGTTGGCATACGCCAGGGGCAGTGAAACAAAGGGGGGCCTCACCCCGGCGGACAGGTTCTTTCCCATCTTCCCTCCCTGCTGAGAGACCGGGGGGGTCTGGAAGGACACAGCGGACGACGGAAACACCGATGCCAGGCCCTTTGAGCCGGCCGCCATAGTGTTGGTGGCCCCTGTGGAGGTGGTGTAGGTGGAGCCCATCTTGGTGTTGGTACCAGGAGTGCGGATGTGATTTCTGGGTATTAGGTCCTCCAGCTCCTTGGCTGGGTCCTGGATCAGGGCGTTGATCAGTTGTACAGCGTGCCGAGTCGACTCTGTACCTCCTCTGAAGACCAAAGGGAGAGAAGCAGGTGAGTGTCTGACCTGGTGGTGATCAGTGTGCCGACCATACCTGGTGGTGATCAGTGTGCCGACCTTACCTGGTGGTGATCAGTGTGCCGACCTTACCTGGTGGTGATCAGTGTGCCGACCATACCTGGTGGTGATCAGTGTGCCGACCATACCTGGTGGTGATCACCATACCTGGTGGTGTGTGCCGACCATACCTGGTGGTGGTGATACCTGGTGGTGATCAGTGTGCCGACCATACCTGGTGGTGATCAGTGTGCCGACCATACCTGGTGGTGATCAGTGTGCCGACCATACCTGGTGGTGATCAGTGTGCCGACCATACCTGGTGGTGATCAGTGTGCCGACCATACCTGGTGGTGATCAGTGTGCCGACCATACCTGGTGGTGATCAGTGTGCCGACCATACCTGGTGGTGATCAGTGTGCCGACCATACCTGGTGGTGATCAGTGTGCCGACCATACCTGGTGGTGATCAGTGTGCCGACCATACCTGGTGGTGATCAGTGTGCCGACCATACCTGGTGGTGATCAGTGTGCCGACCATACCTGGTGGTGATCAGTGTGCCGACCATACCTAGTGGTGATCAGTGTGCCGACCATACCTAGTGGTGATCAGTGTGCCGACCATACCTGGTGGTGATCAGTGTGCCGACCATACCTGGTGGTGATCAGTGTGCCGACCATACCTAGTGGTGATCAGTGGGCCGACCATACCTAGTGGTGATCAGTGGGCCGACCTTACCTGATGGTGATCATCCTTTCTCCATTCTTGTCCTTCTGTTTGTCCACGTCGATATGAGCACCGGTCACGTCCTGAATGGCAGTGATGTTACAGCCACCTCTGCCCATGATCCGAGACACCACAGAGGCAGGCACCAATAACTTCTTAGATCTGACAGAAGACAAACAAGCCATTCCATTCATATCTGGGCCAAACGGCTGTACTTAAAAACTATGTAGTAGATACCAGGTGCAGTTGATTGTTAGTTGACAAGAAGTGACCGTTATAAATTCCGAACAAGAGGAAGGGAGATGCGGTACCCTCACTGCACTGTGTGGGTAAAGGTCACAGTAAACGTGAAAGGTAACCGTAACTACAGTAGCCATCGTTTGAGTTGAAGCCAACCCACCTCCGTACCACCTCTTTCCAGCCGTCTTCCCTCTTCTGGCCCCTCTTGGGGCTGGTGAGGTTCATCTTGCTGTTGGGCGAGGTGACCGGCACTGAAATGGTTTTGAAGGAGGGGGGAAGGGAGCTGGGCGCCAGGACGTTGATGCAGTCATGGAGTCTGAGAAGAAGAAGAAAAGAAACAGAATTCCCAGTGGTGTACTGTAGACAATTCACAAGTTTAGACTTAAGAATTCCCAGTTTGGACACTGCTTTTTAGCATTAAGACCTGGTCTCTTACTTCGGGTGTGGTTTGGAGATGCACACTGTGACCTTGTGGTCTCGGGAGCTGTGTCTCTTCTCAGGGACCGGCTGGGGCTGTTGGCTCACCCCCGAGAGAGCAGACGATGAAGACGAGGATGAGGAAGATGAAGAGGGCATGTCCGGTAGGTAGTTGAGCTCCTGGCTCTTGCCTCCGCTGCTGCTGCTCTCACTGTTGCAGTCGGTGCTGTCCAGGTTGTCTGAGTCGCTGCCACCCGGCACCCCGCCGCCCCTGGGCTCCCCGTGGATCTTGTTTTTGTCAGTCTTCTGCTGAGCCAGCACCACCTGGGGGTCCTGCAGGATGATGGGCTCCATGGTCTTGTTCTTCTTGTTGTTCTTGCGGTTGGTGCTGGACGTGGTCGCCACATTGGCTCGTTTCTTGGCGAAGGCGTTGGTGAAGGTGGCAGAGGTGGCAGAGATGCCGATGGTAGTGGTGGTGGTAGCGCTGGGCGGGTCAATGGGGACATCACCGTCTAAACAGAGCGTGAAATACAGAAGGTTATTCACCCTTATTTTACCATTGGGCGACTGAAACTACCAAAAGCACATTAATTAGAAAGATGTCGAGTGGCTTAGTCTCAGTTGAAATTTTTATTTTTTATTTTACCTTTATTTTACCAGGCAAGTCAGTTAAGAACAAACTCTTATTTTCAATGACAGCCTAGGAACAGTGGGTTAAATGCCTGTTCAGGGGCAGAACGACAGATTTGTACCTTGTCAGCTCGGGGATTCGAACTTGCAACCTTCCGGTTACTAGTCCAACGCTCTATCCACTAGGCTACCTGCCGCCCCTACACTCTAACCACTAGGCTACCCTGCCGCCTCTACACTCTAACCACTAGGCTACCTGCCGCCCCTACACTCTAACCACTAGGCTACCTGCCGCCCCTACACTAACCACTAGGCTACCTGCCGCCCCTACACTAACCACTAGGCTACCTGCCGCCCCTACACTCTAACCACTAGGCTACCTGCCGCCCCTACACTCTAACCACTAGGCCACCTGCCGCCCTACACTCTAACCACTAGGCTACCTGCCGCCCCTACACTCTAACCACTAGGCTACCCTGCCGCCCCTACACTAACCACTAGGCTACCTGCCGCCCCTACACTAACCACTAGGCTACCTGCCGCCCCTACACTCTAACCACTAGGCTACCTGCCCCCCTACACTCTAACCACTAGGCTACCTGCCGCCCTACACTCTAACCACTAGGCTACCTGCCGCCCCTACACTAACCACTAGGCTACCTGCCGCCCCTACACTCTAACCACTAGGCTACCTGCCGCCCCTACACTCTAACCACTAGGCTACCTGCCGCCCCTACACTCTAACCACTAGGCTACCTGCCGCCCCTACACTCTAACCACTAGGCTACCTGCCGCCCCTACACTCTAACCACTAGGCTACCTGCCGCCCCTACACTCTAACCACTAGGCTACCTGCCGCCCCTACACTCTAACCACTAGGCTACCCTGCCGCCCCTACACTCTAACCACTAGGCTACCTGCCCCCCTACACTCTAACCACTAGGCTACCCTGCCGCCCCTACACTCTAACCACTAGGCTACCCTGCCGCCCCTACACTCTAACCACTAGGCTACCTGCCCCCCTACACTCTAACCACTAGGCTACCTGCCCCCCTACACTCTAACCACTAGGCTACCTGCCGCCCCTACACTCTAACCACTAGGCTACCCTACCGCCCCTACACTCTAACCACTAGGCTACCTGCCCCCCTACACTCTAACCACTAGGCTACCTGCCCCCTACACTCTAACCACTAGGCTACCTGCCCCCTACACTCTAACCACTAGGCTACCTGCCCCCCTACACTCTAACCCCTAGGCTACCTGCCCCCCTACACTCTAACCACTAGGCTACCTGCCCCCTCTACACTCTAACCACTAGGCTACCTGCCCCCTCTACACTCTAACCACTAGGCTACCTGCCCCCCCTACACTCTAACCACTAGGCTACCTGCCCCCTCTACACTCTAACCACTAGGCTACCTGCCGCCCCTACACTCTAACCACTAGGCTACCTGCCCCTCTACACTCTAACCACTAGGCTACCTGCCCCCTCTACACTCTAACCACTAGGCTACCTGCCGCCCCTACACTCTAACCACTAGGCTACCTGCCGCCCCTACACTCTAACCACTAGGCTACCTGCCGCCCCTACACTCTAACCACTAGGCTACCTGCCCCCCTACACTCTAACCACTAGGCTACCTGCCCCTCTACACTCTAACCACTAGGCTACCTGCCGCCTCTACACTCTAACCACTAGGCTACCTGCCCCCCTACACTCTACCCACTAGGCTACCTGCCCCCTACACTCTAACCACTAGGCTACCTGTCCCCTCTACACTCTAACCACTAGGCTACCTGTCCTCTAACCACTACACTCTAACCACTAGGCTACCTGTCCCCTCTACACTCTAACCACTAGGCTGCCTGTCCCCTCTACACTCTAACCACTAGGCTGCCTGCCCCCTCTACACTCTAACCACTAGGCTACCTGCCCCCTACACTCTAACCACTAGGCTACCCTGCCGCCCCTACACTCTAACCACTAGGCTACCCTGCCGCCCCTACACTCTAACCACTAGGCTACCTGCCCCCTACACTCTAACCACTAGGCTACCTGCCCCCTACACTCTAACCACTAGGCTACCTGCCCCCCTACACTCTAACCACTAGGCTACCTGCCCCCTACACTCTAACCACTAGGCTACCTGTCCCCTCTACACTCTAACCACTAGGCTACCTGCCGCCCCTACACTCTAACCACTAGGCTACCTGCCCCCCTACACTCTAACCACTAGGCTACCTGCCCCCTACACTCTAACCACTAGGCTACCTGTCCCCTCTACACTCTAACCACTAGGCTACCTGCCGCCCCTACACTCTAACCACTAGGCTACCTGCCCCCTCTACACTCTAACCACTAGGCTACCTGCCTCCTCTACACTCTAACCACTAGGCTACCTGCCCCCTACACTCTAACCACTAGGCTACCTGTCCCCTCTACACTCTAACCACTAGGCTACCTGCCCCTCTACACTCTAACCACTAGGCTACCTGTCCCCTCTACACTCTAACCACTAGGCTACCTGCCCCCTATACACTCTAACCACTAGGCTACCTGCCTCCTCTACACTCTAACCACTAGGCTACCTGCCCCCTACACTCTAACCACTAGGCTACCTGTCCCCTCTACACTCTAACCACTAGGCTACCTGTCCCCTCTACACTCTAACCACTAGGCTACCTGCCGCCCCTACACTCTAACCACTAGGCTACCTGCCCCCCTACACTCTAACCACTAGGCTACCTGCCCCCTCTACACTCTAACCACTAGGCTACCTGCCGCCCCTATACTCTAACCACTAGGCTACCTAACCCTCTACACTCTAACCACTAGGCTACCTGCCCCCTCTACACTCTAACCACTAGGCTACCTAACCCTCTACACTCTAACCACTAGGCTACCTGCCGCCCCTACACTCTAACCACTAGGCTACCTGCCCCTCTACACTCTAACCACTAGGCTACCTAACCCTCTACACTCTAACCACTAGGCTACCTGCCGCCCCCTACACTCTAACCACTAGGCTACCTGCCCCCTCTACACTCTAACCACTAGGCTACCTAACCCCTCTACACTCTAACCACTAGGCTACCTACCCCCTCTACACTCTAACCACTAGGCTACCTGCCCCCTCTACACTCTAACCACTAGGCTACCTGCCGCCCCTACACTCTAACCACTAGGCTACCTGCCCCTCTACACTCTAACCACTAGGCTACCTGTCCCCTCTACACTCTAACCACTAGGCTACCTGTCCCCTCTACACTCTAACCACTAGGCTACCCTGCCGCCCCTACACTCTAACCACTAGGCTACCCTGCCGCCCCTACACTCTAACCACTAGGCTACCTGCCGCCCTACACTCTAACCACTAGGCTACCTGCCCCTCTACACTCTAACCACTAGGCTACCTACCCCCTCTACACTCTAACCACTAGGCTACCTGCCGCCCCTACACTCTAACCACTAGGCTACCTGCCCCCTCTACACTCTAACCACTAGGCTACCTGCCGCCCCTACACTCTAACCACTAGGCTACCTGCCCCCTCTACACTCTAACCACTAGGCTACCTGCCCCCTCTACACTCTAACCACTAGGCTACCTAACCCCTCTACACTCTAACCACTAGGCTACCCTGCCGCCCCTACACTCTAACCACTAGGCTACCTGCCGCCCCTACACTCTAACCACTAGGCTACCTGCCGCCCCTACACTCTAACCACTAGGCTACCTGCCGCCCTACACTCTAACCACTAGGCTACCTACCTCCTCTACACTCTAACCACTAGGCTACCTGCCCCCTCTACACTCTAACCACTAGGCTACCTGCCTCCTCTACACTCTAACCACTAGGCTACCTGCCTCCTCTACACTCTAACCACTAGGCTACCTGCCGCCCCTACACTCTAACCACTAGGCTACCTGCCGCCCCTACACTCTAACCACTAGGCTACCTGCCCCCCTACACTCTAACCACTAGGCTACCTGCCCCCTACACTCTAACCACTAGGCTACCTGCCGCCCCTACACTCTAACCACTAGGCTACCTACCTCCTCTACACTCTAACCACTAGGCTACCTACCTCTACACTCTAACCACTAGGCTACCTACCTCCTCTACACTCTAACCACTAGGCTACCTACCTCCTCTACACTCTAACCACTAGGCTACCTACCTCCTCTACACTCTAACCACTAGGCTACCTACCTCCTCTACACTCTAACCACTAGGCTACCTAACCCCTCTACACTCTAACCACTAGGCTACCTGCCCCCTACACTCTAACCACTAGGCTACCTACCTCCTCTACACTCTAACCACTAGGCTACCTACCGCCCCTACACTCTAACCACTAGGCTACCTACCGCCCCTACACTCTAACCACTAGGCTACCTACCGCCCCTACACTCTAACCACTAGGCTACCTACCGCCCCTACACTCTAACCACTAGGCTACCTACCTCCTCTACACTCTAACCACTAGGCTACCTACCCCCCTACACTCTAACCACTAGGCTACCCTGCCGCCCTACACTCTAACCACTAGGCTACCTACCCCCCCTACACTCTAACCACTAGGCTACCTGCCCCCTCTACACTCTAACCACTAGGCTACCTGCCCCCCCTACACTCTAACCACTAGGCTACCTAACCCCTCTACACTCTAACCACTAGGCTACCTGCCGCCCCTACACTCTAACCACTAGGCTACCTGCCCCCTCTACACTCTAACCACTAGGCTACCTAACCCCTCTACACTCTAACCACTAGGCTACCTAACCCCTCTACACTCTAACCACTAGGCTACCTGCCCCCTCTACACTCTAACCACTAGGCTACCTAACCCCTCTACACTCTAACCACTAGGCTACCTGCCGCCCCTACACTCTAACCACTAGGCTACCTGCCCCTCTACACTCTAACCACTAGGCTACCTGCCGCCCCTACACTCTAACCACTAGGCTACCTAACCCCTCTACACTCTAACCACTAGGCTACCTGCCGCCCCTACACTCTAACCACTAGGCTACCTGCCCCCTACACTCTAACCACTAGGCTACCTGCCCCCTCTACACTCTAACCACTAGGCTACCTGTCCCCTCTACACTCTAACCACTAGGCTACCTGTCCCCTCTACACTCTAACCACTAGGCTACCTGTCCCCTCTACACTCTAACCACTAGGCTACCCTGCCGCCCTACACTCTAACCACTAGGCTACCCTGCCGCCCCTACACTCTAACCACTAGGCTACCTGCCGCCCCTACACTCTAACCACTAGGCTACCTGCCGCCCCTACACTCTAACCACTAGGCTACCTGCCGCCCTACACTCTAACCACTAGGCTACCTGCCGCCCCTACACTCTAACCACTAGGCTACCTGCCTCCTCTACACTCTAACCACTAGGCTACCTGCCGCCTCTACACTCTAACCACTAGGCTACCTGCCTCCTCTACACTCTAACCACTAGGCTACCTGCCGCCCCTACACTCTAACCACTAGGCTACCTGCCGCCCCTACACTCTAACCACTAGGCTACCTGCCTCCTCTACACTCTAACCACTAGGCTACCTGCCGCCCCTACACTCTAACCACTAGGCTACCTGCCGCCCCTACACTCTAACCACTAGGCTACCTGCCGCCCCTACACTCTAACCACTAGGCTACCTGCCATCCCTACACTCTAACCACTAGACTACCTGCCCCCTACACTCTAACCACTAGGCTACCTGCCGCCCCTACACTCTAACCACTAGGCTACCTACCTCCTCTACACTCTAACCACTAGTCTACCTGCCTCCTCTACACTCTAACCACTAGTCTACCTACCTCCTCTACACTCTAACCACTAGGCTACCTACCTCCTCTACACTCTAACCACTAGGCTACCTACCTCCTCTACACTCTAACCACTAGGCTACCTAACCCCTCTACACTCTAACCACTAGGCTACCTGCCCCCCTACACTCTAACCACTAGGCTACCTACCTCCTCTACACTCTAACCACTAGGCTACCTACCGCCCCTACACTCTAACCACTAGGCTACCCTGCCGCCTCTACACTCTAACCACTAGGCTACCTACCGCCCCTACACTCTAACCACTAGGCTACCTACCGCCCCTACACTCTAACCACTAGGCTACCCTGCCGCTCTACACTCTAACCACTAGGCCACCTACCGCCCCTACACTCTAACCACTAGGCTACCTGCCTCCTCTACACTCTAACCACTAGGCTACCTACCGCCCCTACACTCTAACCACTAGGCTACCTACCTCCTCTACACTCTAACCACTAGGCTACCTGCCGCCCCCTACACTCTAACCACTAGGCTACCTACCGCCCCTACACTCTAACCACTAGGCTACCTACCTCCTCTACACTCTAACCACTAGGCTACCTACCGCCCTACACTCTAACCACTAGGCTACCCTGCCGCCTCTACACTCTAACCACTAGGCTACCTACCGCCCCTACACTCTAACCACTAGGCTACCTACCTCCTCTACACTCTAACCACTAGGCTACCTACCGCCCTACACTCTAACCACTAGGCTACCTACCTCCTCTACACTCTAACCACTAGGCTACCTACCGCCCCTACACTCTAACCACTAGGCTACCTACCGCCCTACACTCTAACCACTAGGCTACCTAACCCCTCTACACTCTAACCACTAGGCTACCTAACCCCTCTACACTCTAACCACTAGGCTACCTGCCGCTCCATATGATATGAGCACGTCATTATTTCAGTTAATTTGACAGATTATTTTATGTTCCAAACTATTTTAAATTAACTGACTTGAATATCCTTTAATTCACACAGACAGAGACCTTGGCCGCCGGAGCCCGCGCCAGGCTATAAGAGGCTGTTCGGGTGCTGGGTTAGTCTAATAGAGGCTGTTCAGGTGCTGGGTTAGTCTAATAGAGGCTGTTCAGGTGCTGGGTTAGTCTAATAGAGGCTGTTCAGGTGCTGGGTTAGTCTAATAGAGGCTGTTCGGGTGCTGGGTTAGTCTAATAGAGGCTGTTCGGGTGCTGGGTTAGTCTAATAGAGGCTGTTCGGGTGCTGGGTTAGTCTAATAGAGGCTGTTCGGGTGCTGGGTTAGTCTAATAGAGGCTGTTCAGGTGCTGGGTTAGTCTAATAGAGGCTGTTCGGGTGCTGGGTTAGTCTAATAGGAGGCTGTTCGGGTGCTGGGTTAGTCTAATAGAGGCTGTTCGGGTGCTGGGTTAGTCTAATAGAGGCTGTTCGGGTGCTGGGTTAGTCTAATAGAGGCTGTTCGGGTGCTGGGTTAGTCTAATAGAGGCTGTTCAGGTGCTGGGTTAGTCTAATAGAGGCTGTTCAGGTGCTGGGTTAGTCTAATAGAGGCTGTTCAGGTGCTGGGTTAGTCTAATAGAGGCTGTTCGGGTGCTGGGTTAGTCTAATAGAGGCTGTTCGGGTGCTGGGTTAGTCTAATAGAGGCTGTTCGGGTGCTGGGTTAGTCTAATAGAGGCTGTTCGGGTGCTGGGTTAGTCTAATAGAGGCTGTTCGGGTGCTGGGTTAGTCTAATAGAGGCTGTTCGGGTGCTGGGTTAGTCTAATAGAGGCTGTTCGGGTGCTGGGTTAGTCTAATAGAGGCTGTTCGGGTGCTGGGTTAGTCTAATAGAGGCTGTTCAGGTACAGGGTTAGTCTAATAGAGGCTGTTCAGGTACAGCTAGTAAAAAGGTGGTTACCTTCAGAGGAGTCTTGGTCCTCTAACTCCTCTTTTACTTTGGCCTCCTCTTCCTCCTCTTCCTCCTCCTCCTCTTCCTCCCCCTCCAGCTTCCTCTTCTGATCTTCCTTCTTCTTCTTGCGTTTCTCCTTACGCTTCTCACGCTTAGCGGCCAGGGCTTGCTTCTTACTCTCTTCCCTGGACTGTACACCCAAAGAAAAAAAACAAGAAAAAAACTGGATGATTACAAGCCAGAGAATGCATCCCAAATGGAACCATATTCTCTATATAGTGCACTACCTTTTAGCCTAGAACCCTACGGGAACAGGGTTCCATAGTGCACGCAACATCTACAGAGAGCTGTAAATCCATACAAATACATGAGGAGCAGAAGGTTGTGTTGGGTGGAAAAGTAATTTTACCTTCTCCAAGTCCAGCTCCTTCAGCAGAATGCTGGCGTTCTTGTTGGCCTCTGCTGCCTGCTGGTCTTTGGCTTTGACAATGGTCTCCATGCACTGGTGACATTTCTTCAGCAGGTCCTAGGAGGAGTACGAGACAAAAATGTACTGTTGAACCGCACTTCCTTTCAGAAAAATAAAAAGTTTACCCTTTGTCATCTTCTAAAAATGTACCCATCCCCCTTTTCTCCTCAATTTTGTCATATCCAATTGGTAGTTACAGTCTTGTCCCATCGCTGCAACTCCCGTACGGACTCAGGAGAGGCAAAGGTCGAGAGCCGTGAGTCCTCCGAAACACAACCCTGCCAAGCCGCACTGCTTCTTGACACAATGCCCACTTTAACCCGGAAGCCAGCCGCACCAATGTGTCGGAGGAAACACCGTACCGCTGCCTCGTGTCTCCCGGTCACGACGCAGCCTAGTATCGAACCAGGATCTGTAGTAACACAGCTTGCACTGCCTTAGACCGCTGCACCACACGGGAGACCCCCTTTGTCATTTTCAATTAATGTGTTGTTGGTCTTGTCTGTTTCAGCTTGTCTTGTCTGTTTCAGCTTACCTTGTCCGTGATGGTGGCAATGTATCTCATGCACTCTATGTCCGAGGGGAACTGGTTGACCTCCTTGACCAGGTACTGAACCACCTTCACATGGCCCTGTGAGACAGAGTTCAGAGGTCAGCCTCCTGGGATTATTATACATACAATTCCATTTACACTCCACCGGGGTCGTTAGCTAAGAACAGGAAATGAACAATTTACTTAAAGGAGCAAGTGACTAGTGTTTAATCACAGTTTAGTTTCATACCACAGGAGGTTGGTGGCACCTTAATTGGGGAGGATGAGCTTGTTGTAATGGTTAGAGCGAATTAAGTGGAATGGTATCAAATACAACAAACAGGTGTTTCCATGTGTTTGATTTCATTCCATTCGCTCCGTTCCAGCCATTATTTTGAGCCGTCCTCCCTCAGCAGCCTCCGCTATTTCATGTGTGTGTGTGTGTGTGTGTGTGTGTGTACCACCTTGCGGAAGGCAGCCATGAGAGGTGTGATCTTGCGGTTGTCTGCTGCGTCGACATCGGTCCCAGCCTGCACCAGCAGCTGCACCACGTCAAAATGGCCGCCGTTGGCCGCCAGCCACAGGGGAGTGTTTCCCTTCTTATTGCGCACGTCAATGTGAGCACCTCTGTGAGAAGGACAACAGGCTGAGTAGAGGGAGGAAGAGAGACTGGAGAGGAATGATATTCTGACTGAAAGGTTCTTCTCACGGTCATATTTGTACATTAAAAGATGTAATTACCGGTTGATTAGGAGCTCACAGAACTTGTAGTGGCCCTTGTCTGCAGCGATGGTGAGCGCGGTGTCTCGGGAGGAGGGAACGGGTGGGGCGTTGACGTCAGCGCTCTTATCCAGCAGCACCCGCCCTACCTCAGCATAGCCACCCGAGGCCGCCTCCATGAGGGGTGTCAGCCCAGTCTGAGAGAGAACGCATAATGGGTCAGTGAGACTGCACACCACACAGACCAACACCAGAACATAATTTCTAATGTCTTTGACACAAGCCCAGACAACATGATGACATGTCAGGTTCCAGCTGCTACCACCTTGGCGCGGTGCTCCACGTTGGCCTTGCGGTCCAGCAGCAGACTGACCACCTCCGCCCGTCCCTGGAAGCAGGCCAGGGTCAGCGCCGTGTTGCGGTTAGTCTCGATCTGAGCGTTGATGTCTGAGCCCATGTCCAGCAGCAGCTTGACCGCTGGGACGTGGCCGTTCATGGCCGCCAGCATCAGAGGAGAGATACCCAGCTTACTCCCAGTCCTGAGGGGGACAGACAGGGCGAGGGGGACAGACAGGGCGAGGGGGTGATTATACAAACTGTTAAGATTGGGACAGAGGCACAGCCTGCACAAACTGTGGCATGGAGGGCTGGTTGTGGATACCTGGAGTTGATTTCAGCTCCAGCGTTGAGGAGGATCTTGATGATGTTGACGAAGCCCCCCGAGGCGGCCAGGCTGAGCGGAGTGTAGTCTGAAACGTTACGGTGCTCCTTGTTGGCCCCGCGCAGCAGCAACAGCTCCACCACCTGGAGTGAATGGACCACAGGTTAGTCAATCCACAGAGCAGCCTATTGGTGGAAATGACCAGTAGCCCAACCAATGGACGAAGAGATTGAGAGGATTGGCCAGAACAAGCCGCTGTGTTGAATCTCTACACATATTTTTAAACTCAATGAGCTGGAAATGAATTAAATCTGCACAGCATCTTGCTAAAGCCAATTCATATCCAACATAAGCTGTTTGAGTCTACTTTAAGGAAATATCCTACGCCAACCTTTATTATATTGATAATTAGATTCTAGAGCAAATTGAAAGAAAATGAATTATTACCAGGTTGAAATCACTTTTTCTTTCAGTTTCCTTGTTTCTTGTATCGGCTATAGAAAATGAGCACGTTTAAATGTATTAGTTGGTTTACGGATTACATTAATAGTAATCTGGCCCCCAAAACCCGTTTTATTCTGTCTACAAGGAAGGTAACGAACAGAGGACATGTTTCCAATGACTTGTTCAATCACATGCAGCTCAGATAATGTTTTGTAGACAAAGAGATAAAAGGAGTGAAATGATATAAGAAATCCAGAAAAAGGGTGAAGAAAGACGCTGTTAGAAATATTTAAAAAATAAACAGAGATCCACATGTGGTGGTTCCTGGGGCTCCATCTTCTTACAATGTCTGATATTGTAGCTAAATCTAATTTACAAATTATATTGATTAAATTCTGGACATTAGACTTATGTCTTAGGCCGACATGGTATTTTGGGTCGATGTAGCCTTAATGTAGCATATAGTATGTTCGATGCAATAAATTAGAGCTGTTTCCCTGCGAATGCGTTTGCAATTGCATGAATGCTAGTGTTGGGACTCCTGGGGTTAGCGTGCTGTTAGAGTGCTGTGGGAAAGTGGCTACGCTAAAATGTCTCGCTTTACGGCACTGCCTCGTCCTGTTGTTCACACAAAATATAACAAGCAGAGCAGCACCTCCTGTCTTCCTCCAGAGCAGGCCAGGGAGAGAGGAGTGTCTTTGGTTCTCTCCGACTGGGCTTCGATGTCCCCTCCTTTATCCAGCAGGATCTCCACCACGCCAACATGACCCGCTGTGGCAGCCAGGATCAGAGGAGTGAAACCTGGGGACAGATGGTTAGAGACATTTCGATTTACTCTCCAACATACTAAGGATGGGCATGAATACTCGACTGCTCGAACCGACAAAGGTCAATCTTTAACCAGAGATAAAAAATGTAAAAACTTTCTAAATACTGTTAAACTATTTTGTGAAATGTGCTTTCTGGGGGGGCAAGTAAAATAGTCCAAATTATATATATTTTTGTCTTTAAAATTAATTTGCTTCCACTCTAGTGTTCCATGTGTACATGTGCGTTTGCGTGGCACAACAAAAGAAACCAAGCCAGGCATCCAAGTTCTTCCAAATTCCCTTTCCCCTCCATGTCTCATTCACCCAATTGCGTTCCGACCGCTTCCTACGCGCCAGGTGCTGAGTGCTCACAAGCTCCCGTTTAGTCAGACAGAAATAAACACCTAGAAAAACGTATCGAACTGCTACATTTCTTGCCAAAAGATGACAGTTTAATCCTGAAGTAGGAAACGGTGTCCCAACAAACAGCTGCAGTTTTGGAATCATTGCTACCCATCTATTTTCTACTGTGCCGTTTAGAATTGGTTAGCATGACATTTTCTACATGCAATTATTCTTCAGAAGAACTGTATAAAAAAATAATAATAAAAGCAACACACCAATAAAACCCCTTTCTTAAAATTAAAATGTTGCTAAAAGTAATTAAGAAATAAGTGGACGGTGTTCGACGAACGCGAGTCGAGGTTCAATGGTGGGAGGGTGCTTTGCTGGTGACACGGTCTCATTCATTTAGAATTCAAGGCACACTTAACCAGCATGCTGCAGCGATACGCCATCCCATCTGAGCTTAGTGGGACTATCATTTATTTTTCAACAGGACAATGACCCAAAACACCTCCAGGCTATTTTACCAAGAATTAGAGTGATTTGAGTGCTGCATCAGATGACCTGGCCTCCACAATCATCCGATGACAGAACTCCAGAGTTCCTCTGTGGAGATGGCAGAACCTTCCAGAAGGACAACCATCTCTGCAGCACTCCACCAATCAGGCCGTTATGGTAGAGTGGCCAAACGGCAGCCACTCCTCAGTAGAAGGCACATGACAGCCCACTTGGAGTTTGCCAAAAGGCACCTAAAGGACTCTCAGACAACGAGAAACTAGATTCTCTGGTCTGATGAAACCAAGATTCAACACTTTGGCTTGAATGCCAAGCATCACGTCTGGAGGAACCCTGGCACCATCCCTACGGTGAAGCATGGTGGTGGCAGCATCATGCTGTGGGGATGTTTTTCAGCGGCAGGGACTGGGAGACTAATCAGGATCAAGGGAAAGATGAACGAAGCAAAGTACTGAGATCCTTGATGAAAACCTGCTCCAGAGCACTCAGGACTTCAGATTGGGGCGAAGGTTCACCTTCCAACAGGAAAATGGCCCTAAGCACACAGCCAAGACAAAGCAGGAGTGGCTTCGGGACAAGTCTCTGAATGTCCTTGAGTGGCCCAGCCAGAGCCCGGACTTGAATTAGATCTAACATCCCCTGGAGAGACCTGAAAATAGTTGTGCAGCGACAGTCCCCAACCTGACAGAAATGGAAAGGATCTACAGAGAAGAATGGGAGAAGCTCCCCAAATACAGGTGTGCCAAGCTTGTAGTGTCATACCAAAGACAACTCAAGGATGTAATCGCTGCCAAAGGTGCTTCAACAAAGTACTGAGTAAAGGCTCTGAATACTTATGGAAATGTGATACCCGTTTTTGCTTTGTCATTATGGATGTGTTCTCTGTAATGGTTAGGATAAATTGGAATTTGTCACGCACTGTTGGCATAGGCCTATAGACCAATGTGCACATATGTATTTTGAGTACATGCCTTGTGTTCAAATAATATTTTTCATTTAAGTACTTAGAAAATAAATCCTGCCAGGACTCAAACAGTGAAAAGGGGAAAGAAAATAAATAAATGTAAAAATTTTTTTTTTTACATTTCTTTTATTTTTTAAAATCGGTCAAATGCCCATCCGTTAAATCTAGTCATCCAATCAGTTTCCAACCATACAGATGGACTCCCACTTCTAAACACAAATTATCAAGTTCCCTGATAATTGATCCCAACATGTTTTTTTTTTTATTGCTACAAAACATTTTAAAAAAGAGAAAGTATGGGAGTTGTGTACCTTTCTTATCCCGATGCTCGATGTTAGACCCGCGGGCGACGAGCACCGACACCAGCTCCTCGTGACCGCCGGCACAGGCCAGCGTCAGAGCGGTGTCGTGATTACTCTCCGTCTGACAAGAGATACAGGCGGGTGTTATTTTCCTGACCAGACAAGACCAGACAAATCCGTCTACTATTAAACTAGCGTGTTATTGTTTTTTTTTGTGTTTTTTTTTTTTCTTCATTTAACCCTTTTTTCTCCCCAATTTCATGGTATCCAATTGTTTTAGTAGCTACCATCTTGTCTCATCACTACAACTCCCGTACAGGCTCGGGAGAGACGAAGGTAGAAAGTCATGCGTCCCTCCGATACACAACCCAACCAAGCCGCACTGCTTCTTAACACAGCGCGCATCCAACCCGGAAGCCAGGCGCACCAATGTGTCGGAGGAAACGCTGTGTACCTGGCAACCTTGGTTAGCGTGCACTGCGCCCGGCCCGCCACAGGAGTCACTGGTGAGCGATGAGACAAGGATATCCCTACCGGCCAAACCCTCCCTAACCCGGACGATGCTAGGCCAATTTTGCGTCGCCCCACGGACCTCCCGGTCATGGCCGGTTACGACAGAGCCTGGGCGCGAACCCAGAGTCTCTGGTGACACAGCTGGCGCTTCAGTACAGCACCTTTAACCACTGCGCCACCCGGGAGGCCCACTAGCGTGTTATTGTTAGACATGTGGTGTGACGTACGTGTGCGTCGATGTCTACGGAGGGGTAGAGGGGGAGCATAGATTGTGGGGACACTGAATGGATGGGCGTCTGTGCTGGGGGCGAGGCCGTCGTGCTCAACATGGGGACTCTGCTGCTCACCGCTGCTGTCACAGGGGCGAGAGGGAAGGAGAGTTGTTAGTCCACCTTCAAAATATAAACTACATCCCATTCGAATTCAAGATGGATCAAAACCATTTGAAAAAGTCTTGAAAATGTACTGAAGCCAAGTTCAGTGCTAATGAAAAGGATGAGTGATCAAGCGGTCCCTTAAATGGTTAGAGGTTTTATTTTCTGATTTTAGTCAAGTTAAAAATGTCAAAAAGAGACCTGGACTGAGAGCACAAAGCAAAGAG
Organism: Oncorhynchus keta; assembly: GCF_023373465.1. Classification (NCBI taxonomy): domain Eukaryota; kingdom Metazoa; phylum Chordata; class Actinopteri; order Salmoniformes; family Salmonidae; genus Oncorhynchus; species Oncorhynchus keta. The sequence goes on from NC_068431.1 coordinate 9,768,128, forward strand.
AGGACCATGTTAATGAACACACCTGCCATGATGTCGTCCAAAGTATCTGTGAGAGTCTGTGCTGGGGTGGCCACCATGAGTCCTTCAGGGGCCTGGGTGAGAAGGCCCGGTCCCAGGTCTGTCAACTGCTGCCACAACATCTGCTGCTGGTTCACCATCACCCTCTCCAGATCGGGGCTGGAGCTGACGGGGTAGTCCGCCGTACTGAAGTCTGTGGACTGCTGGGTGGCCAGGAGATGGGAGGGTAAGAAACGGGCCTGCAGGAGGGGTGGAGCGGGACACTGCAGGGCCTGGGTGTGAGGAGGAGCGGGACACTGCAGGTCTTGGGTGTGAGGAGGAGCGGGACACTGCAGGTCTTGGGTGTGAGGAGGAGCGGGACACTGCAGGTCTTGGGTGTGAGGAGGAGCGGGACACTGCAGGGCCTGGGTGTGAGGAGGAGCGGGACACTGCAGGGCCTGGGTGTGAGGAGGAGCGGGACACTGCAGGTCTTGGGTGTGAGGAGGAGCGGGACACTGCAGGGCTTGGGTGTGAGGAGGAGCGGGACACTGCAGGGCCTGGGTGTGAGGAGGAGCGGGACACTGCAGGGCCTGGGTGTGAGGAGGAGCGGGTGGCGGGGGTTCCTGGGCCTGTCTATACAAGATGGTGTCCACCTGAGGTAGCTTGGCGTAGTCCTCCTCATCATCGTCCTCTTCCTCCTGTTCCTCGGCGGCGGGGTGGGGCAGTCCATCATGGTGGTGCTGGATGCCCTCCCCGTCCCCCTCGGTGTCGGAGCCCGGCTCTGCAGCCTGCAAGGGCAGGGGGGTGCCGGGCTGCTCCACCCCTGCCGCCTGGCCAAGCTGCCCCGGGTCGTCCTTCAGGCCTTTGGCCTCCATGTACTCTTTGGTAAACTGCTGCTGTGTCTTGAGCTGCAGCTGGCGCTCCACCTTCTGCAGCTCCTTGAGGATCTTCTTCTTCTTCTGGACCTGCTCCTCGCGGCTCTTCTTCAGCTCCTCGATCTTGTCTTTGGTGAGCGGCTCTCCCTGGATGAGCTCCAAGGACTGCAGCTGGGCCTTCTCTATAGCGGAGATCCTCTGGCCAAGCTCGTTCAGCTTGCCCTCAGTCTCTTCCACGATGCACTCTAGGGGCTGGTACGGGTGGAAGGGAGGCAGCAGGTCCGCGTCCGGACCGCCTGCGGAGACGGGGCTGCCCTGTAGAGGGCTCAGCCTCTGCTTGGATCCGCCTGAGACAGCCACACAGGACAACACAACCAGTTAGCTACGAGGTTGTACCATACATTCAACGATTACTGCAATATTGTAACACTTTGATTCCTTGTGCAGTCAAACGGTGGTCTAGTGGTCTTTCTTCTTGGCAAAGTTGGAAAATGTATTTGCTGTTAACACACTTTGTATGATCGGACCTTTTGTGATGACGGGTGGAGGCGTTGTGATGTTGGAGGGCACTCTGTCTGGCTCTTGAGGAGGCACCACCATGGCCAGGGCTTGGAATGGAACTCGTGGAGCCTGTTTGGGTTAAAGTATATTTAGTATCAATACTTGGAATCAACATATAAAAATTGTAACTGGTATCAACAATAAATATGTTTGTAGAAGTCCCTACTTGAGAAGTGTCATGGGAGGGGTGTGTGAGCTGAGACAAGTCTGGCACGGGGACCGACAGGACGTTGTTGGGGTAGTCGAGGAGATAGGACACCACGATGGTGTGACCGCCCTTAGCAGCTTCGATCAGCATGGTGGAGCCATCCTAGGTGAGAGATTGACACAAAACACACGTCATCGTTAGTATCAGGATCTTGGGAGAATTTGATCAAGAATTAAAAAGAGGAACAAATACAAGATAGTTCTGTGTTTACACAGGGGTTAGAGAAGGGTTGGTTTACACAGGGGTTAGAGAAGGGTTGGTTTACACAGGGGTTAGAGAAAGGGTTGGCTTACACAGGGGTTAGAGAAAGGTTGGTTTACACAGGGGTTAGAGAAGTTTACACAGGGTTGGCTTACACAGGGGTTAGAGAAAGGGTTAGGCTTAGAAACAGGGGTTAGAGAAGGGTTGGTTTACACAGGGGTTAGAGAAGGGGGTTACACAGGGGTTAGAGAAAGGGTTGGCTTACACAGGGGTTACACAGGGGTTAGAGAAGGGTTGGTTTACACAGGGGTTAGAGAAGGGTTGGCTTACACAGGGGTTAGAGAAGGGTTGGCTTACACAGGGGTTAGAGAAGGGTTGGCTTACACAGGGGTTAGAGAAGGGTTGGTTTACACAGGGGTTAGAGAAGGGTTGGTTTACACAGGGGTTAGAGAAAGGGTTGGTTTACACAGGGTTGGTTAGAGAAGGGTTGGCTTACACAGGGGTTACAGGGGAGAAGGGTTGGCTTACACAGGGGTTAGAGAAGGGTTGGCTTACACAGGGGTTAGAGAAGGGGTTAGAGAAGGGTTTTACACAGGGGTTAGAGAAGGGTTTACACAGGGGTTAGAGAAGGGTTGGTTTACACAGGGGTTAGAGAAGGGGTTAGAGAAGGGTTGGTTTACACAGGGGTTAGAGAAGGGTTGGTTTACACAGGGGTTAGAGAAGGGTTGGTTTACACAGGGGTTAGAGAAGGGTTGGTTTACACAGGGGTTAGAGAAGGGTTGGTTTACACAGGGGTTAGAGAAAGGTTGGTTTACACAGGGGTTAGAGAAGGGTTGGTTTACACAGGGGTTAGAGAAAGGTTGGTTTACACAGGGGTTAGAGAAAAGGTTGGTTTACACAGGGGTTAGAGAAGGGTTGGTTTACACAGGGGTTAGAGAAAGGTTGGTTTACACAGGGGTTAGAGAAAGGTTGGTTTACACAGTTTACACAGGGGTTAGAGAAAGGTTGGTTTACACAGGGGTTAGAGAAAGGGGTTAGGGTTAGAAGGGTTGGCTTACACAGGGGTTAGAGAAAGGTTGGTTTACACAGGGGTTAGAGAAGGGTTGGTTTACACAGGGGTTAGAGAAGGGTTGGTTTACACAGGGGTTAGAGAAGGGTTGGTTTACACAGGGGTTAGAGAAGGGTTGGTTTACACAGGGGTTAGAGAAGGGTTGGTTTACACAGGGGTTAGAGAAGGGTTGGTTTACACAGGGGTTAGAGAAGGGTTGGTTTACACAGGGGTTAGAGAAGGGTTGGTTTACACAGGGGTTAGAGAAGGGTTGGTTTACACAGGGGTTAGAGAAAGGTTGGTTTACACAGGGGTTAGAGAAAGGTTGGTTTACACAGGGGTTAGAGAAAGGTTGGTTTACACAGGGGTTAGAGAAAGGTTGGTTTACACAGGGGTTAGAGAAAGGTTGGTTTACACAGGGGTTAGAGAAAGGTTGGTTTACACAGGGGTTAGAGAAAGGTTGGTTTACACAGGGGTTAGAGAAAGGTTGGTTTACACAGGGGTTAGAGAAAGGTTGGTTTACACAGGGGTTAGAGAAAGGTTGGTTTACACAGGGGTTAGAGAAAGGGTTGGCTTACACAGGGGTTAGAGAAAGGGTTGGCTTACACAGGGGTTAGAGAAAGGGTTGGCTTACACAGGGGTTAGAGAAAGGGTTGGCTTACACAGGGGTTAGAGAAAGGGTTGGCTTACACAGGGGTTAGAGAAAGGGTTGGTTTACACAGGGGTTAGAGAAAGGTTGGTTTACACAGGGGTTAGAGAAAGGTTAGTTTACACAGGGGTTTAGAGAAAGGTTGGTTTACACATGGGGTCCATTATAAGGCTTGCAGTGTGACATTCTTAATATCAGATGTCTTTCCTGGTCACTCCTGAGACCGTTGTGCCCAGGAGCTTGGGACAAGTGATCTCACCTTCAGTCTGTGTGTAGGATCAGCCCCATGAGACAGCAGCAGCTCCACCACGGCCAGGTGGCCCCCGGCGCAGGCTAGAGACACTACTGTGTGATCATTGTTGGCCGTCGCCCTGTTCACATTAGCTCCTGGTGGAGGGAGAGAGACCAAGAACAGGGTCAATCTGAGGCCACATGGAAAACAACAGCAACCCTATAACGTTTAAATACTCTACTGTTTCAATGAGGTTATATCTGATTCAAGCAACAACGTGTCAGATGTCTGGTGTGTGTGGTTTTGTGTGACGTTGCTACACAGTGAAGGAACAGAAGCACACCTTTGCTGATTAGGAACTGTACAGTACAGAGGTGGCCCGCTCTAACAGCTTTCATTAGAGGGGTCCTGCCCCCCTCCGATTCATGCTCCTGTAAGACAAACAAACAGAGACAGGAGTGTATAACGTGTACAGGTAGAAACACAGAGCCCATTCAAGCAGCAACGTATCCAGCATCTACACAACACAGAGACAGCGTCACAAATGGAACCCTATTCCCTATATAGTGCACTACTTTAGACCAGAGCCCTATAGGGACCCTATTCCCTATGTAGTGCACTACTTTAGACCAGAGCCCTATAGGGACCCTATTCCCTATGTAGTGCACTACTTTAGACCAGAGCCCTATAGGGACCCTATTCCCTATGTAGTGCACTACTTTAGACCAGAGCCCTATAGGGACCCTATTCCCTATGTAGTGCACTACTTTAGACCAGAGCCCTATAGGGACCCTATTCCCTATGTAGTGCACTACTTTAGACCAGAGCCCTATAGGGACCCTATTCCCTATGTTAGACCAGAGCCCTATAGGGACCCTATTCCCTATGTAGTGCACTACTTTAGACCAGAGCCCTATAGGGACCCTATTCCCTATGTAGTGCACTACTTTAGACCAGAGCCCTATAGGGACCCTATTCCCTATATAGTGCACTACTTTAGACCAGAGCCCTATAGGGACCCTATTCCCTATATAGTGCACTACTTTAGACCAGAGCCCTATAGGGACCCTATTCCCTATATAGTGCACTACTTTAGCTCAGAGCCTTATGGGCAGCAGTCAAAAGTAGTGCACTAGAAAACAAATAGGGTGTCATTCGAGAAGCCCACACACACTTACGCAAACGTGTGAACAACTCAACTACAGAAAAAAAAAGGTCTGTGCATGGACATGAAGTGTGTTTCTCCAGAGGGGGAGGTCTCACCAGGTCAGCCCCAGTCTGCAGCAGCACGTCAGCCACGTCCGTGTGTCCGTTCTCACAGGCGTAGGTCAGCGCCGTGTCTCCCGTCGCCGTGGTGGCGTGGACATTGGCTCCTGGGGACAAGAGCACAGGTGTCAAATTACACACAGAGGGTGTAACAACTACAAACTTCAAATAAAATGTGGATTTCTGGGAATAACAGAGTCAATTTCAATAATTGATGAAATTATGATCAAATCCAATTTTATTTTAATTATTAATAAAAAATATTTAAAAAAGTGTCACATGCGCCGAAAACAACAGGTGTGGACCTTAGTGAAATGCTTACTTACGAGCCCCTAACCAACAATACAGTTTTAAAAAATATATATGGATAAGAATAAGAAATAAAAAAGGTAACAAGTAATTAAAGAGAAGTAATAACAATAGCGAGACTATATACAGAGGGGGGGATACCGGTACAGAGTCAATGTGCGGACCGGTTAGTTGAGGTCATCTCAAATAGATGTTGGTGGAGTTTGTTTTTGAGACAAACAGAGAGGCTGTCCAGAGGGGAGTGGTTCTGCTCACCGGCAGCCAGCAGGTACTTGACCAGCTCCAGGTGTCCCTCCTGTGCAGCCTCCATGAGAGGCGTGGAGCAGCCCAGCTCGATGTCGGCCCCGGCCTTGATGAGGAAGTCGGCCACCTCCAGGAAGCCCCCGCAGCAGGCCAGCGTCAGGGCCGTCTCCTGGGTCTCCTCTGTCTGAGCGTTGATGTTGGCACCTGCAGACAAGAGGGAGGATTCAAGATGGTTCAGCTGGGAACACACTTTTAAAAACAGTACTAACCTACTCCCACCATTGGATATTGACCACAGAAAAAGTATTACAATTAGTTCTGGAAAAGCCATCTTGTCCCTTCGGCATCAACCCAATTAGATCATGAGCTCAAAGCTCAAAACATTATCATGTAACTTTATTACACTCTTTCCAGAAGGTTGCTGGATTGAATCCCAGAGCTGACAAGGTAAAAATCTGTCGTCGGAGGGGTTGGGTTAAATGCGGAAGACACATTTCAGTTGAATACATTCAGTTGGACAACTGACTAGGTATCCCCCCCTTTCATTCAGTTGGACAACTGACCAGGTATCCCCCCCTTTCATTCAGTTGGACAACTGACCAGGTATCCCCCCCCTTTCATTCAGTTGGACAACTGACCAGGTATCCCCCCCTTTCATTCAGTTGGACAACTGACCAGGTATCCCCCCCTTTCATTCAGTTGGACAACTGACTAGGTATCCCCCCCTTTCATTCAGTTGTACAACTGACTAGGTATCCCCCTTTCATTCAGTTGTACAACTGACTAGGTATCCCCCCTTTCATTCAGTTGTACAACTGACTAGGTATCCCCCTTTCATTCAGTTGTACAACTGACTAGGTATCCCCCTTTCATTCAGTTGTACAACTGACTAGGTATCCCCCTTTCATTCAGTTGTACAACTGACTAGGTATCCCCCTTCCATTCACTTGTACAACTGACTAGGTATCCCCCTTTCATTCAGTTGTACAACTGACTAGGTATCCCCCTTTCATTCAGTTGTACAACTGACTAGGTATCCCCCTTTCATTCAGTTGGACACTGACTAGGTATCCCCCCTTTCATTCAGGACAACTGACTAGGTATCCCCCCCTTTCATTCAGTTGGACAACTGACTAGGTATCCCCCCCTTTCATTCAGTTGGACAACTGACTAGGTATCCCCCCTTTCATTCAGTTGGACAACTGACTAGGTATCCCCCCCTTTCATTCAGTTGGACAACTGACTAGGTATCCCCCCCTTTCATTCAGTTGGACAACTGACTAGGTATCCCCCCCTTTCATTCAGTTGGACAACTGACTAGGTATCCCCCCCTTTCATTCAGTTGGACAACTGACTAGGTATCCCCCCCTTTCATTCAGTTGGACAACTGACTAGGTATCCCCCCCTTTCATTCAGTTGGACAACTGACTAGGTATCCCCCCCTTTCATTCAGTTGGACAACTGACTAGGTATCCCCCCCTTTCATTCAGTTGGACAACTGACTAGGTATCCCCCCCTTTCATTCAGTTGGACAACTGACTAGGTATCCTCCCTTCGCCTTTCATTACATTAAAAAAAAGGAAAAAAAAGACTTTACACAAAGTTGGAGGCTCAATATAGTAGGGAAAACCCATCTACTGGGAACACTAGTTTCATTCAAACCAGAGAGCAAGAGAAGGCCATACCTTGTGCCAAAAGCAGCGCCACCATCTCCTCGTGGCCCTCTCGTGCGGCTTCCATGAGGGGAGTGTATCCCTCATCGTTGACTTCCTCCAGGTTGGCGCCCCTCTCCATCAGCAGGGCAGCAAGCTCTACGTGGCCCCCACAGGCCGCCAGCGTCAGCGGAGACTCGAAAGAGTCAGCGGGCATGTTGACCTGCGCCTCGCTGTCCAACAGCAACCGAGCCACCTCCACATGCCCATCCTGAAGTGGGGCAGAGGAACAGGAGACCTCATCAGTCATACTGCACCTTCAATTTAATAGTGTGGTCTGTGTGTGTCTGTGTGTGCGCGTCTCACCATACAAGCCTCCATGAGTGCTGTGTGCATCTCGTCGGTCTTGTGCTCCTGGTCAGCCCCTGCCTCTAACAGGAAGCGCACCATGTCCAGGTGCCCTGTGTGTGGTGACGAAGAGGGAAAAATGCTCTGGGTGCTTCATCCCTACAATTACATTTCCTGTTTCACACACTGGTTTGTCAACATAAGTGGATCACTTGAGTCACTGATTTCTGGATAAAGACCTCTGATCTCTCCGGTGCACGGCTAAAGGGTTCATTGTCTAAGGACGCACCTTTGTAGCAGGCCAGCGTAAGTGCACTTTCCTTGAACTCGTTGGAGTGCGTGTTGATACCAGCCCCGTACTCCAGGAGCACCCGGGCGACCTCCACGTGACCCGCGCTCGCCGCCTCCATCAGGGGGGTGTGGCCGTTCTCGTTGTGGTCCTCGATGTTGGCGCCTTCCTTCAGCAGCACCTTCACCACGTCCAGGAAGCCGCCCGCACACGCGTACGTCAGGGGCGTGTTACCTGCCGGGGACAGAGTTGTCCGTTTTTATTAGAAGTAGATGTGATGGTTTCTGGTCTCGGGTCACAGCACCTAGTGGTGTTTGACGTGTGTGTGTGTGCGTGTGTGCGTGTGTGTGTGTGTGTTCACCTGTGGAGGACTGTGCGTTGACGTCAGCCCCATGTACCAGCAGCAGTTTGACGATGTCTACGTAGCCGCCGCTGGCTGCGGCCATGAGGGCCGTGATGTCACCCTTGATTCCCCGATCTTCCACGTTAGCGTGCATGGCCAGCAAGACCTGCAGGAGGACACACGTCGGGGCGTTTTAAAAACAGACATCCAAAAAACCACAAAGGATCAGGTCTGGCTCTGTAACATTTGGATATACAACTACATTTGATTACAGAACTGGATGGAAACTCTGACAGAAAGGCAGAACAATGTTAGCAGTATACTGTGAGTGGCTAAAAGGTCAGTGTGTGTGCGCACGCATGTTCGTTATACCTGTGCTAGTTCATAGTAACCAGCAGAGCAGGCGAGGCAGAGCAGACTCTCTCCCTCCTCAGTGTGTGTGTGTGTGTGTGTGTGTGTTATACCTGTGCTAGTTCATAGTAACCAGCAGAGCAGGCGAGGCAGAGCAGACTCTCTCCCTCCTCAGTGTGTGTGTGTGTGTGTGTTTGTTATACCTGTGCTAGTTCATAGTAACCAGCAGAGCAGGCTAGGCAGAGCAGACTCTCTCTCTCCCTCCTCAGTGTGTGTGTGTGTGTGTTCGTTATACCTGTGCTAGTTCATAGTAACCAGCAGAGCAGGCGAGGCAGAGCAGACTCTCTCCCTCCTCAGTGTGTGTGTGTGTGTGTGTGTGTGTGTGTGTGTGTGTTCGTTATACCTGTGCTAGTTCATAGTAACCAGCAGAGCAGGCTAGGCAGAGCAGACTCTCTCCCTCCTCAGTGTGTGTGTGTGTGTGTGTTTGTTATACCTGTGCTAGTTCATAGTAACCAGCAGAGCAGGCTAGGCAGAGCAGACTCTCTCTCTCCCTCCTCAGTGTGTGTGTGTGTGTGTGTGTGTGTGTGTGTGTGTGTGTGTGTTCGTTATACCTGTGCTAGTTCATAGTAACCAGCAGAGCAGGCGAGGCAGAGCAGACTCTCTCCCTCCTCAGTGTGTTCGTTATACCTGTGCTAGTTCATAGTAACCAGCAGAGCAGGCGAGGCAGAGCAGACTCTCTCCCTCCTCAGTGTGTTTGTGTGTGTGTGTGTGTGTGTGTGTGTTCGTTATACCTGTGCTAGTTCATAGTAACCAGCAGAGCAGGCGAGGCAGAGCAGACTCTCTCCCTCCTCAGTGTGTTTGTGTGTGTGTGTGTGTGTGTGTGTGTGTGTTCGTTATACCTGTGCTAGTTCATAGTAACCAGCAGAGCAGGCGAGGCAGAGCAGACTCTCTCCCTCCTCAGTGTGTTCGTTATACCTGTGCTAGTTCATAGTAACCAGCAGAGCAGGCGAGGCAGAGCAGACTCTCTCCCTCCTCAGTGTGTTCGTTATACCTGTGCTAGTTCATAGTAACCAGCAGAGCAGGCGAGGCAGAGCAGACTCTCTCCCTCCTCAGTGTGTTCGTTGACACTCCTCCCCTCATCCAGCAGCTTCCTCACAGCGTTGACGTCCCCGTCGGAGCACGCCTCCGCCAAGCTCCGGCTGAAAATAACCAGACTGCTACAATTACTGGGACTGTGGCTGCGCAGGCCTAAAGCATCGGATGAACGGAGTTGTCACAATTCACGCAGTATTTATTTAATCAATATCATTTGTACATTAGATTTAGCTACAATATCAGACCTTGTAAGAAGATGGAGCCCCAGGAACCACCACATGTGGATCTCTGTTTATTTTTTAAATATTTCTAACAGCGTCTTTCTTCACCCTTTTTCTGGATTTCTTATATTATTTCACTCCTTTTATCTCTTTGTCTACAAAACATTATCTGAGCTGCATGTGATTGAACAAGTCATTGGAAACATGTCCTCTGTTCGTTACCTTCCTTGTAGACAGAATAAAACGGGTTTTGGGGGCCAGATTACTATTAATGTAATCCGTAAACCAACTAATACATTTAAACGTGCTCATTTTCTATAGCCGATACAAGAAACAAGGAAACTGAAAGAAAAAGTGATTTCAACCTGGTAATAATTCATTCACTCAGGACAGAGCAGTACATTTCATGAACGGCCTTTGACCCAATATGGCACCTTAAAGCGTGTCAGTAAAACAGTGATCAAGTCAGAGAACAGTAGAGACAAAACGCATCTTCTATGAATCATGGGAGTTATTCAGAGCATCAGCTAGCTGCCACTGGACTTTAAAAAAATCAACTCCAGTCTTAACAAAGGCCAGGAGAAACGACAGCTAAAGATATGAGATGTCCTATCGATTCACGTTCTCAGGTGTATCAGATATCCGTGGAAGCAGACAGAAATCCGGCCAGTGTGACGTAGCATTGAGAAAGTCTCCCTCACATCACTGGAAGTTAATAGGCATGCCTTTTACATCGTGAAAACATCACAAATCAAATACATTTTTTTTTTTAATTGGTCGCAAACACATATTTAGCAGGTGTTATAGCGGGTGCAGTGAAATGCTTGCGTTCCTAGCTTCAACGTTGCAGAAATAAAGCGTCAGTTTTCAATACTGGCCGATGTCATAACGCAGGACGGTGTCTTCTCTAGAAATGAGCCATTGATCATATTTTTTGCAATATAAACAACCTCCAGAAATGTGTAATTTAACAGAGGTCCTAACACAGCTCCCTTATTGGTCTGCCTCTTCAGTCCATGGTGCTTTGCATGGTACCGTTACAAATATCAGACTCCACTCTGCAGGGTGAACATGGTGAGATTGTAGACTCCTAAATTGATAGCTGTAAAATTGCCTAAACAAACTGCACTAACTACTATAGCGACTTCACGTGCTGACTTCACGTAGCTGACTTCACGTAGCTGACTTCACGTAGCTGACTTCACGTAGCTGACCTCACGTAGCTGACCTCACATGCTGACCTCACATGCTGACCTCACATGCTGACCTCACATGCTGACCTCACATGCTGACCTCACATGCTGACCTCACATGCTGACCTCACATGCTGACCTCACATGCTGACCTCACATGCTGACCTCACATGCTGACCTCACATGCTGACCTCACATGCTGACCTCACTGACCTCACAGCTGACCTCACATGCTGACCTCACATGCTGACCTCACATGCTGACCTCACATGCTGACCTCACATGCTGACCTCACATGCTGACCTCACATGCTGACCTCACATGCTGACCTCACATGCTGACCTCACATGCTGACCTCACATGCTGACCTCACATGCTGACCTCACATGCTGACCTCACATGCTGACCTCACATGCTGACCTCACATGCTGACCTCACATGCTGACCTCACATGCTGACTTCACATGCTGACTTCACATGCTGACTTCACATGCTGACTTCACATGCTGACTTCACATGCTGACTTTGCTATTATTGTGTAGTTATGTTTGCTAACTAGCTACCAAGCTAGCCCGGCGAGACCATTGCATTCCGGGTTTTGTAGTCGACTTGAACTGCAACAGATTGACACAACTTTTTTTTTTTTTCACGCGTTGCTACCAACATTATTAAAACGACAAAATTAAACATTTGGTTCACAAAAATATTGTTCTCACAATAGTGTTATTTAACACTAAATTATAGGACTATAGATTTTGTTCCCCCTTTTTAAAAATTCTCACCTAAGGAATTGTCAGATGTTCACGCGGACTTGAAGAAAGCACAACATGTCGAAAGGAAACATACGGCCTAGACCAGACTGGTGTGAGGGAGGATCCCTGAATATGGTGTAGTGCACTTAATATTTAGACTTTAATATATGTCTTAATATTTAGACTTTAATATATGTCTTAATATTTAGACTTTAATATATGTCTTAATATTTAGACTTTAATATATGTCTTAATATTTAGACTTTAATATATGTCTTAATATTTAGACTTTAATATATGTCTTAATATTTAGACTTTAATATATGTCTTAATATTTAGACTTTAATATATGTCTTAATATTTAGACTTTAATATATGTCTTAATATTTAGACTTTAATATATGTCTTAATATTTAGACTTTAATATATGTCTTAATATTTAGACTTTAATATATGTCTTAATATTTAGACTTTAATATATGTCTTAATATTTAGACTTTAATATATGTCTTAATATTTAGACTTTAATATATGTCTTAATATTTAGACCTTAATATATGTCTTAATATTTAGACTTTAATATATGTCTTAATATTTAGACTTTAATATATGTCTTAATATTTAGACTTTAATATATGTCTTAATATTTAGACTTTAATATATGTCTTAATATTTAGACTTTAATATATGTCTTAATATTTAGACTTTAATATATGTCTTAATATTTAGACTTTAATATATGTCTTAATATTTAGACTTTAGCGCAGAGGAGATACATACTTGTCCGCCTGGCTGGCGTTGAGTGTGTTTTCGGCCCTCATGCGCGTGAGAGCGGCGGCGGCCTCGTCCAACGCACAGCTCACGGACGACGTCAAGCGACGAAGCACCTCTGGATCTGCGAAGGCTTTTCCATCGGTGGTGGACAGTTTACCAATACCTTCAGAGGACCCAGGGTCAGGCACACACACACACACACAGCAGCATACACACAGTAGCATACACACCAACACACACACACACACACAATTAAAACTATGCAACAAGGTGTAAAGAGAACAAACATTGTCTGTATTATCAAGTTGTGAACACAGTGTTGAGGAAACATATCAAGGGGGGGGGGGCTAATCACATGACTGAGTAAGTGGGCATATTAACAATTAATGGAAGAGAATCTGATGATCAGCCAACATTGAAGCTTAAGAACAGAAGCAACAGAGTCCGATATTAGTTGCGGTATGCAAAAACCACTGCATGCGCCACATGATTGGTTACACAGATGTTAAAATGTGCACACACACAATTACACGCAGACAACGATAGATGGGAGGCCGACATGCACACAGTTGCACACAGACAACGATAGATGGGAGGCAGACATGCACACAGTTGCACACAGACAACGATAGATGGGAGGCCGACATGCACACAGTTACAGACGACGATAGATGGGAGGCAGACATGCACAGTTACACACAGACAACGATAGATGGAGGCAGACATGCACAGAAGCAGTGTACTAAAGGTTGAGTCATGACGGAAGCTGTTGCTGCTCTATCGAAATCCATTGCTCATGTTAATCTTTCCCGTGGTGCCCCCGCGAGCCTAGCTACCTACCATCTCATGTGCTGCGCTAGCCTGTACCAACTCCCCACACACTGACTGGCTGGGACCTGTCTAACATGCTGCATGTCTTCCTGATGTGGTCCTTCTGTAGCACAGTTGGTAGAGCATGGCGCTTGTAACGCCAGGGTAGTGGGTTCGATTCCCGGGACCACCCATACGTAGAATGTATGCACACATGACTGTAAGTCGCTTTGGATAAAAGCGTCTGCTAAATGGCATATATTATTATATTATATATTATGATGCACACCACAACATCCATCCCACAGGTTAATGCACATCAAATTAGACGCAAAGACTTCTTTCATTGTTTCAGAAAGCTTTTTAGTTTCTCTAAAGAGGCAGCAGTGAGGCACTAACTATACAGACCAAGGCTAAGTGCTTTGACGGGCTGGTTCAGCTCAGCTCAACAGAGGCCTGAGCGAGAGTTGTAGCCGGTTTGATAATTGCCTTGCAACACTTAGCCTGTGAGCACCCTGCAGTCAAATTTACTGATCACTGTAATTGATCAGTGTTATCCCACCCCCATAGACAATCCAACATGGGAAGTAGGTGGACGACAGAAACCAAAACACAACCACATGGAAAGCAGGGTAAACGCAGGCTGTAGTGCTTCTACGCCTGCATTGCTTGCTGTTTGGGGTTTTAGGCTGAGGGTTTCTGTACAGCACTTTGAGATATCAGCTGATGTACGAAGGGCTTTAGAAATACATTTGATTTGTAGTGCAGCAGGGATTTGAACATCTATTTAGAGCACTTGCGTTTGTTATGCAGGTATTTCTCCCTGGCAATGTGCCATCTACACACCTACGAGGTCATGTCCCAACACAGTGGTAGGAACAGAAACACCAGACAGGCCTGACGACGTCAGAAAGTATGTAAGTACAAACTAAATTGTAGGCCTTAATTAAGCATTGATACTAAATTGGGCGGAGTTTCAAGCAGGTTTCAAAGTCCCAAAAGAGCAGCAGTCCTATTTGATAAAGAGAACAGTACTGAAGCAGCCTTAGCATGTAACATCTTCGTAATTCGTAAAGTGATCAAAAACAGGTGCATTCAAAATAAATAAATGAAAATAAAGTAACCGGTGAAGGGTTCACACCACTACGATACGTACCGGCTGCTTCCAACAGAGCCTCCAATCTGGCTTGTGTTTCCGGGTCCACTGTTCTGAGATCAGCGCCGTCGGCAGCGCTGGACAGGAGCAGCTCCGATGCAGTCTTTAGCATGGGGTTGTCCAGGTCTTCCTGGTCTAATATGAAGGACTCCACCTAGAAACAAGGAGAAAGATGAGAGAATGTTCGGAAGCATGCTGATGTTTATTTTGCTCAAGATAGTTGCTGGGAGAAACCCATCGCCTTAAGGAGTCATTGTAATATATATATATTTTTTTTTAAACAGTGTTTTTTTTAAATATATATTTTTTTATACATATCAGCTTATGAGAACAATAGTGGTTCCTATTATACAGTGCTTTATAAAACAAATGGGTCTAATCCCGAATGCTGATTGGTTAAAACCACATTACAGCCGGTGCCTATTCCACAAGTTACCACCGGCTAAATGTGACTTTAAAAAAAGCCTATTTACTCTGTTCCATCTGACTGCGCTATCCACCGTCTCATCAGCCCAGCCAGGCAATTTATAAACTTCATCTCCACTATCAAAAAGGCATCTAGACGTTCTCACATTTCTTTTAGACTAACATATAGTTTAACAGCAGAGATTTGAATAAACCTTGCTGTCTTTCTCCGACATTTGCAACATTGTTTCAATATTCAAATTCGATCGCCAGCTGTCGCATAGTAATGAAAGTGAAGGCAGCTTTTCTCAGCCAGTCGAAATCAAGAATCAGTATAATTTTTTATGGATATACAGTGCCTTGCAAGTGTTCATCCTCCATGGCGTTGTTCATATTTTTGTTGCATTACAACCTGTAATTTAAATAGATATGCATTTGTAATTCATGTAACGGACATACACAAAATAGCCCAAATTGGTGAAGTGAACTGAAGAAAAAAGACCTGTTTCAAAAGTTCAACAAAAAAATACAGAAAAGTGGTGTGCATATGTATTCACCCCCTTTACTATGAGGCCCCTAAATGAGATCAGGTGCAACCAATTACCTTCAGAAGACATAATTAGTTAAATAATGTGTGTGCAATCGAAGTGTCATATGATCTCATATATACACACACACACACACACACACAGTTGAAGTTTACATACACTTACGTTGGAGTCATTAAAACTCGTTTTTCAACCACTCCACAAATGTCTTGTTAACAAACTAGTTTTGGCAAGTCGGTTAGAACATCTACTGTGTGCCTGACAAGTCATTTTTCCAACAATTGTTTACAGATTATTTCACTTGTATCACAATTCCAGTGGGTCAAAAGTTAAAAATACACTAAGTTGACTGTGCCTTTAAACAGCTTGGAAAATGTCAGAAAATTATGTCATGGCTTTAGATGCTTCTGAAAGACTACTTGTCATAATTTGAGTCAATTGGAGGTGTACCTGTGGATGTATTTCAAGTAGAGGTCGACCGATTATGATTTTTTTCAATGCAGATACCGATTATGATTTTTTTCAATGCAGATACCGATAATGATTTTTTTTAAACGCAGATACCGATACCGATTATTGGAGGACCAAAAAACGATTAAATTGTATGATTTTTTAAAAATGTGTAATAATGACAATTACAACAATAATGAATTAACACTTATTTTAACTTAATATAAAACATCAATAAAATCAACTTAGCCTCAAATAAATAATGAAACATGTTCGATTTGGTTTAAATAATGCAAAGACAAAGTGTTGGAGAAAAAAGTAATATGTGCCATGTAAAAAAGCTAACGTTTGAGTTCCTTGCTCAGAACATGAGAACATATGAAAGTTGGTGGTTCCTTTTAACATGAGACTTCAATATTCCCAGGTAAGAAGTTTTAGGTTGTAGTTAATATAGTATTTATAAGACTATTTATCTCTATACCATTTGTATTTCATATACCTTTGACTATTACTATGTTCTTATAGGCACTATAGTATTGCCAGTGTAACAGTATAGCTTCCGTTCCCCTCCTTGCCCCTACCCGGGCTCGAACCAGGAACACATCGACAGTCACACTAAGTATCGTTACCCATCGCTCCCATCGCAAGGGGAATAACTACTCCAAATCTAACTAGCTAGCCATTTCACATTGGTTACACCAGCCATTAGGCTGATAGGCTTGAAGTCAAACAGCGCTGTGCTTGCGAACAGCTGCTGGCAAAACGCACTGAAAGTGCTGTTCGAATGAATGATTACGGGCCTGCTGCTGCTCAGTCAGACTGCTCTATCAAATCAGACTTAATTATAACATAACACAGAGAAATACAAGCTTTTGGTCATTAATATGGTCGAATCCGGAAACTATCATTTCGAAAACAAAACGGTTATAATTTCAGTGAAATACGGAACTGTTCGGTATTTTATCTAAGTCTAAATATTCTTGTTACGTTGCACAACCTTCAATGTTGTCATAATTACATAAAATTCTCGCAAATTAGTTCGCAATGAGCCAGGCTGCCCAAACTGTTGCATATACCCTGACTCTGCGTGCAATGAACGCAAGAGAAATTACAATTTCACCTGGTTAATATCGTCTGCTAAACTGGATCAGTAGTTATAACTAGTGATAATTAGTGATTGTTTTTTTATAAGATAAGTTTAATGCTAGCTAGCAATTTACCTTGGCTTCTACGACATTTGCGTAACAGGCAGGCTACTCGTGGAGTGATGGTTAGAGCGTTAACTAGTCTAACTGTGCGGTTGCAAGATTGGAACCCCTGAGCTGACAAGGTAAAAATCTGTCGTTCTGCCTCTGAACAAGGCAGTTATTAACCCACAGTTCCTAGGCAGTCAATGAAAATAAGAATGTGTTCTTAAATGACTTGCCTAGTTAAATAAAAAGGTATACATTTAAAAATAATAATAATAAATCGGAAATCGTCGCCCAAAAATACCGATTTCCGATTGTTACGAAAACTTGAAATCGGCCCTAATTAATCTGCCATTCCGATTAATTGGTCGACCTCGAATTTCAAGGCCTACCTTCAAACTCAGTGCCTCTTTGCTTGACATCATGTGAAAATCAAAAGAAATCAGCCAAGAAAATTGGGAAAATTGCAGACCGACAAGTCCGGTTCATCCTTGGGAGCAATTTCCAAACACCTGAAGGTATCATGATCATCTGTACAAACAATAGTACGCAAGTATTAACACCATGGGACAACGTCATTACCGCTCAGGAAGCAGATGCTTTCTGTCTCCTCGAGATGAACGTATTTGAGAAAAGTGCAAATCAATCCCAGAACAACAGCAAAACACTGTGTGAAAATGCTGGAGGAAACAGGTACAAAAGTATCTACATCCACAGTAAAACAAGTCCTATAATCGACATTACCTGAAAGGCCGCTCAGCAAGGAAGCCACTGCTCCAAAACTGCCATAAAAAAGCCAGACTACGGTTTGCAAGTGTACATGGGGACAAAGATCGACTTTTTGGAGAAATGTTCTCTAGTCTGATGAAACAAAAATAGAACTGTTTGGCCATAATGACCATCATTGTGTTTGGAGGGGAAAAGGGCAGTTGCAAGCCCGAAGAACACCATCCCAACCGTGAAGCACGGGAGTGGCAGCATCATGTTGTGGGGATGCTTTGCTGCAGGAGAGGCTGGTGCACTTCACAAAATAGATGGCATTATCAGTCAGGAAGTTAAAGCTTGGTCGCAAATGGACAATGACCCCAAGCATACTTCCAAAGTTGTGGCAAAATGGCCTAAGGACAACAAAGTCAAGGTATTGGAGTGGCCATCACAAAGCCCTGACCTCAATCCTATAGAACATTTGTGGGCATTACTGAAAAAGCTTGTGCGAGCAAGGAGGCCTACAAACCTGACTCAGTTACACCAGCTCTGTCAGGAGGAATGGGCCAAAATTCACCCAACTTATTGTGGGAAGCCTATCCCGAAACGGTTAACCCAAGTTAAACAATTTAAAGGCAATGCTACCAAATACTAATTGAGTGTATGTAAACTTCTGACCCACTGGGAATGTGATGAAAGAAAAGCTGAAATAAATTCAGAATATTATTCTGACATTTCACATTCTTAAAATAAAGTGGTGATCCTAACTGACCTAAAACAGGGAATTATTACTAGGATTAAATGTCAGGAATTGTGAAAAACTGAGTTTAAATGTATTTGGCTAAGGTGTATGTAAACTTCCGACTTTAACTGTACACACCTGCTCTGAAAGGCCCCAGAATCTCCAACATCACTAAGCAAGGGGCACCACCAAGCAAGCGACACCATGAAGACCAAGGAGCTCTCCAAACAGGTCAGGGACAAAGTTGTGGAGAAGTACAGATAACGGTTGGATTATAAAAATATCAGAAACTTTGAATATCCCAGAGCACCATTAAATCCATTATTTAAAAAAATTGAAAGAATATGGCACACCACAACAAACCTGCCAAGAGAGGTCCACCCACCAAACTCACAGACCAGGCAAGGAAAGCCTTAATCAGAGAGGCAACAAAGAGACCAAAGATAACCCTGAAGGAGCTGCAATGCTCCACAGCATAGATCGGAGTACCTGTCCATAGGACCACTTTAAGCTGGACACTCCACAGAGCTGGGCTTTACGGAAGAGTGCCCAGAAATAAGCCATTGCTTAAAGAAATAAAAATAAGCAAACACATTTGGTTTTAGCCCAAAGGCATTTGGGAGACCCCCCAAACATATGGAAGAAGGTACTCTGGTTAGAGGAGACTAAAATTGAGCTTTTTGGCCATCAAGGAAAACGCCATGTCTGGCGGAAAACTAACACCTTTCGTCCCCCAAAGAAAACCATCCCGACAGTGAAGGAAGGTGGTGGCAGCATCATGCTGTGGGGATGTTTTTCATCAGCAGGGACTGGGAAACTGGTCAGAATTGAAGGGATGGTGGATAGTGCTAAATACAGGGAAATTCTTGAGGAAAAACTGTTTCAGTCTTCAAAAGATTTGAGACTTGGACGTAGGTTCACCTTCCAGCAGGATAATGAACCTGAGTTTACTGCTAAAGCAACACTCGGGTGGTTTAAGGGAAACGTTTAAATCTCTTGGAATGGCCAAGTCAAAGTCCAGACCACAATCCAATTGAGAATCTGTGGTATGACCTAAAGACTGCTCTACACCAGCGGAACCCATCCAACTTGAAGGAGCTGGAGCAGTTTTGCCTTGAAGAACGGGCAAAAATCCCAGTGGCTACATGTGCCAAGCTTAGAGAGGCATACCCCAAGAGACTTGCAGCTGCAATTGCTGAATAGTTATGAACGCTCAAGTTAAGTATCATTTCTTGTTTGTTTCACAATAAAAATTAATTTTTCATCTTCAACGTGGTAGGCATGTTGGGTAAATCAAATGATACAACCCCCTCAAAAATCAATTTTTATTCCAGGCTGTAAGGCAATGAAATAGGAAACATGCCAAGGGGGAAAATACCTTCACAGGCCACTGTACATACAGTACAAGCCAAAATTTTGGACATACCTACTCATTCAAGAGGTTCTTGCTGTTTTTATTAATGGTCTACAATGTCAAATAATATTGAAGACATCAAAACTATGAAATACACACGGAATAATGTAGAAACCAAAAAGTGTTCAAACAAATTAAATATTTTAGATTCGTCAAAGTAACCACCCTTTGCCTTGACAGCGTCGCACACCCTTGGCATTCTCTCAACCAGCTTCATGAGGCAGTCACCTGGAATGTATTTCAATTAACGTGTGCCTTGTTAAAAGTTAATTTGTGGAATTTCTTGCCTTCTTAATGTGTTTGAGCTAATCAGTTGTGTTGTGACAAGGTTGTGACAGTCCATTACCTTAAGACATGAAGGTCAGTCAATCTGGATAATGTCAAGAACTTTTAAAAGTTTCTTCAAGTGCAGTTGCAAAAACCATCAAGCGCTATGATGAAACTGGCTCTCATGAGGACCGCCACAGGAAAGGAAGACCCAGAGTTACCTCTGCTGCAGAGGATAAGTTCATTAGTTAACTGCACCTCAGATTGCAGTCCAAGTAAATGCATAAGAGAGTTCAAGTAACAGACATATCTCAACATCAACTGTTCAGAAGAGACTGCATGAAATCAGACCTTCATGGTCAAATTGCTGCAAAGAAACCACTACTAAAGGACACAAATAAGAAGAGACTTGCTTGGGCAAAGAAACATGAGCAATGGACATTAGACTGGTGGAAATCTGTCCTTTGGTCTAATGAGTCCAAATGAGAGATTTTTGTTTCCAACAGCTGTGTCTTTGTGAGACGCAGAGTAGGTGAACGGATGGTTTCCGCAAGTGTGGTTCCAGTCATGCCTATTTACTATCCAGGTGAAAGCTACAATCCTTTCTGGAAGTCACTTGTTAAATTCGCTTCAAAGTCCGTGTAGATGAGGAGACAGGTTAAATAAGGATTTTTAAGCCTCGAGACCATTGAGCCATGGTTTGTGTATGTGTGCAATTCAGAGGCTGAATGGGAAAGACAAAAAATTTGCCTTTGAACGGGGTTTGGTAGCAGGTGACAGGTGCACCAGTTTTGGTCAAGAACTGCAAAGCTGCTGGGTTTTTCCACACGCAACATTTTGTGTGTATGAAGAATGATTTGATTTGTCCAACACCCAAAAGATATCCAGAAAACTTGGACAACTGTGGGAAGCATTGGACTCAACGAGGGACAGCATTCCTGTGGAATGCTTTCAACACCATGTGGAGTCCATGGCAACGAATTGAGGCTGCTCTGAGGGCAAAAGGGAGGGGTGCAACGCAATAGTAGGAAGGTGTTCCTAATGTTTTGTACACTGGTCAAACGATGACATTTTCTTTTGCATATTCTGACAGAGGCATGGGCAGGACCATTTTGTGACAACACATGCAGGTATAGCCTAGTAATTGGCACGAGGGCACCAGTGACAAAGTTTTTTTTGTAATCCCTAAGCTCCATCCCCTCTAACATGTTGCCTGGAGACAGAGCTGAACAGTGCTTAGGCCCTGAGCCTTGGTTGAATTACATTAAGCGCCAAGATGAGCTGATCAGCACGTTTCCCCTACTCTCTCTGTGACCTCCATACACCTGCCTTAAGGCCCACAGGGAAGGACTTCCTGCACTGGACAGGACACTGAACAAGCTATCCAACCATGTGAGGGTCTTCAGGGCAGAAGAGCACCAGAGTGTGCCAATAAATTCCAGCCATCACCTTCGGTCACTATCCAGGGTCAGAGCGGTGTGTTGGATCCCGGGAATAACAGTAGACTAAAAGCCGTACTTGAAGTAAATCTGTTTACTAACACGGACGTACCCAACCGTACAATATCCTACAATGTTCTTTACAGACTGGATGAATAACAACTCTATAGCTGCCCGATATCAGCAAGCGTCACCGGCGCAAATGGACCTGAGGCTGTCCCAAAAGAACTGACCCGATGACCTGAACTGAGTCGGAGGAGGAGGGTGTGGTCAGCAACTCTGTTTTCATTTTTCTTTGAGAGAGAGAGAGAAAAAAAAGAAAGACTGCGGTGAATGTAATTGAAACCATACCCGGGGTATTTCTCTGTGCCGAGGGTGCGGAATGGCTGGGAATGTTGTGCTCTGTGCTCCAGTTGAGGGGAGCGTCTGTCATCTCGGGGGTGTGTCTTTTACCCCGACCTACAGTGCATTCGGAAAGTATTCAGACCCTCTGACTTTTTTTACCCATTTTGTTAAGTTACAGCCTTATTCTAAAATGGATAAATTCCCTTCTTTCCCCCCAATCTACACACAACACCCCATAAAGACAAAGGTATTACATGTATCAAATGTATTAAAAACTGAAATATCACATTAACAAAAGTATTCACATTTACATATATATTTTTCAAAGTAGCCACCCTTGGCATTGATAACAGTTTTGCACAGTTGGAATTCTCTCAACCAGCTTCACGAGGAACGCTTTTCCAACAGTCTTGAAGGAGTTCCCACATATGCTGAGCACTCATTTGCTGCTTTTCCTTCACTCTGCGGTCCAACTCATCCCAAACCATCTCAATTGGGTTGAGGTCGAGTGATTGTGGAAGCCAGGTCATCTGATGCAGCACTCTCCTTCAAATAGCCCTTACACAACTGGAAGTGTGTTGGGTCATTGACCTGTTGAAAAACAAAAGATAGTGGAACTAAGCCCAACCCAGATGGGATGGCATATCGCTGCAGAATGCTGTGGTAGCTATGCTGGTTAAGTGTCCCTTGAATTCTAAATAAATCATAGACAGTGTCAACAGCAAAGCACCCCCACACCACTTCCTCCATGCTTCACGGTGGGAACCACACATGGTGAGATCATCCGTTCACCTACTCTGCGTCTCACAAAGACAGGGCGGTTGGAAACAAAAATCTCACATTTGGACTCATCAGACCAAAGGACAGATTTTCACTGGTCTAATGTCCATGGCTCATGTTTCTTGGGCCAAGCAAGTCTCTTCTTATTATTGGTGTCCTTTAGTAGTGGTTTCTTTGCAGCAATTTGACCATGAAGGCCTGATTTCACACAGTCTCTGAACAGTTAATTTTGAGATGTGTGTTACTTTAACTCTGTGAAGCATTTATTTGGGCTGCAATCTGAGGTGCAGTTAACTAATGAAAGTATCCTCTGCAGCATAGTTCACTCTGGGTCTTCCTTTCCTGTGGTGGTCCTTCGAGAGCCAGTTTCATCAATGCGCTTGATGGTTTTTGCAACTGCACTTGATGGTGTAACTGAGTCAGATTACTTTAAGACATGAAGGTCAGTCAATGATGGACTGTCATTTCTCTTTGCTTATTTGAGCTGTTCTTACCATAATATGGACTTGGTATTTTACCAAATAGGGCTATATTCTGTATACTACCCCTACCTTGTCACAACACAACTGATTGGCTCAAACGCATTAAAGAATAATTAAATTCCACAAACTTTTAACAAGGTTATGTGAAATGCTTTCCAGGTGACTACCTCATGAAGCTGGTTGAGAGAATGCCATGAGTGTGAAGTTGTCAAAGCAAAGGGTGGCTACTTACACAAATCTCAAAATATTATTTTGATTTGTTTCACACTTTATAGCTTACTACATGATTTCATGTGTTATTTCATCGTTTTGATGTATTCAGTATCATTCTACAATGTAAAAATAGTAACAAATAAAGAAACTGTCAGGGTTCAAGATTGGGGCTGTACAAATGTTTGATTATGCTTATGTTATAAGATCTCTCTCTCTCTCTCTCAAGGGGAGTGTGTGAGATAAGAGACAACTCAGACATTCCACAATACATCAACTTTGGGGAGGGGACATTTATTGCCTAGCTTTTACAACACTGAAATGGTTTGTAAAGCTATGGCTGCAGAGTTTTGAGTCTCAGGAGTAAAAAGGTAACGACGTAGTCAGTGACATCACTAAGGCGGGACTTCAGTTTAATAAAACAACTGAGACCTTTTGTTTGAGGCAGAACTTAGGTCAGAAACATGCGTGCCATGTTCCTGTTTGTCAACTTCTGTCTGCAATTGCATTAATAAAAAAGTTTGAATTAAAGATTGTCATAATGCTAATTTCACCAATGATTGACAAGGAAGGACGTAAGGAATGAACCCTAACAAAACCATGGAATGAGTAGGTGTGTCCAAACTTCACTGGTACTGTATATATTTACATATACAGATTGTAAATATTACAGACAATTGCATTGATGGAAGATACAATCTGTGCTATTAAAGGTGATCTACCCCACTTCCCCAATAAATAAATAAACAGAGTACTTTGTTGAAGCACCTTTGGCAGCGATTACAGCCTCAAATCTTCTTGGGTATGATGCTACAAGCTTGACAACTGTATTTGGGGAGTTTCCACATTCTTCTCTGCAGATCCTCTCAAGCTCGGTCAGGTTGGATGGGGAGCGTTGCTGCACAGCTATTTTCAGGTCACTCCAGAAATGTTCGATTGGGTTCAAGTCCAGGTTCTTGCTGGACCACTCAGGGACATTCAGAGACTTGGCCAGAAGACACTCCTGCATTGTCTTGGCTGTGTGTTTAGGGTCATTGTCCTGTTGGAAGGTGATCCTTCACCCCAGTCAGGTGTCCTGAGTGCTGTGGAGCAAGTTTTTAATCAAGGATTTCTGTACTTTGCTCTGTTCATCTTTCCCTTGATCCTGACTAGTCTCCCAGTCCCTGCCGCTGAAAAACATCCCCACAGCATAATGCTGCAATAACCATGTTTCACCGTAGGGATGGTGCCAGGTTTCCTCCAGACGTTACACTTGGCATTCAGGCCAAAGAGTTCAATCTTGGTTTCATCACACCAGAGAATCTTGTTTCTCATGGTCAAGAGTCATTTGGGTACCTTTTGGCAAACTCCAAGAGGGCTGTCATGTGCCTTTTACTGAGAAGTGGCTTCGTCTGGCCACTCTACCATAAAGGCCTGATTGGTGGAGTGCTGCAGAGATGGTTGTCTTTCTGGAAGGTTCTGCCATCTCCACAGAGGAACTCTGGATCTCTGTCAGAGTGATCTGTCATCTCCCTGACCAAGGCCCTTCTCCCCCGATTGCTCTGTTTGGACAGGCGGCCAGCTCTAGGAAGAGTCTTCGAGGTTCCAAATAGCTTCCATTTAAGAATGATGGAGGCCAGTGTGTTCTTGGGGACCTTCTATACTGCGGTACCCTTCCCCAGATCTGTGCAGACACAATCCTGTCTTAGAGCTCTATGGACAATTCCTTCGACCTCATGGCTTGGTTTTTGCTCTGACATGCACTGTCAACTGTGGGACCTTATATAGACAGTTGTGTGCCTTTCCAAATAATGTCCAATCAATTGAATTTGCCACAGGTGGACTCCAATCAAGTTGTAGAAACATCAAGGATGATAAATGGAAACAGAAAGCACCTGAGCTCAATTTTCAGTCTCATAGCAAAGAGTCTGAATACTTGTGTAAATAAAAAGGTATGTTTTTTTTATTTTTAATACATTTGCAAACATTTCTAAACCTGTTTTTGCTTTGTCATT
Organism: Oncorhynchus keta; assembly: GCF_023373465.1. Taxonomy (NCBI): domain Eukaryota; kingdom Metazoa; phylum Chordata; class Actinopteri; order Salmoniformes; family Salmonidae; genus Oncorhynchus; species Oncorhynchus keta. The sequence continues at coordinate 9,793,672 of NC_068431.1, forward strand.
ATGGGTTTGTGTGTAGATTGATTATAAAAAAAATATATTCAATCCGTTTTAGAATAAGGCTGTAACATAACAAAATATGGAAAAGGGGGTCTGAATACTTTCCGAACGCTGTGCATGTACATATCTACCTCAATTACCTCGTACCCCTGCACCGACTCTGTAGTCCCTGGATATACATATATATATACACACACACGTTATTTTATTTTACTATTTATTGACTCATCAGACCACATGACCACATGTCATGCAATAAAATGCAAATTAATTACTTAAAAATCATACAATGTGATTTTCTGGATTTTTGTTTTAGATTCCGTCTCTCACAGTTGAAGTGTACCTATGATACAGACCTCTACATGCTTTGTAAGTAGGAACCCCTGTAAAATCTGCAGTGTATCAACTACTTGTTCTCCCCACTGTATACATCTTTACGTCTGCATTGTTGGAAAATTACATTTCACTGTTAGTCTAGACCTGTTGTTTACGAAGCATGTGACAAATACAATTTTATTTGTGCGTACATCTCAGGGTGTGTCTGACCAAGAGGCCACATAAACAAGTAACTGATTACCTCATCCACGCATCGGTCTACGTACGTGTGTGTGTGAGACAGACCCTGATGCAGGGCGGAGAAAGAGATGGAGCCTGTAAATGATCTTACGTCCTACATTACACTTAGGCGGGTAATGCTGGTGAGGGCGGAAACTAAATCATAGAATGCTTTATTAAAACAGATTATGTGAAGATCATTAATAATTGTCATGAAACATGACATCATTGCTCCCTACAAACTAGCTAGTTTCTTTGGTCAAATCCCACTTCTGCCAAAATGTCCTGCACTTCTGAGACCTCTCAGCTGGAGCACAATGAGGAAAATTAAAATGACATTCCACCACTAAACTGACTTTTCATTCCTAATCTTGTAAACTAAGATTGTTAGTTACAATATTTAAGAATATATTCTCACTAAGGGCAGTCAAGCATCTATCATCATGTCACCAGAATAAGACCCTCAATATTTATTAGAAAGGAGCACCAAGCTCATCACAGTGTACTTTGACCATCCTGTGAAGTTCATCATTAGCCTATAAAACTGCATGGTTTCCCCAAGTCGTAGTGGAAGAACCACACACCACATTATCGTGTGACTCCAAGTTTATTTTGATATGATGGTTATTATATAAAACATTTGCGCATGAGGGCGTTTCAACCGCCATTCCTGCAATAATTTTACTGACACAAAAACATCCCACCGTGTCAAACGAACAGCATTTATAAAATTGTAGCGAAACCTCCTGTTTCCATCACAGCGCCCGTGATTCTCTCTCTCCGTACCGTACGACTTTACTCGCAGAAAAAAAGTGGATAGAAACGTGGTTACTTGCACACAATCATGGTATTTGGCACATTATTTTGCTCTACAATTACCCAGGTACTTACTTATGCCATCTAATCTCTGACTTGCCCCCTCCCATGTGAACCTCACGACAAAGAAAAGATAAACTAGTACAGTACACTGTGACGAGACTTTACCTGAAAGTCAAAGTCCACAAAAACACGTACATAAATAACAATGAGGGGGAAGACTTACGGCAGCAATAACTTCTGTTGTACATGACACCGGTAATTAAGTATCTCCTGTCCAATAGTCGACCCCTGACCCTCAGCCACACACACACTCACAGTACTGAGCTGCTACAGTATTTAAACCTTCAATGGAAATGTGTGTGCCTAATAAGATTCACAGGGAATTAAAGCCAAAACATCCTGTGGTCAAGGGGCCTTGAATAATCCCAGTCAATCTGCCGTTACTCCAACACAAACAGGGAAGGAAGCCCTCAAAGTGGCACTGTATCATCTGTGTTTTCTTACTATTAATTATTTTGACATAAAAATCTGTATGGGGTTGGGTTACTGATAAAGTGTCATGTTGTCTATAGTGAATTTGACCTAAAATCATTATCAAATCACTAACCTAATTCACGCAACATGCCGTTGTGAAAGAGAACGTGATCCGGTATTAAAGTATAAAACAACATGACCAGCACACAGCCAGCTGTGAGATGAGCCAGAATTTGCATAACCCACTACATGTTTGTGTAAAACCTTCACTAGCAGCGCAGTGGACCCCTCTTGGACATTGGAACATTTTAACTGTTACCTAAATGTTGTACCGCTTTGTACTTACAAAACATGCTGTGGTAAAATCTACAGATCAATACCAATGTCAAGTTGGGTCAAGCTCCATCTCTGAAAGAGGAAGTGACAGTTGGATCATTGTGGAGTGGACCCCTACACTTCTGGCTCACCAGCCTGGCTTTCATTGTGGAGTGGACCCCTACACTTCTGGCTCACCAGCCTGGCTTTCATTGTGGAGTGGACCCCTACACTTCTGGCTCACCAGCCTGGTTTCATTGTGGAGTGGACCCCTACACTTCTGGCTCACCAGCCTGGCTTTCATTGTGGAGTGGACCCCTACACTTCTGGCTCACCAGCCTGGCTTTCATTGTGGAGTGGATCCCTACACTTCTGGCTCACCAGCCTGGCTTTCATTGTGGAGTGGACCCCTACACTTCTGGCTCACCAGCCTGGTTTAATTGTGGAGTAGACACCTACACTTCTGGCTCACACCAAGTCTCATTCACATGACTACAGCAATCAAGGCTGATTCTCCCCACATTGCAGTCATTTAGCAGACGCACTTATCCAGAGTGACTTACAGGAGCAATTAGGGTTAAGTGCCTTGCTCAGACAGATTTTTCACCAAGTCGGCTCAAGGATTCAAACCAGCAACCTGTCTGTTACTGGCCCGGCGCTTCTAACCACTAGGCTACCTGCAGCCGACAACACCATGACCAACTTTACAACAACCACCAGGAGTTGTGCATGTTTGACATACCTCTTCCTGTTGTTCTGTTGAGAACATTCTGGAATGAACATCACATCTCAAAAGCATAGCACACATACATTCTGAGTTGTGTGGAACCCTATAAGCAACTGTACTGTATGAATGCATTCTTTTGAATAAAAATATATATGAGGAGCAGAACGATACCAGTATCGCGATACTCGTTAGTATCGTAGCAATTAAAACAAAATACGGATTTAACTTCTTTATGAAAACAGGCCTGATGTTGAAAACAAGCATTATTTTGTCATCCAGATTCACATTCATTTTCCAAGCTATAGCAACCAATATTTCACATGCAGCAGGTGTTTAAAGTACCTAAGAGTTTGTACTGCTTCATGTATTCATTTTTGCCCTGGAAAAAAGTATTGCATTGTCACAGCCCTAATAAACAGCTTGTGTGGTAGTCAGGGCCTTTAAATGGCTGCCTGATCTAAGAATGCAGACTAATGGTGAGTCTACCTGGGGCAGTGCTAGTAACTATACCCCGCTGACCCCTCCCCCTCTATTACACCCCTAAATTCAAACCAATATACCAACAACCCAAGGGGAGGAAGTGAGCTATGCAAGGCAACAGACACCCTTGTCCTGCAGACAGAAATGATGTGCGTGTCTCTACACTGTTCTGACATCACCTATTTTCATAGGTGAAGTCAATTAAAATCGTTAGGATCCCTTTAATTAACAGCTGATTTCAAAATGTATTTCTCAAACATTTGTGACCAAAAGTCAACTAACTTAAATACCAAATAGAGGAAAAATACAATTGTGTAAAAATATATATTTGAATTTCCTTGAGGTGAGTGTGAGAACACAGAGGAACCAGGTGGTAGAGGCACATCATCCTATTCCAACACTCTTCAAACTGGTCAGGCACTCCTTCAGAGTCTGAGAGCAGACATTTACAAAGTGTACAGTTAAGAAGGGGGAAATAAGTGTAAACAAATCAAATATTCTGGCTATTTATTCCCAGTCCAGTGTGAATCAAAGTATGAGTGTGTCTTGCTTGAACATTACTTTATCCTACATATGAGATTAGTCATTTTAGAATAGGTAGAGGAAAGAACTAGCTCGCTCTGAAATGTCACGTTTGATTTGATCACTGGGGCATTTCTAAACCCTTGCTGAATTATGTTACATCACCACTCCAGTAAGTATCTTGACTGACAGCTCGGCATCATGCTTCTCAACAAACATCACATATCAGACCGTGTTATGTTTGGAAAGTGTGCCATCAACCCTGGCGAAGTAATAAAGAAATTCATAAACTGCATGTCAAGTTCAAGAGGACTTGTAACTAATTAGCTTTGCTATTCAAAGTTGAGGGCGAATGTGTCTAGCCAGCTGGCTAGTTAAGAAACGTTAGAGCCAAATAAGACAACTGGGGTGACAATGAATAAGTTAATGCATGATTGAATGGCAGTTACCATATCTGACACTATTAACATGCGTCGTCACCTTGTTACCTGTTCAAAACACCTGACCGGTTTGTCCGATAAAACAGGCTAACAAAACGTGTGGTTAACATTAAACTAGCTAGCTACACTCACTACCTAGCTAAATTTCACAAGCAAGCTAACTTTAGCAGTTGATGGCGCCGTGTGTGTTCCCACTACGTCGGGCCTAAATCTAAGCCCTCCGCCAAAAAAATACTACTCATAATATGACAAATAAGCAGAACATGTTACTAGCTTGTTAGCCACAAGACTCTGCAAAACTATCCGCCAAAAAAAATGCAAAACATCTGACTGATATTATTTTTGTTTGATATAAGAAAGTAATGAGGGTTCAATGATATCGTCGAAAGAGACGGGATTTAGGCAACGTTAACTAAACGTGAATCTTGTCCAGTTTCCCTGGGTTAGTTTTAGCTAGCATGAGTTGCTTACCTCAGATACCTCATCATCGTCGCTGGCAGATCCAGGGCCGGAGGAAAGCACTGCGGCCGCTGCGAGCTGGAAATCAAGCCGGTCAGCTGCAGGCCCACCAGCCTCGCCAAACAAGCGGACTTTCTTTCCACCAACACCAATCCCTAAACCCCCGAGTCCGGCTCCTGGTGTGGCTCCAACCCCCATTCCTACCGCAGGGGAGCGCGGAGTCACAGAGTCAATCTCGTCCTCGAAGCCGTCCGTCAGCATTGCCGTCCCGGCTACTGCATCCTGCATACTTTCCTTAGTATTTTGTATTCTAATAGCCGCAATACTGTCTTAAACTTTCTTTGAGGTTGTTAGTAATTATGTTTATACTTCAGTAAAATCCTGAAGCGAGAAGACCGTCTCTTTCCTTCAAGCCATTAACTTTCTAACAACCTAACATGCTTCGCTATAGTTCGCTCTTAGCCCGCCTCTATTCAGAATCCATGCGCATAATTGGTTAAGAAAATACAATACCAACATATTTATGCTGCAGTTGGCTAGAATAGATGCTTATCAGTGGAAAGCACGCGACGTCAAGGTCGGTTTACGAGAACAAATTGAAACGAAATATTTGGAAGATGATTGGACACTTGCACGTCTGTCACAAAAATTGGCACCTCCGTGATACGCCTATCCTTGCAAATAGTAATAATGTATTGCCGCTTCATCAAATTTAGAAATCCTTAATTGATACAATACGACACCCCGCTTCCGTTTTGGTACAAAGCTGAGGGATCAAATCGAATTGCAATTATCACATACGCGTGTTTAGCAGATATTGCGGGTGTAGCGAGAAAAGCTTGTGTTTCTACCTCCGACAGTGCAGTAATATCGTAACAATTTCACAACATAGAACCAAAATACACGTAAATCTAATTAAGGGGTGGGCCTGGATAAATGTAACCACTTTCACACTCATAGACAGGTATGGATGCAAAGACCGACCATCCATGAAATCAAAATAGTTTATACCATGTTGAGTCCAGTGTTTTTAAATTGTTTAAACATTGGGAGTAAAACAAGCTTATATGTTGGGTTATGATGGGGTATGACATCTGAACTAAGCTAATCAGGAATTTATAAATAATATTTTTTAAATATCAATGGGGTATATATCATTCATTTATAAGTCCAACAATATATTTAGCAACTTAGGATTCGAGCTAAATCTTTGCCAAGATTTTTCAGGGGTACATAAACAATGCAATAGTAAAGAGGCCACTTCTTTCCATTTTCATGTCAGTCTCTGTCCATAAATATACAAATGTCACCTGTATTTCAACTCAATCTCTCAGAACCATGCCATTTTTATTAGACCATTAAAACCCTTTCCAAAAGCCACTGATGAGGTTGGCATATGGGACATGGCATTTCCATGTTTTTTTTATTTAACCTTTATTCAACCAGCTAGGCCAGTCGAGAACAAGTTCTCATTTACAACTGCGACCTGGCCAAGATAAAGCAAAGCAGTGCAACAAAAACAACAACAGAGAGTTACACATAAACAAACAAACATTTTTCTATTGTGTATGTACAGCATGTGTAAATCCTGTATGGATTGTAAATGACATCGCCAAAGTCAAGGATTGGTAGGATAGTCAGTTTTACGAGGGTATGTTTGGCAGCATGAGTGAAGGAGGCTTTGTTGCGAAATAGGAAGCCAATTCTAGATACAAGTTTTGATTGGTGATGCTTAATGTGAGTCTGGAAGGAGAGTTTACAGTCTAACCAGACACCTAGATATTTGTAGTTGTCCACATATTCTAAGGCAGCAATCCGTTGAAGAGCATGCATTTAGTTTTACTAGCATTTAACTTTTACTAGCATTTTACTAGCATTTAAAAGCAGTTGGAGGCCACGGAAGGAGAGTTGTATGGCATTGAAGCATGTTTTGAGGTTTGTTAACAGTGTCCAAAGAAAGGCCAGAAGTATACAGAATAGTGTCGTCTGCGTAGAGTTGGATCAGAAAATCACCAACAGCAAGAGCGACATCATTGATGTATACAGAGAAGAGTCAGCCCGAGAATTGAACCCTGTGGCACCCCCATAGAGACTGCCAGAGGTCCAGACAACAGGCCCTCCGATTTGACATGTTGAACTCTATCTGAGAAGTAGTTGGTGAACCAGCCGAGGCAGTCATTTGAGAAACCAAGGCTATTGAGTCTGCCGCAAAGAATGTGGTGATTGACAGAGTCGAAAGCCTTGGCCAGGTCGATGAAGACTGCTGCACAGTACTGTCTTTTATCGACAGCGGCTATGATTTCCTTTAGGACCTTGAGGTGAGGTGCACCCATGACCAGCTCGGAAACCAGATTGCATAGTGGAGAAGGTACGGTGGGATTCGAAATGGTCAGTGATCTGTTTGTTCACTTTGCTTTCAAATATTTTAGAAACGCAGGGCAGGGTGGGTATAGGTCTATAACAGTTTGGGTCTAGAGTTTCTCCCCTTTGAAGAGGGGGATGACCGCGACAGCTTTCCAATCTTTGGGAATCTCAGACGATACGAGAGTTTGAACAGGCGAGTAATACGGGTTCCAACAATTTCGGTAGATAATTATAGAAAGGGAGGGTCCAGATTGTATAGACCAGCTGATTTGTCAGGATCCAGATTTTGCAGGTCTTTCAGAACATCTGCAGTCTGGATTTGGGTGAAGGAAAAGCGAGGCTTGGGAATGTTGTTGCGGAGCTGTTGGCCGGGGTAGGGGTAGCCACGAGGAAAGCATGGCCAGCAGTAGAAAAATGCTTATTGAAATGATCGATTATCGTAGATTTATCGGTGGTGACAGTGTTTCCTAGCCTCAGTGCAGTGGGCAGCTGGGAGGAGGTGTTCTTATTGTCCATGGACTTTACAATGTCCCAAAACGTTTCAGAATTAGTGCTACATGATGGAAATTTCTGTCTGAAAAAGCTAGCTTTAGCTCTCCTAACTGACTGTGTCTATTGGTTCCTGACTTCCCTGAAAAGTTGCATATCGCAGGGGCTATTCAATGCTAATGCAGAACGTGCAGAATGTTTTTGTGATGGTCAAGGGCAGTCAAGTCTGGGGTGAATCAAGGGCTATATCTGTTCTTCGTTCTACATTTTTTGAATGGGGCATGCTTATTTAAGATGGTGAGGAAAGCACTTTTAAAGAGCAACCAGGCATCCTCTACTGACGGGATGAGGTCAATATCCTTCCAGGATACGCCAGCCAGGTCAATTAGAAAGGCCTGTTCGCTGAAGTGTTGTAGGGAGCGTTTGACAGTTATGAGGGGTGGTCATTTGACCGCAGACCCATTACGGACGCAGGCAATGAGGAATTGATCGCTGAGATCTTGATTGAAAACTGCAGAGGTGTATTTAGGGGCGGCAGGGTAGCCTAGTGGTTAGAGCTTTGGACTAGTAACCGGAAGGTTGCAAGTTCAAACCCCCGAGCTGACAAGGTACAAATCTGTCGTTCTGCCCCTGAACAGGCAGTTAACCCACTGTTCCTAGGCCGTCATTGAAAATAAGAATTTGTTCTTAACTGACTTGCCTAGTGAAATAAAAGTACAATAATTTTTTAAAAGTTAGTTAGTTAGGATAACATCTATGAGGGTCCCTGTGTTTACAGATTTGGAGTTGTACCTGGTATGTTCATTGATAATTTGTGTGAGATTGAGGGCATCACGCGTGGATTGTAAAATGGCTGGGGTGTTAAGCATGTCCCAGTTTAGGAGTATTCATACACACTTGTACATGTGTGAAATAGGACAAATATAAGCAGGCAGTGATTGCGGTCATCCTGGTTGAAGAGAGCAGAGGTGTATTTGGAGGGCAGGTTGGTCAGGATGATATCTATGAGGGTGCCCGTGTTTATGGATTTGGGGTTGTTCCTGGTAGGTTCATTGATAATTTGTGTGAGATTGAGGGCATCTAGCTTAGATTGTAGGATGGCCAGGGTGTTAAACATGTCCCAGTTTAGGTCACCTAAACCTAGCTGGGGGCTGAGGGGGTCTATAACAAGCAGCAATGGAGTGACTTGTTTCTGGAAAGGTTGATTTTTAAAAGTAGAAGCCCGAATTGTTTGGGCACAGACCTGGATAGCATGACAGAACTGTAGATTGCAACTCCACCCCCTTTGGCAGTTCGATCTTAACAGAAAATGTTGTAGTTGGGGGTGGAAATGTCAGGATTTTTGGTGGCCTTCCTAAGCCAGGATTCAGACATGACTAGGACATCAGGGTTGGCGCAGTGAATAAAACAAACTTCGGGAGGAGGCTTCTGATGTTAACATGCATGAAACCAATGCTTTTACGGTTACAGAAGTCAACAAATGAGAGCGCCTGGAGAATGGGAATGGTGCTGGGGGCTGCAGGGCCTGGATTAACCTCTACATCACCAGAGGAACCGAGGAGTAGGATAAGGGTATGGCTAAAGGCTATAAGAACTGGTCGTCTAGTGTGTTCCAAAAAAACAAGTAAAAGGAGCAGATTTCTGGGCATGGAAGAATAGATTCAAGGCATAGTGTACAGACAAGGGTATGGTAGTATGTGAGTACAGTAGGCATTGAGTGAGGTTTTGTTTCTAGAGGCACCAGTTAAGCCAGGTGAGGTCACCACATGTGTGGAGGGTGGGACAAATGGGCTAAGGCATATTGGGCAGGGGACTCTACAGTGAAATAAGACAATAATCACTATTCAAAACAGCAATAGACAAGCCATATTGACATTTGGGAGAGGCATGTGTCGCCGAGTGATCATAGGGTCCAATGAGTAGCAATAGGTGAGTCAGGGAGCCGATTCGGTAGTCGATACTACGCTAGGTAAGCTAAAGACCAGAGAGATTCAGACAGCTAGCGGGCCGGGGCTAGCAGATGGGCCTTTGGCGACGTCGCAACGGAAAAGCCTGTTGAAACCACCTGACGGATTACGTTAGCAGACCAGTCGTGATGGATCGGCGGGGCTCCATGTCGGCAGTAAAGGGTCCAGGCAAATTGGCAAAGCCCAAGAATTGGCTGGTGGACCTCTTCGGCTAGCTGGGAGATGAGCCTATTTCAAGGCTAGCTCAAGGCTAACTGGTGCTTGCTTTGGGACAGAGACATTATCCAAGAGTAGCCACTCGGATTGCAGCTAGCTAGCTGCGATGATCTGGTGTAAAGGTTCAGAGCTTGCGTTAGGAATCCGGAGATATGGTAGACAAAAAGCAGTCCGATATGCTGTGGGTTCATATCGCGCTGTGTAGACTGGCAGGTATTAACCGAACTGAGGCTGGCAGGCATCCAAGATAACGGTGAAGACCGCTATCAGTGGCTAACTGACTACTGGCTAGCTACTGATGGGGATTCCGGTTCTAAAGTATAAAAATAGCAGATCCGTACCACATTGTGTGAGGCGGGTTGCAGGAAAGGATATTCAGTCCATAGATGGAAAGTGAGATTAAAATATATACAAATAAATGACATTTACACGGGACAGGACACCGACTGCTACGCCATCTTGGATATAAGCAATCTTCCCTCCCTTTTGGACATATATTCTTCAAGTATCAGTGAGTATATGATTTAACTTAGAAATGCCGAGTTTAGCGTACTGTACCACATCAGAAGCCAAAATATAAGCTTGTTTTACTCCAATGTCTGTAATCATATTAAATAAACAAACACCTTACAGCCTCAAAACTATAATTTCGCTATCTTTGGTGGTCAGTCCATGCATCCATAGCACTGTCTACAAATTTTAGAGTGGTTACACTTGTGACAGAGGTGCGAAGAATCCACTGTTGGTTCAACTGCAGATTGCCCCGTAAATGAAGCCAATAGTGATTTAGCATGCACAGCATTATGGGTGCTAGATGGCCACTATAGTATTGAATATCCTCAGTCAAGCCAACTGAAAGCAAAACACCAGTCAGTCCCATGGTTTCTACAACAAACAGTTTTCAAAATCATACCTGAGGCTAAATGACCAGTCACATACATATACACATATATATATATATATATATACATATATACACACATTTAATGACAATATTTTTTGTGACGACAATGGTCACTATATATAGCAATGAATATAACATTCACCATTCTTGACCATTTATTTCAGAAACAAATAATGCAACTCCCATCAAACAACAAATTGTAAGTGGTATATTTCATCAAAGCATATTACACACAAAAATATCAAACCCTTTTGAACGAAACGACAGCCACCTGCCACAGATGTACTGCACATCATGTGGCCGGGTAAGAAAGAGCCATTTAATCTCAAATTGTAATACGTACAACACTTGTGAAGTGAAAGTTTGGTGATTCAATCAGACTAAAAACAGCCACAAGAGGACCTTACACCTAATGAACAATGGTGGTGGTCCCAAAACTTTCTGAATCATGAATTCAGTCAGTGTAACATCCTGCAGAAACTCCTGGGTCCGGTTTCCCAAATACAGATTGAGCCTAGTTCTGGACTTAAAAGTATTCTCAATTGAGAATCTCCCATCTCAAGGACTAGGCTTAATCTGTGCTTTTATGTAGTCACAATATAAATACAAAAGAAAAGTAAATTGACTACATTAAATAATAAAAATAAAGCACACAAGCACCTTTCACACATTACATTTAAAATAGATAAAGTTCCACCTAAATCTGGCAACCCTAAAAATCATACATTTTCAAGTATACCGACTGTTGTGAGCAGGCAAATACATTTTATTTTCCAAATGCCTGTTAATCTCTAGTCTGAATGACACAAGAAGACCAGTGAGCTGGTGTAGTTGGTAAGGCAGGTGTCCAACCACCTAGTCCTACTGTTGTATGCAAGCTTTGTTCTACCTCAGCACAAATACACCTGTTCCAACTTATCTTCAGCCTCCAGACCAGGGATGGGTAAAACTGGCGGCCCCTTTAATATGCCCGCGGATCAAATGTTATTTTTAGTGACTCAGTCGGAGTTTCAATTTACTGTTGAGAGTTAGAATAGCATATACCAGAGCAAATTCTAAATTGTGTTGTGCAGCAGTTTGTCTTACTGTATTGTCAGTAACTGAATCAGTCAATAAGCCAATGTCAGCTAACAGTTTTAAGATTAGACTAATTTACCACCAGCCAGCCATCTAATCATGGTTAAATTACTAACAGGGGGACCCCCCAACTGATTTTGTAAGTCATTAAAAACAGGGTCATTAAAAACAGAACACATTTTTCTCCACCCAATGGGAAAATGAGAATTGCATAAAGTTAGAAAATTACCAAATCTTCTCTGCCAGTATTATCTAAGGCATGGAGGACCAGTGTAATCTTGGAGGCATGGAAGTTGATATGAACTGTCAGGAATGATGCAGTCTGTAGCACAAGACCAGTGAGCTGGTGCTGTCTAACATTGGTATCTTTTCTAGCTCACAGCATGCTGAGGAATTCTCTGACCTGTGTGGAAACCGGGGATGAAAAAAAAAACAACCATGTAAACCATAACAAATTCTGATTTGAGGTGAACTAAACAATCTCTTGATGACACAAGTGCAAACCAACACTAACCTTGTCCAGCACAGCTTCCTGCTTAATTCGATCATTCTTGAAGTCGTCATTAACATCCAGGACCAGGATAGGGATATCTTTCAGGTACTCAAAATCAAGTCTAGAAGTAGGAAACAATATCACACTGATAACATTCCCAAATTCCTAGTAAATGCCAGCCCTTTGACAAAATAAACCACTCGATCTATGCTGTCAAAATGGGACGAAAGACGCCATGATAGTCTAACACTTAATTACCAGCCCAGAAAAAAAACAAACAAGTGGCATATTGGCTAAAACACACTCAACAAAAACACAACATGTAAAGTTTTAGTCCCATGTTTCATGAGCTGAAATAAGATCCTAGAAATGTTCCATAAGCACAAAAAGCTTAATGATCTCAAATTAGTTTACATTCTTGTTAGTGAGCATTTCTCCTTTGCCAAGATGATCCATCCACCTGACAGGTGTGGCATATCAAGAAGCTGATTAAAGAGCATGATGATTACACAGGTCCACCTTGTGCTGGGGGGCAATAAAAGGCCACTAAAAATGTGTAGTTGTGTCACAACACAATGCCACGGATGTATGAAGTTGAGGGAGGGTGCAAATGGCATGCTGACTGCAGGAATGTCCAGCAAAGCATTGAATGTTCATTTCCTTAGCATCAACTAGTTTTAGAGAATTCGGCAGTATGTCCAACCGGCCTCACAACCGCAGACCGTCTGGCGTCACGTGGGTGAGCAGTTTGCTGATATCAACGTTGTGAACAGAGTGCCCAATGGTGACGGTGGGGTTACGGTATGGGCAGGCATAAACGACGGACAACGAACACAATTGCATTTTATCAATGGCAATGTGAATGCACAGAGGCACCGTGAGGAGATCCTCAAGGCCCATTGTGGTGCCATTCATCCGACGACATCACGTTATGTTTCTGCATGATAATGCACGGCCCGATGTCGCAAAGATCTGGACACAATTCACAGAAGCCGAAAATGTCCCAGTTCTTCCATGGCCTGCATACTCACCAGACATGTCACCCATTGACCGTGTTTACGATGCTCTGGACCCGCGTGTATGACAGCGTGTTCCAGTTCCTGCCAATATCCAACAACGTCGCACAGTCATTGAAGAGGAGTGGGACAACATCAAATCAAAGTTGAGGGTCGGAGCCGGTGTAGTACGATTCAATCTTAGCCTTGTATTGGCGCTTTGATCGTTCGGAGGGCATAGCAGTATTTCTTATAAGCTTCCAGGTTAGAGTCCCGTACCTTGAAAGCGGCAGCTCTACCCTTTAGCTCAGTGCGAATGTAGCCTGTAATCCATGGCTTCTGGTTGGGGTATGTACGTACATCCCACAATAAACAGCCTGATCAACTCGAAGCAAAGGAGATGTGTCGCACTGCATGAAGCAAATGGTGGTCACTGACTGGTTTTCTGATCTACACACCTACCTTTTTTTCAAGGCATCTGTGACCAAACAGATACATATCTGTAAGCCAAGGCATGTGAAATCTATACAGTGCATTACAAAAAAAATATTCAGACCCCTTCCCCACATTTTGTTACAGCATTTTTCTAAAATTGTATATATATATTTTTTACCTCAATCTAAAAACACTCCATAATTTTTTTGTAGATTGATTACGAAGTTTGGGACCACCAAGACTATGCCTAGAGCTAGCCGCCCAGCCAAACTGAGCAACCAGGGGAGGAGGGCCTTGATCAGGGAGGTGACCAAGAACGCAATGGTCAATATGACAAAGCTCCCGAAGTCCTCTGTGAAGATGGGAGAACCTTCCAGAAGGACAACAATCTCTGCAGCACTCCACCTATCAGGCCTTTATGGTAGAGTGGCCAGACAGAAGGCACTCCTCAGTAAAAGGAAACAAGATTCTCTGGTCTGATGAAACCAAGATTCAACTCTTTGGCCTGAATGCAAAGCGTCACGTCTGGAGGAAACCTGGCACCATCCTACGGTGAAGCATGGTGGTGGCAGCATCATGCTGTGGGGATGTTTTTCAGTGTCAGGGACTGGGAGACGAGTCAGGATTGAGGGAAGGATGAACGGCGCAAAGTACAGAGAGATCCTTGAAGAAAACCTGCTTCAGAGCGCTCAGGACCTCAGACTAGGTTGAAGGTTCACCTTCCAACAGGACAACGACCCTAAGCACACAGCCAAGACAACGCAGGAGTGGCTTCAGGACAAGTCTCAATGTCCTTGAGGGGCCCAGCCAGAGCCCAGACCTGAACCCGATCTAACATTTCTGGAGAGACCTGAAAATAGCTGTGTAGTGACGCTCCCCATCCAACCAGACAGAGCTTGAGAGGATCTGCAGAGAAGAATGGGAGAAACTCCCCAATAACAGGTGTGCCAATTTTGTAGCATCATTCCCTATAAAACTTGGCTGTAATCGCTGCCAAAGGTGCTTCAACAAAGTATTGAGTAAAGCATCTGAATATTTACGTAAATATGATCAGTATTTGTAATACATTTGCAAATATTTCAACGAAAAAAAACCTTGGTCATTATGGGGTTGTGTATGTATGTGTGTGTGTAGATTGATGAGGGATTTAATTTTTTTTTTTTTTTTTTAAATTCATTTTAGAATAAGGAGGCTGTAACCTAACACAATGTGGAAAAAGACAAGTGGTCTGAATTCTTTCTGAATGCGCTGTATATATATAAATATATATATATATAAATAAATATATATAAATGGGTGAACACTTACTGAGTACTGCGGTGGTACAACCAGCACTCGTGCTTATAGTGCAGCTGCTCCAGATATTCAATTGGAATTCCTTGTTCCTCCTCCCGTCCTCGGCGGTGCAGCCTCTGCATACATCTCTGAAAGACAGATTTCATTTTTTGGGTTCGTTTCTCTACCAGGCCGAAATATATAGACCATGTAAGCACTTCAGTATAATGTAAAATTGAAAATGAAATCCTCAAAAGATGAAAATTTAATTCTGGCTGTGTTAACAAAAAAAAAACCCAAAAAATAGAAAGTCATCTAACCACCAAACTGGAGTTCAAACACTTGTGAACTGAGGATGTAAAGGCTTTACTCACCTGTGGGTCAGCCCGAAGGTAGATCATGGCATCCAGCTCGATTTGAGACTCAAACTGAGAGAGCAGCCAACCGTGCCAGTCTTGGTAAATGGCCCATTCAGTCTCATTCATGTCCCCAGACTCAAATAGGTTGGAGGCAAATATATACCTGGCAAAAGAGCCACAATACAAGTCAGACTCAGTGAAATAAAGACAGACAGTCATACCACTACCACAGGTTCTCAGGTCTTATTCTGATTTTCCAACTAAACCAATCAAACACCAGACGGGTACACACCGGTCACTGTAAACAGAGCGCTCAAAGAACTGGACAGGTTTCTCTGCCTGTTGCATCTTTGCAGAAAGGGGCTGCAGCTGAGCGCGCACACGACTCAGACAGGCGTAACTCTGGAATGTGTAGGACCAGCGGCTAGGTTTGTCATACAGCATCTGCAGCAGGTTACCGCCACTCTTCTGAGATGTGCTGAGCTCCTGGAACAGGGAACACATAATTGTCAAGCGGAGGATCAATTGTCCAACATTGTGACTCACATGAATTTAACATTAAAATGGGATAACATTTTACATAACATTATGTACTGGACATAACATTGTAGTTACCTCATACTCATTGTCAGTGTTTTGAACGTTGCACCACTTCCCAATGGGCTCCGGTATGACCTCCCATTCTTCTGAAGACTTTTCTAAAATGTGCACAAGTGTAGACTTCCCTGCAGCTGCAACACATAGAAACACTTTTCAAGCAGTATCCCAATATAAAGATATTAGGGAAAACAAGACAAACATATATATCTTTTTTTTTAAGTTAGCTAGTTAACCATAATCATTTGCACTCTGCTATCAAGACATGCATAGCTAGCTCACGAGAACCCAAAGCCATACATTGGTTTAGGGCGGCAGAATCAATGATTGGTTTAGGGCGGCAGAATCAATGATTGGTTTAGGGCGGCAGAATCAATGATTGGTTTAGGGCGGCAGAATCAATGATTGGTTTAGGGCGGCAGAATCAATGATTGGTTTAGGGCGGCAGAATCAATGATTGGTTTAGGGCGGCAGAATCAATGATTGGTTTAGGGCGGCAGAATCAATGATTGGTTTAGGGCGGCAGAATCAATGATTGGTTTAGGGCGGCAGAATCAATGATTGGTTTAGGGCGGCAGAATCAATGATTGGTTTAGGGCGGCAGAATCAATGATTGGTTTAGGGCGGCAGAATCAATGATTGGTTTAGGGCGGCAGAATCAATGATTGGTTTAGGGCGGCAGAATCAATGATTGGTTTAGGGCGGCAGAATCAATGATTGGTTTAGGGCGGCAGAATCAATGATTGGTTTAGGGCGGCAGAATCAATGATTGGTTTAGGCGGCAGAATCAATGATTGGTTTAGAGAATCATGATTGGTTTAGGGCGGCAGAATCAATGATTGGTTTAGGGCGGCAGAATCAATGATTGGTTTAGGGCGGCAGAATCAATGATTGGTTTAGGGCGGCAGAATCAATGATTGGTTTAGGGCGGCAGAATCAATGATTGGTTTAGGGCGGCAGAATCAATGATTGGTTTAGGGCGGCAGAATCAATGATTGGTTTAGGGCAGAATAAATAAAAAAAATGTTAAAGGGCAGAGTACAACAGATACAAAACTTTTAAAAACAGGGCAGACGTTTGAACTGAGAATCTTGTAAATAAAACGTTGAGTTACAGTAGTCAGACAAATGTGACAATATCTAAGATTCTTCAGGAGACCAGTTGTGTCAAATGTAACAGCTAGCAACGACATGCTAAGCTAATCAAAGCAAGCTAGTTAGCGAAGCATTTTGCAACTTCTACTCATGTTGAATGAATATATAAAGCTAGCAAACTAGCTAGCAGTCAAATACACAAGTCAGCAAACATTTGCTTTATTGAAATGTTAAGTTGAATAACGTACATATAAAAGGGGGGGGGGGGACAATTATGCTGCCCCAGAGGCTCTTAAGTAATCTTAATCCAAATATACATTTATGCTCCCAAGGCAGTAAATTCCACTGTTAAATTAAAGTCACATGTGGTCCAACCACTACTACTCGAGAAACATGTAGTTTATTAGGCTACAGATTAAATACATTGACTTCACAGGGTGGAAAAAGTGCAAGGTAACAGATGAGTTTTGATATTCTTTTCCAATAAATATCGAGGGTTTTATTCTGGTGACATGATCATGGATGCCGTTTATCCGGAACCTAAACCCGACCTGGACCACGTACCAATACTAGGGTGGGCACACTATATAACGAATTTTTCGTAAGCAAACCATAAGTAGATATGAAAATGTATATTGAAACACATTTAGTTTGTGTTTAATTAGTCGGTACATGAGAATTTAACTGCACAAGGTAATCCCTCACAGCCTTTTGTGCGCAACAAGTCATTTTGATGGAAGCATCGTGGGAAAATGCTGTTTTTTTTTTGCGGTTGAGAATATTTGCATTAAAATATCTAATTGGATGGAAACCTAACTAGTGTAGTTATTTTTTCGCCAGCCTATTAATTTAGATAAATTGGCCATTACAACTAGATAACGTTAGGTATTTCGGATTAATAAAATGCAGGCAAAGATTGAGAATGTATTGTTTTGGCGCCAATACTTGTTTACAGTGAACAGTACACTTGCTGTTGATTCGGCGGGATGAGTTGAGTAAAATCAGACCAAACATGTTGGAGTTAAACATTCACATAGGTAGTTAACTCGCTATCTAATTTTAGAAATATATCGATAGCTAGCTCTCAGATTTGTGTACGTTAAAATGTGTAGCCAGCTGGCTGTGCAAACTCACCAATGTTTCCTTCAATGGATATCTTCTTAGTTCTTTTCTCAAAACTGTTGTCAAAACTTGGACTTGAACATATTCTCTTAGGAGGTGTTGCCATTATAAAGAATGAGATATTGGATAAATTATTTAGCTAGTTATGAACTCAAAACCTAGATATAGCCAAGTTACCGAAGTGAGCCCAAGGGACATTCAGGAGCAGAATAGCGCGATAATCAGATCAAATTGAATTCCGCGCCGAGGATATATATGTTACCACTTCCGGGGGTAGCTTCAATACTACATAACCCACAAGACACCGAACTACAAGTATTATTCAAGCTTCGTGTAGTTTGTACATGCACAGTCTCCTGGTGCATTAAAGCCGTGAATATAGAATACACAGAAATTCCTCAATGGAAATGCTCTCCATTGAGTCATGGAGATATCTATTCAACCCCATGCTTCAAAAATCACCAATTTCGTGGGTCTATAGCTGGTTTATAAAAGGCAAGTCTGATATTTTAGTAGAAAGAATCCAAGACCTTTATGGCTCACCCTGTACCACAAGGTCGTGTTCAAACCTTGGTTGAGCTCCTGCCCGGCTAGATGGACAGGCATCGCATTAAATCAACAAATGGTGGCGTGCCACGTCATCGACTGTGCTGTCGGGCACACCAGATTGCGATAACATATGATGTGGTAAACGGATATTTAAATAAAGTGAAGATGGCTCCGGAGGGGGTGGCTGCCGTCTTATCAGCTCTTAAATGCTTTTTTGTTTGTTTTTTCGCACTGTTCGTAATTTGTTTTGTACATAATGTTGCTGCTACCGTCGCTTATGGCCGAAAATAACTTCTGGACATCAGAACTGCAATTACTCACCTCAGATAAGAGAAAGAGTTTTTCTTCAATGAGTCAGAAGGGAGGGAGATACTACAGACACCCGACCAGGCCCAGATCCCAGTCATTCGCTGGAGAAGGAAACTGAGATTTTGCTGAAAAAGTTCAGGGTGCCTTGTGAGGATCAGGCGACGAGTGGCTAGTCTGCCTTTGCCTTCTGTCCTGTTAGCTAATGTTCAATCGCTGGAAAATAAATGGGATGAACTGAAAGCACAAATATCCTACCAACAGGACTTTAAAAACTGTCAAATCTAATGTTTCACTGAGTTGTGGTTGAACAGCGACATTAGGAACATACAGCTGGTGGGTTAAACACTCTATCGGCAGGATAGAACAGCAGCCTCTGGTAAGACACGAGGCGGGAGCCTATTCTTATAAGTAAATAACAGCTCACGGATCACCATATCAAGCTGAAGTCTCGGCAAGACGGGCTGCTTTCCTCCCGGGAAGGACTGCCCGTATCTCATGATAAGCTGTACAACTCCATTGTGTCCTACCTCCCAGAGAGTTTTCATCTGTATTTGGCGTGATCCTGTCTACATACCACCCAGACTGATACTGGCACTAAAAACCGCCACTCAATGAGGCTTCATGCTCACAACAAACAGAAACGCTCACCCAGCTCCACAGGAAGCTGGGCAGGTCCTAATCCAGGGGCACTTGACATCTCCGTCTTTACCTCATTTCTATCAGCATGTTAAATGGGCAACCAGAGGGGGGAAAACCTGTGCCATTAAACCCCACAGAGACATCCATAAAAAGCTCTCGCTTGCCCTCCATTTGGCAACCTTCCCTGACCATAATTCACCCCGCTCCTCCGCTACAAGCAAAAAATTCCACTGGCTTAAAAAGAAGTCAGTTGAAGCTCGCATCCGCTACAAGACCATGGTGCTTGCCTACGGAGCTGTGAGGGGAACGGCACCTCAGTACCTCCAGGCTCTGATCAGGCCCTACACCCAAACAAGGGCATGTTCATCCACCTCTGGCCTTCCTCTCCCTACCACTGAGAAGTACAGTTCCATCAGTCATTGGCCCAGTCAAAAGTGCATCAAGCTCTGGCCCCCAGTGGTGGAACAAACCCAAATCAGAAGCCAGGATTACAGGCAATCACCACCTTCCGGAGACACCTGAAACCCCACCGCTTTAAGGAATACCTAAGGAAGATAAGAAATCCTTCTCATGCCCTCCGACAAAGATTTAGATGACTATTGTAAAGTGGCTGTTCCACTGGATGTGGCAGGGAATGCAAAATTTGTAAGCACGCTCTGCCCAGTGATAAGAGCCTACCAGACTGCTAAATGACTTAAATGTAATGATGAAATAACACTGAAACCCTAGACCAGCTCCAATTTGCATACTGCCTTTAAAAGATCCACAGATGTTGCAATATCTGTTGCACTCCACACCACCCTTTCCCACCTGGACAAAAGTGAACACCTATGTGAGAATGCTATTCATTGACTACAGCTCAGCGTTCAACACCATAGTGCCCTCAAAGCTCATCGACAAGCTGGACCCTGGGACTAAACACCTCCCTCTGCAACTGATCCTGACTTTCAACCTCTCCCAGGTGGTCAGGGTCTGTAAGACCACATCCGTCCCTGATCCTCAACAGAGAACACTAAGGTAACGTGCTAAATGACTACTCCTGCATTCTCTGTTCAGCCATGAAGGCTGCAGGCTGGTGAGGCACAACTCCAACACCATCATTAAAACCCTAGACACAACAATTTGCATACTCCCCAAAAGATCCACAGATGTTGGAAGGAGATGCAGAGACCACCCTTTCCCACCTGGACAACAGGAACACCTGAGAATGCTATTCATTTGCTCAGCGTTCAACACCATAGGCTCAAAGCTCATCGACAAGCTAAGGACCCTGGGACTAAACACCTCCCTCTGCAACTGAGAGCTTCAAGTTCCTTGATGTCCATGTAACAGTATAACTTTAGACCGATCCCCTCGCCCATACCCGGGCGCAGAACCAGGACCCTCTGCACACATCAACAACAGTCACCCACAGAGGAAGCGTGCGTTCACCCCCTCCACAATTCTCTGTTCACCTTGCAGAGCCAGGCACAACAACACCATCATTCAATGTCTCAGATGACACAACAATGGTAGGCCTGATCACCGTTAACGACGAGACAGCCTATAGGAAGGAGATCAGAGACCTGGCCGTGTGGTGCCAGGACAACAACCTCCTGAGCACGCCCCCATTCTCATTGACGGGGCTGCAGTAGAGCTGGTTGAGAGCTTCAAGTTCCATGATGTCCATACCCGGGCGCGAACCAGGGACCCTCTGCACACATCAACAACAGTCACCCACGAAGCATCGTTACCCATCGCTCCACAAAAGCCGCAGCCCTTGCAGAGCAAGGGGAACTACTACTTCAAGGTCTCAGAGCAAGTGACGTCACCGATTGAAACGCTATTTAGCCCGAACACCGCTAACTAAGCTAGCCGTTTCACATCCGTTACATCCACATCACCAACAAACTAAAATGGTCCAAGCACACTAAGACAGCCATGAAGAGGGCACAACAAAACCTGTTCTAAACAGCTTCTACCCCCAAACCATAAGACTCCTGAACATCTAGTCAAATGGCTACCCAGACTATTTGCAGTGCCCCCCCTCTTTACATTACTGCTACTCTGTGTTGTCATCTATGTATAGTCACTTTAATAACTCCACCTACGTGAACATATTACCTCAACTAACCGGTGCACCTGCACATTGACTCTGTACCGGTACACCCTCTATATAGTCTCGCTATTGTTATTTTACTGTTGCTCTTTAGTTACTTGTTACTTTTATCTCTTATTCTTATCCATATTTTTTTAAACTGCATTGTTGGTTAGGGGCTCGTAAGTAAGCATTTCACTGTAAGTATTGTTTCACTGTTGTATTTGGCGCATGTGACGAATAACATTTGATGTGATTTGATTTGAAAGGTCAGAAACTGTCAGCTGTGGTCAAATTCACCTACCTTGGTAGAGGAATTTATTGCGGTGTTCACATAGTCAATGAAACAAACATCAGGATCGCCAAGGCTAGTGCAGCCTTTGGCCGTCTGTGAGATTTGGTGTGGGAAAGGACAGGCATCAAACTGGAAACAAAACGGTTTACCAGGCAGTCACATTACCGACCCTTACTTATGGCTGGAAATCCTGTCTACCAGTCTACGAACGCTATGCCAGGAAACTAAGTCACTTTCACCTGAGGAAGCTCCTGAGGATCAAGTCGCAGGACAGAATCTCAGACACTGTAGTTCTCAACGGTGCTGACATGATGAGCATTCCCACACTGCTTATGAAAGCACAGCTCAGATGAGCGGGCCATGTGACCAGGATGTCTGTATCCATCACCCTAAGAAGATCATTTCTCAGTCATTTCTCAGATTTATCTCACATGAATTTCCTACGTGGAGAGCGATTAGACCTCGTTTCATTGGGCTAATTAGTTTTGCATCGCCCAGTGCCCATTGATCCAAAAGTTAAATTCCTACCCACCCGGGGTACTGGAAGATGCAAAATGAACTTGCCCAGTAATTCATGATGTAATGAATTAGAAGTCTAAAGTTTGGGCGAAAGCAGTCCCCCTGTTCAAGCCCAACTCCTGCTGGTCCCCACTGCCTATCAGTCTGACCACTATATACAGTGCCTTGCGAAAGTATTCGGCCCCCTTGAACTTTGCGACCTTTTGCCACATTTCAGGCTTCAAACATAAAGATATAAAACTGTATTTTTTTGTGAAGAATCAACAACAAGTGGGACACAATCATGAAGCGGAACGACATTTATTGGATATTTCAAACTTTTTGAACAAATCCTAAAAACTGAACAATTGGGCGTGCAAAATTATTCAGCCCCTTTACTTTCAGTGCAGCAAACTCTCTCCAGAAGTTCAGTGAGGATCTCTGAATGATCCAATGTTGACCTAAATGACTAATGATGATAAATACAATCCACCTGTGTGTAATCAAGTCTCCGTATAAATGCACCTGCACTGTGATAGTCTCAGAGGTCCGTTAAAAGCGCAGAGAGCATCATGAAGAACAAGGAACACACCAGGCAGGTCCGAGATACTGTTGTGAAGAGGTTTAAAGCCAGATTTGGATACAAAAAGATTTTCCAAGCTTTAAACATCCCAAGGATCACTGTGCAAGCGATAATATTGAAATGGAAGGAGTATCAGACCACTGCAAATCTACCAAGACCTGGTCGTCTCTCTAAACTTTCAGCTCATACAAGGAGAAGACTGATCAGAGATGCAGCCAAGAGGCCCATGATCACTCTGGATGAACTGCAGAGATCTACAGCTGAGGTGGGAGACTCTGTCCATAGGACAACAATCAGTCGTATATTGCACAAATCTGGCCTTTATGGAAGAGTGGCAAAAAGAAAGCCATTTCTTAAAGATATCCATAAAAAGTGTTGTTTAAAGTTTGCCACAAGCCACCTGGGAGACACACCAAACATGTGGAAGAAGGTGCTCTGGTCAGATGAAACCAAAATTGAACTTTTTGGCAACAATGCAAAACGTTATGTTTGGCGTAAAAGCAACACAGCTCATCACCCTGAACACACCATCCCCACTGTCAAACATGGTGGTGGCAGCATCATGGTTTTGGCCTGCTTTTCTTCAGCAGGGACAGGGAAGATGGTTCAAATTGATGGGAAGATGGATGGAGCCAAATACAGGACCATCCTGGAAGAAAACCTGATGGAGTCTGCAAAAGACCTGAGACTGGGACGGAGATTTGTCTTCCAACAAGACAATGATCCAAAACATAAAGCAAAATCTACAATGGAATGGTTCACAAATAAACATATCCAAGTGTTAGAATGGCCAAGTCAAAGTCCAGACCTGAATCCAATCGAGAATCTGTGGAAAGAACTGAAAACTGCTGTTCACAAATGCTCTCCATCCAACCTCACTGAGCTCGAGCTGTTTTACAAGGAGGAATGGAAAACAATTTCAGTCTCTCGATGTGCAAAACTGATAGAGACATACCCCAAGCGACTTACAGCTGTAATCGCAGCAAAAAGTGGCGCTAGAAAAGTATTAACTTAAGGGGGCTGAATAATTTTGCACGCCCAATTTTTCAGTTTTTGATTTGTTAAAAAAGTTTGAAGTATCCAATAAATGTCGTTCCACTTCATGATTGTGTCCCACTTGTTGTTGATTCTTCACAAAAAAATACAGTTTTATATCTTTATGTTTGAAGCCTGAAATGTGGCAAAAGGTCGCAAAGTTCAAGGGGGCCGAATACTTTCGCAAGGCACTGTGTACATATATATATACATGTACAGTGGGGAGAACAAGTATTTGATACACTGCCGAAACAGGCGCAGTTAATACAGGTAATGAGTGGAGAACAGGAGGGCTTCTTAAAGAAAAACTAACAGGTCTGTGAGAGCCGGAATTCTTACTGGTTGGTAGGTGATCAAGTACTTATGTCATGCAATAAAATGCAAATGAATTACTTAAAATCATACAATGTGATTTTCTGGATTTTTGTTTTAGATTCCGTCTCTCACAGTTGAAGTGTACCTATGATAAAAATTACAGACCTCTATATGCTTTGTAAGTTGGAAAACTGGCAAACTCGGCAGTGTATCAAATACTTGTCCTCCCCACTGTATATATGGAAAACCATCCTATTATTGAGTGGATATAATGTAAAGTGGATTTTACAGGTGACATCAGTAAGGGAGCGTAGCTTTCACCTAGATTCACCTGGTCAGTCTGTGTCATGGAAAGAAAGGGAAGGGAAAGGGGATACCTAGTCAGTTGTACTACTGAATGCATTCATCTGAAATGTGTCTTCTGCATTTAACCCAACCCCTCTGAATCAGAGCATGTGTTCTTAATGATTTGTATACTCAGTGTAAATTAATAAATTGTATTTGTGCATATTCAAACAAATTATGCAATCTTATGAAGTCATTTGCCAAAGACCTAAACCCAAAGAAAGCAAATGGCATCAGAGGCAAGGGAATGCTTTCTAGGGAAAGAAGGAACCTCCAGAGAAATCAGACATAGTGGGGCCTTGTCATAGAGAAATCATTATATTTGTAGTTAAAAGTAATGTTTTAAATATAAGACTGGTGTTACTATTTCATTGATTTAAAAAAAAACTTTTAACGTGAATGTCTAATTTCACAATATAATAGGTGGTCCTGTAGCTCAGTTGGTAGAGCATGGCGCTTGTAACGCCAGGGTAGTGGGTTCGATCCCCGGGACCACCCATACGTAGAATGTATGCACACATGACTGTAAGTCGCTTTGGATAAAAGCGTCTGCTAAATGGCATATATTTTTTTTATTTTTTTATTTTTTATAACCATGGTTATCAACTGCACAGCAGAAACTAAACATAAATCACAGATAATAGATAAATAGTTGTGGTAGCAACTGCAGAGAACTACTTGGGTGTACAAGATTTTACTGCAGATGAGTTTCAATGTGTGTTGAACAATATTGTCCCGTCCTCCCAGGCAGCCGGCCTGCTGTAGGATCAGATAGGGCCAAGTAGTGGGATAGTGGTGAGGTTTTAATGGGTGTAGGGTTGGTTATTTGGTAGTGCAATTTTTCTTTCCATTTCCCCGTCCTATTTCTCTTCCCTTTTGTGTCACATAGTGTATGTAATTAATTCATACACCAGAACAGTAGGTGGAAGCACAGGGCTAGATAAGATGAATAGGGAGTCCTCACACTCCATTACAGTAGGTGGCGGTGTACGCACCTTTCAGTTGGTTGCGATCAGCCAATACAAATTCAAAGAAGAAGAACTTCGCAATCTTTGTTTTGCGGTTCCGGCTTTGTAGGATCTCGAGCCCAGACATTAGCCACGCCGAACACACGACTACAAAAGACAGCAAGGTATTTTCATTTTGGTGGTCGCATTCTATTAAAGCCTAAATGTTAGTTAACTCAGGTCTCAAGTATAAGCATTTATAATTTCTAGTTGCAGACTGATCTCGATTAATGAACGGGTCGCTTGCTTAAGCCATGGGAGTCTTGAGGCCTGCGACGTCTTTGTCTGCGTGCGGATAGCATGCTTTGTGTAGCTAGCTAGAAAACGACCAACATTGTTGCTGGTTTTGTAAATGTATAATTCAGGCATTTACTCGCTAACTAATAACATACGTGCAAGATAATGATAAGTCTAAGATAAGTCTAAACTCATAATCTAACTAGCTAAGGTTACCTACTAATTAATTAAAATGTTAACTAGCTAGCTAACGTCAGCTAAATACAACCTCACATTGGCTCTTTTTTTTTATTTAGGCCAGCCAGAGATTGATATAAGAGCAGCCAATCCAAATAAAATATTACTGTTTAGCTAACAACTCAAATAACCATGCCATTGGTACAGGAGTTTAATAGACTCTGGTGTAAAATATGATGTATTACAGTAAGCCTATCTAGTAACGTTAGCTTTGCGAGTGATTTCCCGGGGTCTGATTTGAAGATGTGGTGAGCTCTGGCTTTACCTCCCAAAATGGCTCCCGCCTGACCCGTTTATTCTCCTTGATAGTCAGCTGTGGTTTCAGCCAAGTCCCACACTCTTGCGAGATGGACAAATATTTTATACTTTCGAGAACGCTATATCATGTTCCTTTTTAATATGGCCAGTTATCGTTAAATCTGCAATAGGAGACTTTTGGACGAATGGACCAAATTCACATAGAAGTGTGTTTTGTCATTCTCATTAAAGAAGCGGTAGATGTGTTCTATTTGCGTTATTTCTATGCTTCCCTTTAAATTTAATTTGCGCATGTTTTACTTTCGTTTTTGTACACCGACTGAAAATAGAATATGTTTGGTTATGGAAAAGAGATTCAAACAGCGGTTTAGATGGAACAATGATTCTCTACAGTATACTTGTTTTGTCACCGTAAACTGAAATTAAGCTTACTATTATAATTTTAGCAAACAGGAAATGGCGGGGTGATTTCTGCATAGTGCATCTTTAATAAGTGCTAGTTACCCATCTAGATGCACTGACTGTATTGCACTGGCATGCCAGATTAAGCTGCGGGTCATTTATTTCTGATCGATGGTTGTGGGCCAGAACTAATAATGATAATATTATTTGTACACTGCAAATGTACACTGCACAAAAACAAATGTTATTTGTAAATAACAATTACATACATTAATTACACTGCAACACCATTAAAAAAAAAGTTTTATTTAACTAGGCAAGTCGGTTAAGAACAAATTATTATTTACAATGACGGCCTACCAAAAGGCCTCCTGCAGGGACAGGGCCTGGGATTTAAAATAAATACAATATAAATATAGGACAAAACACACATCACAACATAGAGACCTAAGACAACAACACAGCATGGTAGCAACAAGACAGCAACACAGCATGGTAGCAACAAGACAGCAACACAGCATGGTAGCAGCACAAAACATGGTACAAACTTTATTGGGCACAGACAACAACAGCACAAAGGGCAAGAAGGTAGAGACAACAAAGCAGCCACAAGATCACATGTCTTTTATTTTTATTTGTGGGAATACCTGGGAACAGATTTGGCAATGAAACATTTTTATTTGCTGAAAATCCTGGTGATATGTTTTTTTATACCCAAAACAAACAGCTGCCAGAGGGGCATAAAAAAATCCCTCGCTGGTATGTTTTGGCCCGAGGGTAGCTTGTTTCCGATCCCTGATGTATAGTAGCTTACTTTGTGTCTCTCAAGCCAGGGCTGACGGATCATAAAATAACCATGGCAGATGGAGAGGGATTTGTGGTGCGTATTCGTGGCCTTCCCTGGTCTTGCGCTGTGGATGAAGTGGCAAGATTTTTCTCTGGTAAAAAAAAAACAGTGATACTTATTTTTTTCTCCCCTAATAAAAACAAAGCCTGTAAGTAATATCGTAAGTTTTTCAGGTGACTAAATTAGTGCAATAATATTCCAGATTGTAAAGTTGCAAACAATGGGACAAGCATCCATTTCACCTACACTCGTGAGGGTAGGCCTAGCGGCGAGGCCTTCGTAGAGCTGGAGTCAGAGGACGACCTCAAGATTGCTGTCAAGAAAGACCGAGAGACCCTGGGTCACCGATATGTGGAAGGTATTCATTAATTTGGTTTGTCTTCTGATTCCAATAGTATTTTGAATTATGATTATCTTCAAGGTGATTGTGCCAACAGGTTCTGATATGAGATTAGATGCTAAAGAATCCCCGTGTTCTGTTTTCTGTCTCAGTATTCAAGTCAAACAACGTGGAGATGGACTGGGTCATGAAGCACACCGGTCCAAACAGCCCAGAGACTGAGGGGGACGGGCTTGTGAGGCTGCGTGGCCTTCCCTTCGGCTGTAGCAAGGAGGAGATTGTCCAGTTCTTCTTAGGTGTGTTTGTTGCCCTTTGTCCTCCAGTCCAATTAAGATTATCACCCTCAGTTGATATCAACATAGCTTTGAAAATACACTGCCTGTAGTTCTAGACTTGGCTGAAGGAAAATTCTTCTCTTAATGGCCTCTTGACATTTAATTGGGATCTGACCTCTGTGATATGCCATCACTATGAGACTTAATTCGAGCCTAGATGGATACTTCTGTTTTGGATGAATCTTACGTTCGTCGTCCACTCAACAATAGCACCACTCGTATTAATTGGTGCAAACAAGCACTAACTTCATTTCTCCCTGCTATTCTATGGGTCCCTTTTTAATTTGTTTTATGTTCCCAAAACGAAGTACAAAATACAGTAAGTAAATAAATTATCCAAATGCTGACAGTCCTCTGGCACGCTGTTCATAAGGTTCTTCTTCTTTTTCATAGGGTTCTCATGTCTGATGTGTTTTTTTTTTTTCCCCTTTTCTTTTCATTTTGTTATTTTTGAAGAAAAAGAGCAACAACTCTGTGAATGGGCATGTGATTTAATATGTCCCCCCCCCTGCTGGGGTTATCTGTCCTTGGGTTGAAGGGTTGGAAATCGTGCCAAATGGGATAACATTGCCGATGGACTTCCAGGGGAGGAGTACGGGGGAGGCCTTCGTGCAGTTTGCTTCACAGGATATAGCTGAAAAGGCTCTAAAGAAACACAAGGAAAGAATAGGGCACAGGTGGGGATGGATGGTTGGCTGGCTAAGCTGCTTTTCTTATGGTATTCACCTGTTACCACAATCGTCTTCTGTGGTAATGACACATGCCAAGAACCTGCACATGCTACAAGGACCATTCATACATGTATCCATTTCAGATCATCGCCCCCCCCCATAGTCTCTTCGAATTCAGAGACGCACCTCGTATTTTTTGGGCCAAAACACACTTTAGTGCGGAGTGATTGTCCTGGGCTTGGGTTTAATTGAATTCCACTCAAAGGTGTCAGGAAACACCTTTTGTACTGTAGATGGAGAATTCAGAATATATATCACTAAACTGGGCCAGAAACAAAACAAATGCTTTTCACCCCCCCCACACACAAATCTAATTCATTTAGAATTTAATTTAAATGCGTTCTCTAAAAATGGCACCTTGACACCATGGTGTTTTTGCCCGAGATGGTACCAGTTTTCACTCTGCACTAATCCACAGGCCCTCATTGCACACAGATGTAACTGAGACCCAGTCTTCCTTGGGCCATGGATTCTGCAGTCACAAGGAAAGCTTTGATTTTCTGGGCTCAATAATGGCATTTATTTATTAATTGCATAATGGCAACACTGACAGTGTACTTCTCTATGGTTCCATAAGAAAAGTTTTTTTTTATTTATCTGGATTTCCCAGTGATAGTTTATTAAAACATCAACAGGGAAATATCTGTAGCATTCAGTGGCTGTATGTCACTCACCCTAACAAGAGAAACCTCAATGTTCAGTCAGTGAAGGTCACAACTAATTTGAGACATTACTTCTCTTATAGATATTATGATTGACATGCATGGATGTGAGTAACAGGATGCAAATGCTACAGTCCTATGTCCTTAGTGCTAGCTGATTTTTGTTTTGCTCGTGTACAGTATTCTCCTCAATAGTCGTTAAACTATTTGGTACTAGCACCTTGGCCTAATGCTCGTCTGTGTGCCTTTTTAGGTATATTGAGATATTCAAGAGCAGCAATGCAGAGGTGCGGACGAACTACGAGCCCCCACGCAAAACCATGGGCGGCATGCAGAGACCAGGCCCCTACGACCGGCCCGGTGGTGGAGGCGGCCGTGGCTACAACGGCATGAGCCGAGGAGGCTCTTTCGACAGGATGCGTCGTGGGGGCTACGGTGGAGGTGAGGCTGGTGAGATTATAGTTCAGTTCCCTGCCATCCCTCTTCTACTTTTTTCTCTCTTCATGTTTCTGCTCTTTCTTTGGAAATCACCGGTGGATGGTGATGATGGGACACAGCAGCATGGGAAACCGTAACATGTTTTTTTGATGTTAGAATGCATACCGGAGTTCTGTATATTTCTACTGTATTCGTGGGTGGGACTAATCATAAGCTTTCTAACTCTGTGCACGTCTATAGGTTCAGATCGTTATAGTGACAGTGGTTCAAGTTTTCAGAGTACGACCGGACACTGCGTGCACATGAGGGGTCTTCCTTATCGGGCAACAGAGACTGACATCTACAGTGTGAGTACCAGAACTAGTTACGTAATATACACACTCAAGTCACTGACTTGTAATGCTAATTGTTTTCCCCCCTGTGTAGTTTTTCTCTCCGCTGAACCCAGTGCGTGTGCACATCGAGGTCGGGCCAGACGGGAGGGTGACTGGAGAGGCTGACGTGGAGTTTGCGACACATGAGGATGCTGTGGCTGCCATGTCGAAGGATAAAGCCAACATGCGTGAGTCTGCAGTAATTTAATGTGCTGTGTGTGGGTCATCACTGTTCCTGTCTGGGTAGTGGCATCCTAAACTTTTTTTTTTATCCAATCAGGATGTTTGCCTTGTTTCACACTGCCCTCTCTTCCTCAGAGCACCGTTATGTTGAGTTGTTCCTCAACTCGACAGCAGGGGGCAGCAATGGTGGCTATGGTGGACAGATGATGGGGGCTATGGGTGAGTTTTTATGGGAAGTAGATGAAGGCATAAAAGTATATTCTGGGCCAACGGGTGTAGTTCTGTGTGCAGAATCATTTTGGCTTTAATTGGGACATGCACCATATTGTTGTACGGTATTTTATTTGACAAAGTTCTATTTTCCACAGCCAACCAATCTTCCTATGGAGGAAGCCAACAGATGAGTACTGGTTATACAGGTGGTTACAGCAGCCAGTCCGGCATGGGGGGGTACAATGATTACAGTAAGTGTCAGCTCTCTGCTGCCTGTCACAGGAGAGTTGTTACTAACATTTAGCCAGTTTCTTTCTTAAATGTATTTTTACTTACCATGTCAGATAAGAAAAAATCCTAACCTCTACATTTGGTTTACATGGCCCTATATAGTTCACGATTTGCATCACTAACCAGGGTCATATATGCTTGGAAAGTGGAGATGTCAAAGTTAACATTGCTGGAGACACATTGCCATTGTGGAGACAGCATCCCGTTTACTAGCAAGGAGATTTGTTGTGGCAAATTTAACTAGGGTTTGGAATTGCCAACGGACCTCACGATAAGATAATCATTGAGATTCTCATGATTCTATATGTATTGTGATTCCATACGGTGATTTTATTGCTCATCATATGTCTGCTGCAGAGGGATGAGAAAGAAGCCATGATAGTTTTGATCAGTCATTGTAATAAAAGTGCTGAAAACATATTGGCTCCTGATTTAAAAAAAGATGGAGAACAAGCTACAGAAGGAAAAATACTGGAGAGTTGGTGCAGGTACAGCCAACTAGCGCAAAAATATTACTGCAATATTGTCAATACAATATATCGTAAAATAATATCATTAGGTAACTATCAAGTTTTTTGGTACCCCAATCCCAAAAATTAATGGTAAATTGTTTGCCCCCTTAAATGATTAGCGAGCCAGCTAAAATGTTTTAGTTAGCAGTCACGTCTACACTATTTTAATAACCGTGTCAACATGTCTCCTAAAAAATGACATGGTGTCTTCAATTTTGTTGACATTTTGCCGTTGCTCATCCTTGAGTTCTTTTTCAAATTTAATTTAACCTTTATTTTCTCCTCAATTTCGTCGTATCCAATTGTTTAGTAGCGACTATCTTGTCTCATCGTGAAGGTTGAAAGTCATGCGTCCTCCGATACACAACCCGCACTGCTTCTTAACACAGCGTGCATCCAGCCGCACCAATGTGTCGGAGGAATGTGTCACAGTGCGCCTGGCAACCTTGGTTAGCGCGCACTGCGCCCGGCCTGCCACATGAGGCGCTGGTGTGCCGATGAGACAAGGATATCCCTGCGACCTTAACCACTGCGCCACCCGGGAGGTCTTGAGTATCCACTTTCTATGTATATTTTTGCGTAGTTTGTATTGGAGAAGGTAAGTCTGCGTCGGTAATAATGCTGCTATTTCTATTTCCTGTTAGGTAATCAGAGCGGGATGAGCAGCAGTTACTATGGCAGCAGCCGTGGCTCCGTGGGCATGAATGGCGGGATGGGAGCGGGATGGGGCATGTAGGGGTTCTGGGGGGCAGAGTAGGTCATGTTTGTTTTTTGCGAGTGTTACAGATTCTGTACAGACTGGAGTGGCTCAACTCTGATGTATGAAAGATGAGGGCAGGGCATGTTTTTATCCAAGCCTTTCTTAACATTAACTTAACTCACTGGAGTCGGTATGTTATGTTTTTTTTGTTTTTGTATTGTGAATCTGAGACCTCATGGGGTGATGGATTCCGGTTCCGCCCTAGTAATACCTGTAGTTAAAGCCTGAATGACTGGATTCTGTGTGAAGCAAAGAGTGCTTTTGTAAATATGGTAATCATGACTGCTCCTCCGAGAAACATTTTCAGATCCTTTTTCATAGTTCCTATAAACTTGCTTTGAGCCGGAGGGATTTTTATAATGTTAAAGAGCATGTTGAAATAGCTTTTTTTTTTTTTTACAAACAGGATATTCTTTTTGGTTGACTCAACTGCTAAATGTTTTAAACCTTGTCATAGTTGTCTCATCCCCTCTCACTGTCTTGGTTTTGATTCTATTGGGCATCGTTAATAAACTTGTTAACATATTTTCTCTTGTCATTCCTTTTTAAAGCAATATATTTTGGGGCATTCACCACAAGCCTGTTTCCCAGATACCTAAAGGCTATTCCTGGTATAAAAAGAATGCTCATTGTCATTCTGTTAGTTCCTACTACCCCATTCTAACACTTGGTGGCACTGTTGACCTATTTAGCGAATACTTGTGCTTTGTTTTAAAATAATAATAATTCTTAACTAGGCAAGTCGGCCACATTCTTATTTACAAAATAGCCTCCAACACTCTACTCAACAAACCGGATGCAGTCTATCACAGTGCCATCCGTTTTGTCACCAAAGCCCCATATACCACCCACCACTGCGACTTGTACGCTCTCCTTGGCTGGCCCTCGCTTCATACTCGTCGCCAAACCCACTAGCTACAGGTTAACTACAAGACTCTGCTACGTAAAGCCCTGCCTTATCTCGGCTCGCTGGTCACCATAGCAGCACATGCTCCAGCAGGTCTATTACACTGGTCACCCCCAGGACAAATACCTCCTTTGCCCGCCTCTCCTTCCAGTTCCAATGACTGGAACGAACTGCAAAAATCTCTCAAACTGGACACACTTATCTCCCTCACCAGCTTTAAGCACCAGCTGTCAGAGCAGCGCACAGATCACTGCACCTGTACATAACCCAAGAATGACCTCAAACCCTACTGTATTTATTTATTATGCTGCTTACACCCCAG
Organism: Oncorhynchus keta; assembly: GCF_023373465.1. NCBI lineage: Eukaryota > Metazoa > Chordata > Actinopteri > Salmoniformes > Salmonidae > Oncorhynchus > Oncorhynchus keta. The sequence continues at coordinate 9,827,548 of NC_068431.1, forward strand.
TATTTCTACTTTGCACATTCACCTACTGCAAATCTACAATTCCAGTGTTTATAATTGCTATATTTACTTTGCCACCGTGGCCTTTTTGTTGCCTTTTACCTCCCTTATTTCGCCTAATTTGCTCACATTGTATATATAGCCTTGTTTTTGTACTGTATTATTGACTGTATGTTTTGTTCATTCCATGTGTAACTCTGTGTTCTACGTGTCGTACTGCTTTGCTTTATCTCGGCCAGGTCGCAATTGTAAAAGAGACCTTGTTCTCAACTAGCCTACCTGGTTAAATAAAGGTAAAATAACCCGTAACCCGGACTGCGCTGGGCCAATTGTGCGCCGCAAAATACCTCTTTCCTCTTCGCCGCACACTTCTGGTAATAGCCCCTTAACCTACATTAGGCGCACCGGTACTGGTCGACAACGTGCCTGTCCATATGCGCGCGTTAGGCTAAATACCGTCCGTTTTATTTATTTGACATATTCTATCAATTTACATTCTCGGACAAATCAAAGGTTTTTATAATAAAATAATTATAGTGATCGCTTGAGATTTGTAAATTGAAAGTCTAAAAAACGTACATTTTCTAGCACGTGCATGAATAGGTAGGTAAGGTATACACTGAGGGCTTCCTTTTATGAGAGGACAGGCAGGTACAATTGGATAACAGGGTGTAAATAACCTGCCGTCGTCCCTGGCTTGCTGCTGGACTGATCACACTGGAGGCTACGGAATGTCAAAAATAATGACATTAGGATGTCCTCTCATTGAATACTAGGCATAGCCAATATATTATCTGCCATGGAATTCACACTGCAGTATAGGTTCTTCCTCTATTGAAAGGTGTGGCCATGAATCATTGGGAGGCAACATACATAATTGCACCAGTAGGAAACAGTTCTTTTCCAACTGTGCGCCCAAAGCAGTAGACTGGGATACAGAGGTCACAAGCAGAGAAGCAGCGACACCTTCAGCTTACTGGACACGTTTAACTCGGAATAGATCGTACCGTGGAATTTATATCAAAAGGATTTACGCCTCGTTCTGAGTGTATTTTCGCTAACTCAAAAGAAAAACAGCGATGAATATTTATCTCAGATTTGCAATTTTTATCGTTTATGGATCAGGTGAGTGAGTCGGGACCAATGACTGGTCTGCACTTAAAACAATGTTGTGACAATGTTGCAGCGATTTATTTATAGGGGTATATTATATAGGCTCGCCCAGCCGTTCTAACAATGTATAGAATAATTATATCTTTAGGAATATATAATATGCAATATATTAACATTTATAGTATGTTTTAAGATGTATAGCCTAATATGTCAAACTCTTTAAAGTGTCAATGAACTGTAGTCGGAGCATGTTTCCTCTCTCTCTCTCTTGCTATAGCTCGGGAGGAATTGTCCTACTTTGTGTGGCTGCATTCAATCTCATGTAAATAAAGTTTCCTATGTGTGTCTCCAGTGTCTTTCAGGATATCAAGTGGTACCTCTGCCAATACCATTGACAGGCACGGGGATAAGTCTCCTGTCCAATTAGCTGTGGTCAGTCTCCTCCACAATGATAAGGAAATAAGAGACAATCAGCTAGAATATGACGAGGAGGTATACTACTATGAACATGGTGATGAAGACTATCTGTCTGGCGATTATGAAATGGACTTTCCAAAAGGTACCAGTAGTTTATTTCTAGGTATTCATCAGCCCCTCCAGTCTAGAATGTTTTCAAAGATTCACGTTTTGCATATGGAATGTTTAAAAAGGAACCTATTTATACAATGTATCTTATATCTCTGAATCCCAATGATTTGTTGTTAATAAATAAATGTATTGTTCCGATCTTCCTCTCATCTCCAGTGGCATTTTCCACCAAGCCAAAGGATCTGCCCGTAGCTCCTTACACAGACAGGACAAGGGAGGGCAAGAGAAAAGGAAAGGGTAAGAAGAGGAACCCCTGTCTGAGGAAGTATAAAGACTACTGCATTCATGGGGTCTGCCAATACCTGAGAGAACTACGAGAGCCATCCTGCATGTGAGACCCGTCCTCTCATTCAGCACCATATCTGTATTTTGTTAGACACTTAGTGTGTGTGTGTGTGTGTGTGTGCGTGTGTGTGTGTGTCTCCAAACTCAAGTCACTGTTTACTGTATTTCTTTGTAGATGTTTGATTGGATACTCTGGTGAGCGCTGTCACCTTTTCACCCTGCCAGTCACAAAGGAGGCAGAAGTCTACAACAGGACAATAGCACTGTCTGTGGTGGCAGTGGTTGTGTCCTTTCTGTGTCTGACAGTCATCGCCATATTAATGGCCATCAGGTCAGTGTGCCTCAGAGCTTGTTTTTCTGTCTTTTGGAAAGGTTTGAGATGTTTCAGGATCACCAACTTGCCTCTGTCCTGTCCATGAATAACACATATTGTTTTCCTCCTTTGTCATATCAGGTATCATAAGCAAGGTCAATACAACCTTGAAAATGAGGAGAAGGTCAAGCTTGAGGCGGTCGCATATCCTTGAGAATTTAGTGACAGAGTGAGTGTCTTTCTATTGCATAATGATGACCCCGTACTATTTTTTTTTTTGTCTGAGGCATTGTCATAAAGTTAAGTAAATGGTTGCTTATTGTTTCTCCATGTGCTCTATTCCAGCTCGGAGGATGACAATTCTACCTCAGTTCATTTTAAGATGAAGTTCATCCCCAAGAGGAACCTGTGGCGATGTAGGGGGAGATGGATTATGTTTACCACGTAGGACACCTGCCCGGCATGGTCTGACAGACCTCCTGAAAGACAGTCCGGATAGCAAACCATGATTATATGCGTGGGCCATTTCCCAATTGGAACAGAAATCTCCATTAACTAATTGGAGCACACTATAACTTGCCTGAAGTCATTTTACATGACACGGAGGAATTAAAACAGACCGAGGAGAGAATTTAGGGAATTTAGATTGTTGTCAGTTGGTGTCACTACCAACGTGCCGCTCATCCCTCAAGCTATCTGACGTACAGTATGACAATAGGGAATTTATTGTGGGCTCTCAGCTGTGTGGAGTTTTCCTTCTCCATCTGAAATGTTCCATTATTTGTAGAAAAGGGTGCAAAGGGTGCCTATGTTCCATTAGGTCTTTGTATGTGGTTTTTACCAGAATTTCTCATTGTATTATTGGTGTATTGTATCAATCAGTCCTTTAACTAATGTATTTATTTAATACTTAAGCGGTACTTATTCAGATTTGTACTTGCTTTTTTAATGTTCAGAGTGCACTGGCAGTTTGTTTGTATGCTTCTGTATTCTGTCAAATTTATGTTAATATGTATTTATAGTGTAAAACAACATGCTGCTCATGTTTTGATCTAACATTTTTGGTTATACCAAAAATAATAAACCTATAAAAAATAAATAAAAAAAATGCAGAAGAAATTCTGAAGGTGAAAGAGCATTCATTATGTACTTCCTTCTATTTCACTGATTGATAGAGTGAGGGTTGAACCATCAATGATGATAGAAATTAAATGTTTCGTAAAAAGAAAATAGAGGAATAAGGACAGAGTTTGATGTAAACTGCAATTTGATGAAACATCGACTTGAGAAATGTTTTCAGAATGAAAATGGCAAAAAAATAAAACGCAGCTTTTCAGTCAAATTTACAGGTAGTTCTCATTCTTGTAATTCCTTGTTTTATTTTCTTTACTGATGATGAAGTTATATGGGGTTTGCAAAACACTGTTTTTACCTACACTCTTTCTGTTCCGATCATGTTTACCAGTCACTGGAGATACTCTGGGAACATTGTGTGCTATGATAATAGAGAGTTTGTGTGGTTTTAACCACTGGCGCCATTTCGGTTGACGGTCAGTAAACCCCCTGGGAAGCACTTCCTGCAGTGGTAAAACAAATCTCTCCATTTAGGTATGATATCACAAATCAAATCAAATCAAATTTATTTATATAGCCCTTCGTACATCAGCTGATATCACAAAGTGCTGTACAGAAACCCAGCCTAAAACCCCAAACCGCAAGCAATGTAGGTGTAGAAGCACGGTGGCTAGGAAAAACTCCCTAGAAAGGCCAGAACCTAGGATGAAACCTAGAGAGGAACCAGGCTATGAGGGGTGGCCAGTCCTCTTCTGGCTGTGCCGGGTGGAGATTATAACAGAACATGGCCAAGATGTTCAAATGTTCATAAATGACCAGCATGGTCAAATAATCAGGCTTGGTAAACACATTCTACAGTGACCATCTGTAGTTCAAATACTATAGGTATGTATAGGGGATAGCTGACTGATAAACAAAGTCAAAGATCAGTGGAATGACCAGCTTCCCTATTTTTTACCCGAACATTTGGATGAATGCAATAATAATCATTTGGCGGGTTATGTTTGTCCTATTTCACACATGTAAACGTGTGTATTAATACGCCTAAACTGGGACATGTTTAACACCCCGGCCATCCTACAATCCACGCTTGATGCCCTCAATCTCACACAAATTATCAATGAACCAACCAGGTACAACTCCAAATCTGTAAACACGGGCACCCTCGTAGATGTTATCCTAACTAACTCGCCCTCCAAATACACCTCTGCTGTTTTCAATCAAGATCTCAGCGATCATTGCCTGAATCCGTAATGGGTCTGCGACCAAATGACCACCCCTCATCACTGCAAAACGCTCCCTAAAACACTTCTGCGAGGAGGCCTTTCTAATCGACCTGGCCGGGGTATCCTGGAAGGATATTGACCTCACCCCTTCAGTAGAGGATGCCTGGCTATTCTTTAAAAGTGCCTTCTTCACCATCTTAAATAAGCATGCCCCTCTCACAAAATGTAGAACTAGGAATAGATATAGTCCTTGGTTCACTCTAGACCTGACTGCCCTTGACCAGCACAAAAACATCCTGTGGCGTTCTGCATTAGCATCGAAAAGCCCCCACGATAAGCAACTTTTCAGGGAAGTTAGGAACAAATATACACAGGCAGTTAGGAAAGCAAAGACTAGCTTTTTCAAACAAAAATTTGCATCCTGTAGTACTAACTCAAAAAAGTTCTGGGACACTGTAAAGTCCATGGAGAATAAGAGCACCTCCTCCCAGCTGCCCACTGCTCTGAGGCTAGGAAACACTGTCACCACCAATAAATCCACGATAATTGAGAATTTCAATAAGCATTTCTCTATGGTTGGCCATGCTTTCCACCTGGCTACCCCTACCCCAGTTAAACTGCCCGGCACCCTGCACAGCAACCCGCCAAAGCCCCCACCATTTCTCCTTCACCCAAATCCAGATAGCTGATGTTCTGAAAGAGCGGCAAAATCTGGACCCCTACAACTGCTAAATGACTTAAATGTAAATGTAAATGTAAATCAGCCGGGCTAGACAATCTGGACCCTCTCTTTCTAAAATTATCTGCCGAAATTGTTGCAACCCCTATTACTAGCCTGTTCAACCTCTCTTCCGTGTCGTCTGAGATTCCCAAAGCGGTCATTCCCTTCTTCAAATGGGGAGATACTCTTGACCCAAACTGCTCCAGACCTATATCTATCATACCCTGTCTTTCTAAGGTCTTCGAAAACCAAGTGAACAAACAGATCACCGACCATTTCGAATCCCACCGTACGTTTTCCGCTATGCAATCTGGTTTCAGAGCTGGTCATGGGTGCACCTCAGCCACGCTCAAGGTCCTAAACGACATCATAACCGCCATCGATAAGAGACATTAATGTGCAGCCGTATTCATCGACCTGGCCAAGGCTTTCGACTCTGTCGATCACCACATTCTTATTGGCAGACTCGACAGCCTTGGTTTCTCAAATGATTGCCTCGCTTGGTTCACCAACTACTTCCCTGATAGAGTTCAGTGTGTCAAATCGGAGGGCCTGTTGTCCGGACCTCTAGCAGTCTCTATGGGGTTGCCACAGGGTTCAATCCTTGGGCTGACTCTCTTCTCTGTATACATCAATGATGTTGCTCTTGCTGCAGGTGAGTCTCTGATCCACCTCTACGCAGACGACACCATTCTGCATACTTCTGGCCCTTCTTTGGACACTGTGTTAATTAAACTCCAGACGAGCTTCAATGCCATACAACTCTCCTTTCGTGGCCTCCAACTGCTCTTAAACGCAAGTAAAACTAAATGCATGCTATTCAACCGATCACTGCCCGCAACTGCTCGCACGTCCAGCATCACTACTCTGGACGGTTCACTATTTGCAATCATTTCAAATACTTACTTTAGCTGTGAAAAACTTTAGCTTGTCTGTTGCAATAGAAAAGTCCCAAAATTGTCAACCCCACCAACTTCAAAAAGGCCATCAATGTAAAATAAGAATTTGTTCTTAACTGACTCGCCTAGCTAAATAAAATACTAAAATAAAAAAATAAAAATAGTATGTGAACTCAGGTCTGATGTTGACCAAGTGTTGTCTTATTTGTTCATGTAGGCCTTTTGCAGAGCTGCAATTCGAGAGAAAAGAGCAATGTCACACAACAAACGGTGAAACTGGCAGATCTTCAGATCGACCAGCTCACTGGCATGAAGAAACATGCCAACCTGACACGTGCAGAAATCAAGACCCTTCCGGACAACAACACCCACATGTACGAAGGAGGAGGATGCGTGTGAGTAACAGTCTATTGTCTGATTACTGTATTTATTCACCAAGAGAACTTCCCACGAAGCTACTTGTTTATGTTGCTGTCACTTAAGATCTTCAGTAGCACAATTATGCTGACCTAAATGTAATCTCGTCCTGTCCAAAGATCGGAGAGCAAGTATCACATCACAATTTCGAAACATAAGCCTGGTTGTCAGGGGAAACCCATGACAAGTAGAGACCGGATGTAGTAAGATCTGAATGAAATTCCCACCACCGTCATGACATCAACCAGTCACCCTCCGTGCCTCTTTTACGCTGTTGCTACACTCTGTTTATTATCTATGCATAGTCACTTAAACTCTCCCTACGTACATATTACCTCAAGTACCTTGACTAACCGGTGCCCCCGCACATTGACTCTGTACCGGTACCCCCTGTATATACCCTCAACACTGACTCTGTACCGCTACCGCCCTGTATATACCCTCCACACTGACTCTGTACCGGTACCCCCCTGTATATACCCTCCACATTGACTCTGTACCGGTACCCCCTGTATATAGTCTCCACATTGACTCTGTACTGGTACCCCCCTATATATATCCTCCACACTGACTCTGTACCGGTACCCCCTGTATATAGCCTCCACATTGACTCTGTACCGGTACCCCCTGTATATACCCTCCACATTGACTCTGTACCGGTACCCCCTGTATATAGTCTCCACATAGACTCTGTACCGGTACCCCCTGTATATAGTCTCCACATTGACTCTGTACCGGTACCCCCTGTACATAGCCTCCACATTGACTCTGTACCGGTACCCCCTGTATATACCCTCCACATTGACTCTGTACCGGTACCCCCTGTATATACCCTCCACATTGACTCTGTACCGGTACCCCCTGTATATACCCTCCACATTGACTCTGTACCGGTACCCCCTGTATATACCCTCCACATTGACTCTGTACCGGTACCCCCTGTATATAGTCTCCACATAGACTCTGTACCGGTACCCCCTGTATATAGTCTCCACATTGACTCTGTACCGGTACCCCCTGTACATAGCCTCCACATTGACTCTGTACCGGTACCCCCTGTATATAGTCTCCACATTGACTCTGTACCGGTACCCCCTGTATATAGTCTCCACATTGACTCTGTACCGGTACCCCTTGTATATAGTCTCCACATTGACTCTGTACCGGTACCCCCTGTATATAGCCTCCACATTGACTCTGTACCGGTACCCCCTGTATATAGCCTCCACATTGACTCTGTACCGGTACCCCCTGTATATAGTCTCCACATTGACTCTGTACCGGTACCCCTTGTATATAGTCTCCACATTGACTCTGTACCGGTACCCCCTGTATATAGTCTCCACATTGACTCTGTACCGGTACCCCTTGTATATAGTCTCCACATTGACTCTGTACCGGTACCCCCTGTATATAGCCTCCACATTGACTCTGTACTGGTACCTCCTGTATATAGCCTCCACACTGACTCTGTACTGGTACCCCCCTGTATATATCCTCCACACTGACTCTGTACCGGTACCCCTGTATATAGTCTCCACATTGACTCTGTACCGGTACCCCCTGTATATAGTCTCCACATTGACTCTGTACCGGTCGGTACCCCCTGTATATAGCCTCCACATTGACTCTGTACCGGTACCCCCTGTATATAGCCTCCACATTGACTCTGTACCAGTACCCCCCTGTATATAACCTCCACACTGACTCTGTACTGGTACCCCCTGTATATACCCTCCACACTGACTCTGTACCGGTACCCCCCTGTATATACCCTCAACACTGACTCTGTACCGGTACCCCCTGTATATACCCTCAACACTGACTCTGTACCGCTACCGCCCTGTATATACCCTCCACACTGACTCTGTACTGGTACCCCTGTATATACCCTCCACACTGACTCTGTACCGGTACCCCCCTGTATATACCCTCCACATTGACTCTGTACCGGTACCCCCTGTATATAGTCTCCACATTGACTCTGTACTGGTACCCCCCTATATATATCCTCCACACTGACTCTGTACCGGTACCCCCTGTATATAGCCTCCACATTGACTCTGTACTGGTACCTCCTGTATATAGTCTCCACATAGACTCTGTACCGGTACCCCCTGTATATAGTCTCCACATTGACTCTGTACCGGTACCCCCTGTACATAGCCTCCACATTGACTCTGTACCGGTACCCCCTGTATATAGTCTCCACATTGACTCTGTACCGGTACCCCTTGTATATAGTCTCCACATTGACTCTGTACCGGTACCCCCTGTATATAGTCTCCACATTGACTCTGTACCGGTACCCCTTGTATATAGTCTCCACATTGACTCTGTACCGGTACCCCCTGTATATAGCCTCCACATTGACTCTGTACTGGTACCTCCTGTATATAGCCTCCACACTGACTCTGTACTGGTACCCCCCTGTATATATCCTCCACACTGACTCTGTACCGGTACCCCCTGTATATAGTCTCCACATTGACTCTGTACCGGTACCCCCTGTATATAGTCTCCACATTGACTCTGTACCGGTCGGTACCCCCTGTATATAGCCTCCACATTGACTCTGTACCGGTACCCCCTGTATATAGCCTCCACATTGACTCTGTACCAGTACCCCCCTGTATATACCCTCCACACTGACTCTGTACTGGTACCCCCTGTATATACCCTCCACACTGACTCTGTACCGGTACCCCCCTGTATATACCCTCAACACTGACTCTGTACCGGTACCCCCCTGTATATACCCTCAACACTGACTCTGTACCGCTACCGCCCTGTATATACCCTCCACACTGACTCTGTACTGGTACCCCCTGTATATACCCTCCACACTGACTCTGTACCGGTACCCCCCTGTATATACCCTCCACATTGACTCTGTACCGGTACCCCCTGTATATAGTCTCCACATTGACTCTGTACTGGTACCCCCCTATATATATCCTCCACACTGACTCTGTACCGGTACCCCCTGTATATAGCCTCCACATTGACTCTGTACTGGTACCTCCTGTATATAGTCTCCACATAGACTCTGTACCGGTACCCCCTGTATATAGTCTCCACATTGACTCTGTACCGGTACCCCCTGTACATAGCCTCCACATTGACTCTGTACCGGTACCCCCTGTATATAGTCTCCACATTGACTCTGTACCGGTACCCCTTGTATATAGTCTCCACATTGACTCTGTACCGGTACCCCCTGTATATAGTCTCCACATTGACTCTGTACCGGTACCCCTTGTATATAGTCTCCACATTGACTCTGTACCGGTACCCCCTGTATATAGTCTCCACATTGACTCTGTACCGGTACCCCTTGTATATAGTCTCCACATTGACTCTGTACCGGTACCCCCTGTATATAGCCTCCACATTGACTCTGTACTGGTACCTCCTGTATATAGCCTCCACACTGACTCTGTACTGGTACCCCCTGTATATATCCTCCACACTGACTCTGTACCGGTACCCCCTGTATATAGTCTCCACATTGACTCTGTACCGGTACCCCCTGTATATAGTCTCCACATTGACTCTGTACCGGTCGGTACCCCTGTATATAGCCTCCACATTGACTCTGTACCGGTACCCCCTGTATATAGCCTCCACATTGACTCTGTACCAGTACCCCCTGTATATACCCTCCACACTGACTCTGTACTGGTACCCCCTGTATATACCCTCCACACTGACTCTGTACCGGTACCCCCCTGTATATACCCTCAACACTGACTCTGTACCGGTACCCCCCTGTATATACCCTCAACACTGACTCTGTACCGCTACCGCCCTGTATATACCCTCCACACTGACTCTGTACTGGTACCCCCTGTATATACCCTCCACACTGACTCTGTACCGGTACCCCCCTGTATATACCCTCCACATTGACTCTGTACCGGTACCCCCTGTATATAGTCTCCACATTGACTCTGTACTGGTACCCCCCTATATATATCCTCCACACTGACTCTGTACCGGTACCCCCTGTATATAGCCTCCACATTGACTCTGTACTGGTACCTCCTGTATATAGTCTCCACATAGACTCTGTACCGGTACCCCCTGTATATAGTCTCCACATTGACTCTGTACCGGTACCCCCTGTACATAGCCTCCACATTGACTCTGTACCGGTACCCCCTGTATATAGTCTCCACATTGACTCTGTACCGGTACCCCTTGTATATAGTCTCCACATTGACTCTGTACCGGTACCCCCTGTATATAGTCTCCACATTGACTCTGTACCGGTACCCCTTGTATATAGTCTCCACATTGACTCTGTACCGGTACCCCCTGTATATAGCCTCCACATTGACTCTGTACTGGTACCTCCTGTATATAGCCTCCACACTGACTCTGTACTGGTACCCCCCTGTATATATCCTCCACACTGACTCTGTACCGGTACCCCCTGTATATAGTCTCCACATTGACTCTGTACCAGTACCCCCTGTATATAGTCTCCACATTGACTCTGTACCGGTCGGTACCCCCTGTATATAGCCTCCACATTGACTCTGTACCGGTACCCCCTGTATATAGCCTCCACATTGACTCTGTACCGGTACCCCCTGTATATAGCCTCCACATTGACTCTGTACCGGTACCCCCTGTATATAGCCTCCACATTGACTCTGTACCGGTACCCCCTGTATATAGTCTCCACATTGACTCTGTACCGGTACCCCCTGTATATAGCCTCCACATTGACTCTGTACCGGTACCCCCTGTATATAGCCTCCACATTGACTCTGTACTGGTACCCCCTGTATATACCCTCCACATTGACTCTGTACCGGTACCCCCTGTATATAGCCTCCACATTGACTCTGTACTGGTACCTCCTGTATATAGCCTCCACACTGACTCTGTACCGGTACCCCCTGTATATAGCCTCCACATTGACTCTGTACCGGTACCCCCTGTATATAGCCTTGCTATTATCATTTTACTGCTGCTGTTTAAAATGATTTGTTACCTTTATTTTAAAAAATGTACTTATCTCTTTTTTATTTAATACTTATTTTTCTTAAAACTTCTGAAAGCATTGTTGGTTAAGGGCTTAAGCATTTCACTGTAAAGTCTACACTAGTTGTATTCGGCGCATGTGACAAATAACATTTGATTTAATTTGAACCCTCATTCCCTTTCACTTCCTCTGTGTGTGTGTGTGTGTGTGTGTGTGTGTGTGTGTGTGTGTGTGTGTGTGTGTGTGTGTGTGTGTGTGTGTGTGTGTGTGTGTGTATAAATGTCTGTATCCTTCAATTTGTCTCAATTCCCCCTACTTAGACAATGTCCTTTGTTGAGTCTTGCACGGTTAGTGTACTGTTATACAAGAACACCTCCGTTTATCATTGGGCTACATCGTGCCCAAATTTAACTGGAATTTAATGCTCTTATTAATGCCTTTTGCTAGCATGGCAAGGGTTAACGTTTGGTTTACAATGTTTTATTGCAACATTGTTTTACTGTTTTTTAAATGTGACTTCTTGTGAAGTCTTCTCCCCTCACACCCTGATTTCATGCTTTCCCTCTCCCTCTCCTCCTCTTTTTCCCTCTCCTCTCTCCTCTTTCCCTCCCTCTCCCCTCTCCTCTCCCTTCTCTCCTCTTTCCCTCTCCTCCTCTTTTTCCCTCTCCTCTCTCCTCTTTCCCCCTCCCTCTCCTCCTCTTTTTCCCTCTCCTCTCTCCTCTTTCCCTCCCTCTCCCCTCTCCTCTCCCCTCTCTCCTCTTTCCCTCTCCTCCTCTTTTTCACTCTCCTCTCTCCTCTTTCCCCCTCCCTCTCCTCCTCTTTTTCCCTCTCCTCTCTCCTCTTTCCCTCCCTCTCCCCTCTCCTCTCCCCTCTCTCCTCTTTCCCTCTCCTCCTCTTTTTCCCTCTCCACTCTCCTCTTTCCCCCTCCCTCTCCTCCTCTTTTTCCCTCTCCTCTCTCCTCTTTCCCTCCCTCTCCCATCTCCTCTCCCCTCTCTCCTCTTTCCCTCTCCTCCTCTTTTTCCCTCTCCTCTCTCCTCTTTCCCCCTCCATCTCCTCCTCTTTATCCCTCTCCTCTCTCCTCTTTCCCTCTCCTTTTTCCCTCTCCTCCTCCTCTTTTTCCCTCTTCTCTCGATTTTCTTTTCCCCTCCCCCTCTCCTCTTTCCCTCTCCCTCTCTCTTCTTTCCCTCTCCCTCTCTCCTCTTTCTCTCCCCTCTCGTGTCTTTTCCTCTCATCTCTCCTCTTTCCCTCTCCCTTTCTCCTCTTTCCCCAATAACACAGTAGCCTCATAATTCTTTAATGTAAGAAGTTTGGAACCACCAACACTCTTCCTAGAGCTGTGGCCGCCCAGCCAAACTGAGCAATCAGAGGAGAAGGGCCTTGGTCAGGGAGGTGACCAAGAACCCGATGGTCACTCTGACAGAGCTTCAGAGTTCATCTGTGGAGATGGCAGAACCTTCCAGACGGACAACCATCAATGCAGCACTCCACCAATCAGGCATTTATGGTAGAATGGCCAGACGGAATCCACTCCTCCGTAAAAGGCACAAGACAGCCCGCTTGGAGTTTGCAAAAAGGCACCTAAAGGACTCTCCATGAGAAACAAGATTATCTGGTCCGTAGGAAACCAATATTGAACTCTTTGGCCTGAATGCAAAGTGTCACATCTGGAGGAACCCTGGCACCATCCCTACGGTGAAGCATAGTGGTGGCAGCATCATGTCTGGAGTAAACCTGGAACCATCCCTACGGTGAAGCATAGTGGTGGCAGCATCATGTCTGGAGTAAACCTGGAACCATCCCTACGGTGAAGCATAGTGGTGGCAGCATCATGTCTGGAGTAAACCTGGAACCATCCCTACGGTGAAGCATGGTGGTGGCGGCATCATGCTGTGGGGATGTTTTTCAGTGGCAGGGACTGGGAGAATAGTTAGGATCGAGGGAAAGATGAACGGAGCAAAGTATAGAGAGATCCTTAATGAAAATACATTCCAGAGTGCTCTGGACCTGAGACTGGGGCGAATGTCCACCTTCCAACAGGACAACGACCCTAAGCACACAGCCAAGACTCTGAATGTCCTTGAGTGGCCCAGCCAGAGCCCGGACTTGAACCCGATCTAACCTCCCAGGAGAGCTGTTCAGCGACGCTCCCCATCCAACCCGACGGGGCTTGAGAGGATCTGCAGAGAAGAATGGGAGAAACTTCCCAAATACAGGTGTACCAAGCTTGTAACGTCATACCCAAGAAGACTCGAGGCTGTAATCGCTGCCAAAGGTGCTTCAACAAAGTACTGAGTAAAGGGTCTGAATACTTATTAAAATGTGATATATCATTTTTTATTTTTAATACATTTGCAAAATTTTCTGAAAACCTGTTTTTGCTTTGTCATTATGATGAATTGTGTGTAGATTGATGACAGGGAAATGACAATTGAATCCATTTTAGAATAAGGCTGTTTTATTTAATTTAACTAGGCGAGTCAGTTAAGAACAAATTCTTATTTTCAGTGACGGCCTAGGAACAGTGGGTTAACAGGGGGCAGATTATATGATTACTTTGTTGCTTGTGTCAATATGGAAACATGGCTTTTAGGGCTTGTTGTAAATCATCGGTACATCTAATCTTCTTAATTTCCTGCGAGAAGTACAGAGTTACCTAACGTAGCACACAAACCATGTTTGAGATCAACACACTGCATGTGATGTGTCCAAACAGATCTTACACCTTCTAACCACTAAAGTCATAATCTAATTTTCAATTCATGAATTTCAAGTCACTTTCTGAATTGACACAAACCCTACTGTAGATGTTGTAGTCACTACACACTGTTGTAGTCACTACACCCTGTTGTAGCCACCACACCCTGTTGTAGTCACTACACCCTGTTCTAGTCACTACACCCTGTTGTAGCCACCACACCCTGTTGTAGTCACTACACCCTGTTGTAGTCACTACACCCTGTTGTAGTCACTGCACCCTGTTGTAGTCACTGCACCCTGTTGTAGTCACTACACCCTGTTGTAGTCACTTCACCCTGTTGTAGACACTGCACCCTGTTGTAGTCACTGCACCCTGTTGTAGTCACTGCACCCTGTTGTAGACACTACACCCTGTTGTAGTCACTGCACCCTGTTGTAGACACTGCACCCTGTTGTAGTCACTGCACCCTGTTGTAGACACTGCACCCTGTTGTAGTCACTGCACCCTGTTGTAGTCACTGCACCCTGTTGTAGACACTTCACCCTGTTGTAGTCACTGCACCCTGTTGTAGACACTGCGCCCTGTTGTAGTCACTGCACCCTGTTGTAGTCACTGCACCCTGTTGTAGACACTTCACCCTGTTGTAGTCACTGCACCCTGTTGTAGACACTGCACCCTGTTGTAGTCACTACACCCTGTTGTAGTCACTACACCCTGTTGTAGTCACTGCACCCTGTTGTAGTCACTACACCCTGTTGTAGACACTGCACCCTGTTGTAGTCACTACACCCTGTTGTAGACACTGCACCCTGTTGTAGTCACTGCACCCTGTTGTAGTCACTACACCCTGTTGTAGTCACTGCACCCTGTTGTAGTCACTACACCCTGTTGTAGTCACTGCACCCTGTTGTAGTCACTGCACCCTGTTGTAGTCACTGCACCCTGTTGTAGTCACTGCACCCTGTTGTAGTCACTACACCCTGTTGTAGACACTTCACCCTGTTGTAGTCACTGCACTGTGAATATTGACTTCATGCCAATACCTAATCCCAGTTCTGGCATACTTTCCATTTTTCCTGAGTGACAGGAAATCAGAAATGAATGTTTGGTTTCTCTCTGCAGTCTCAAATATAGCCTGTAGCATTTTCTTTATCATTTATGCTATTCATTTTTGAGACCAGTGTAATTTAAATGAAGGATGGGCGTTTTTAGATGGTCTGGAATGTAACGGATATCTGTGAAAAAACAGACATCCCGTGTTGGCCAAACACAAATGATGCAAATAATCTTTTGCACAACTTATACAATATACAAATGTGTCGTTCCTGAGAAGTCTGTGGCTGTGTGAACGGCCCTGTGTCTATTTAAAGAAACTTGACAGCGAAACTGGGTTATCAGGCCATGAAGGAAGTGACTGAGAAAACCAGCTCTCTATCGCAGCAGAATGCATGGAATTCTCTCCCCTGTGTGTGTAGATATGGAAAGTCTCTGTTGCATCTTTAATGGGAAGTCCAAGAGCTCTTCCTTACGCATGTTCCAGCAGAAACACATTTTAATAGACATTTCTCTACTTCTGAAGTACATACTAATGCACTCCTTATTATACTGACAAAAAATATATTTAAAAAACTTGAGACATCTGTGGCATTGTGTTATGTGACCAAACGTCACATTTTAAAGTGGCCTTTTATTGTCCCCAGCACAAGGTGCCCCTGTGTAATGATCATGATGTTTAATCAGCTTCTTGATATGCCACACCTGTCAGGTGGGTGGATTAACTTGGCAAAGGAGAAATGCTCACTAACAGGGATGTGAACAAATTTGTGCACAACTCTTTAGAGAAATAAGCTTTTTGTGATTTATTTTATTTCATTTTATTTCATGAAAAATGGGACCAATACTATGTGTTGTGTTTCATATTTCCGTTCAGTGTAGAAATGTAAATTAACAATCTAACTAACATGGAATGTTTTATCCCAACAACAACTAGTGTCAAATACGTGATTGAATGACTGGTGTGAGATGACGGTATGACTGTTCCACCCTGACCTGTCAAGAACGTGGCCTGTGGGGACAAAGCTCCCATACACCTCCACCCTGTACCGTAGGAAATATTGGTCACAAAGAATGGCGTCAGCTGGCATTTCTGAACAAATGCTTTTCACTGTACCAGTCCTTTGTCCGCTATCGACCAGAACAGCAGTTCCTAGTTTCCCTGGAAACAAGGATTTCATTGGGTTCAGTGGGATTTCACTATGTTATATTAATCAACAGCTGTTTCTGGGCCCTCATTTATAAACATATATTTTTAACTAAATTACAGCGTGCGCCATTTTGGAACATACTGCACACGCGAAAAAAAATATTTGTAAACTTGGGACTTGTTTCCCGTAGAAAATCGGACATGTCGTAAAACTGTGCGCATGTGAACCAGCGTTATAACTCCACCTTTTATGGGGACAATAACGCCCTTATTTGCTCTATACTTTGTATGTATTGGAATTAGGCCAAGATTAGGCCAAGGTTTTAGGCCAGGGGTCCTCCAACTGGTGACCCGCGGGTGGTTTTATCTGCTCCCCCCCCCCAAGTTTTATGAGCAACATTTTATTTTTTCATAGTTGGACATAAAATACTGTAAAAACACACAAGGAAATCAGCTCCAAGTGATTTTAACTTAGGACATATGTTCTCAAGTATTCCCATGCAAAATGGAAAGACAAATGTAAGCAAGGTTTGTAATTATTATGTTTTAGTCAAATATTACATCATTTTTGGGATTCTTGTGGTCAATTTGCAGTCTACAAATTATATGTAATTATGTACCGGCGACCCCTAAACATGGCGCTCAAGAAACAAACGGCCAGCGCTTTTAATATAGTTGACGATCCCTGCATTTGGGTTATCGAAAATAAATGGAAATTGCGAACTTGATCAAATGTCTTTGGAGGTGTTAGCAGAATGTTTTCTTGGGACATTTGCTGTATCTGACCGTTTCTGAAAGTCAAAAACATTGTTGTGGACCTGTAAATAGATTTGTTTCAATTGTACTGTATCGAAATAATTATAGCCTATCAAATAGGCCCAATTAGAGAGATGTGCATGGTTGTTGTATGGGAATATGAACTCATCGTGGACGAGAAAAGGTGAGGATTTTATTCTGCGATGGTTATGATATATGTATTATTTCTTATGTTTATAAATGTCAAGCGTCAATGGGAAAGGTGAACCGGCTGTTCTAGTGTTAAACTATGCTTCGGATCTCATAGAGCAAAAATACTTCAAAAGATCTTATCTGTTTACTACTGTGAAGTGGGGTCCAATTAAATGAGAGATGGGAGGAATGGTATGTAGCCGGTGCTAACTAGTTGTGCCTATAGGCTATTTCGTGACACGAGTAGCCTATGACATCATCACAGTCAGAAAAGGCGGGGAATTTATTCTGCAATGTTGATGGAAATGAAATAAATAATGGGAAATAAAATGCATACTTCTAATTATTTTAGAATGCAAAGATTAAAATAAAATAAAAACTATTCTCACTAACAGCAAATGATTGCATCTTGTCATTATATTTAGCTGCCTGTTTTTCGGTTTTGAATAAAAGTGTCATCATATAAACTCTACTACTATTCTACTTTTGCCTTCTTGCAACTTCAACCAATAGAAACTGCGAACTCATGGTCTGATGTTTGAGGGAGGATAGGCACATTCTCACCTCAAATGTAGGTTTTTATGAATGTGAGAACTGGCCCGCACATGTTTTGGGGGCAAATGTTGTACGTACACAAGGTTTATAAACGAGACCCCAGGTCTAAAAACAAGACTCCTTTCTTGATGGAGATTATGCCATGGATTGGTTTGGTGCCACTTGTTGTTGGATCAATTGACCCCTTTCCACTCTTCAATATAACATGAGTACCAAACTGAATATAAACATATTTAAATAAAACATATACAAATATATTTCAGGGAAGGGATGTTGTGTCAGGTGTGTGCTCTTACAAGGGGCCTACTAGCTACTGTGGGTGAGTGCTATGCAAACAAAAGGAAGTCTAATTTCTGTGAACACCTGGGAGGTCCTGCTCGAAACAATTGAGCCTGTTTCACTCCACACAGACCTCCGGTGCCCCAGGAAAGGAGCAGGATGATACAGGGACCTGTCTGGGTGTAAAAATATCTAATGCTCTGATTATAACTGTGGTTTTGGCATCATTTGTGTGTTGATGTCACTGCTCCTCAATGCTGGCGGTGTGACTCTCCCACAGACAGGATATGATGCACAGACAGTTACCCAACTCTCATCTCTGTTTCAGGAAGCTCCTTTCATCTAGTTATTGGGTGGGATATTGGGTGGGATAGAGCAGAAAAGAGCAGTGTACTAATTTTCCTGCAGACCACAATCTTTACTGTATGTTGAAAGTGCAAAAAGTCAGCACTAGATGCAGGTTTGGACAGATAATCCCAGAATCAGCACTAGACACAGGTTTGGACAGATAATCCCAGAATCAGCACTAGACGCAGGTTTGGACAGATAATCCCAGAATCAGCACTAGACACAGGTTTGGACAGATAATCCCAGAATCAGCACTAGACGCAGGTTTGGACAGATAATCCCAGAATCAGCACTAGACACAGGTTTGGACAGATAATCCCAGAATCAGCACTAGACACAGGTTTGGACAGATAATCCCAGAATCAGCACTAGACGCAGGTTTGGACAGATAATCCCAGAATCAGCACTAGACACAGGTTTGGACAGATAATCCCAGAATCAGCACTAGATGCAGGTTTGGACAGATAATCCCAGAATCAGCACTAGATGCAGGTTTGGACAGATAATCCAAGAATCAGCACTAGACGCAGGTTTGGACAGATAATCCCAGAATCAGCACTAGACACAGGTTTGGACAGATAATCCCAGAATCAGCACTAGACGCAGGTTTGGACAGATAATCCCAGAATCAGCACTAGACGCAGGTTTGGACAGATCATCCCAGAGTCAACACTAGACGCAGGTTTGGACAGATAATCCCAGAATCAGCACTAGACGCAGGTTTGGACAGATAATCCCAGAGTCAACACTAGACGCAGGTTTGGACAGATAATCCCAGAATCAGCACTAGACACAGGTTTGGACAGATAATCCCAGAGTCAACACGACACAGGTTTGGACAGATAATCCCAGAATCAGCACTAGACGCAGGTTTGGACAGATAATCCCAGAGTCAGCACTAGATGCAGGTTTGGACAGATAATCCCAGAATCAGCACTAGACGCAGGTTTGGACAGATAATCCCAGAATCAGCACTAGATGCATGTTTGGACAGATAATCCCAGAATCAGCACTAGACGTAGGTTTGGACAGATAATCCCAGAATCAGCACTAGACGCAGGTTTGGAGTTGGCACTAGACACAGGCTTGGACAGATAATCCCAGAAATGGGGCGGCAGGGTAGCCTAGTGGTTAGAGCGTTGGACTAGTAACCGAAAGGTTGCAAGTTCATATCCCCGAGTTGACAAGGTACAAACCTGTTCCCCAGTAGGCCGTCATTGAAAATAAGAATTTGTTCTTAACTGACTTGCCTAGGTAAATAAAAAAATGCAAGCACGTCACTGGGAGTGTATAGCACTATCATTACACGCGAAAGCCATATTTTAGGTGTGTTGTTTACAGAAAGAATTTACTTCTGAATTCTTGTCACTAGCCACTGTTTACAAAAACCCTTATTTATGAATTCTTGTGTCACTTATCACTTCTGCAGTAAAATAGATGGTTGTGACTAAGGCCCATACTTAAACTCCAGGGTACAGTATGCCTGTACAGCAATGGGGTTGTAGAGTTTATTAGTAATAATGGAGATGTTTCTTATTGAGACCAGATGAGTGAAACTGAAACCCATGGTTGTGTTGCGGGTTGGGAGAGGCTTATTGTTGACTGTATGTATGGTTGCTGGCCAGTCCCCGGTTCCTGATTTCTGTCTGGGTCTTGTCCTGTGTTGGGGTGTAATCCCAGACTGGCCCATGACATCACCCTGGTCAACAATATGTCTTGTGGCTCCGGAGCACCGCTCAGGGTTTCCCTCTGACGGGACTGGGATCGTGCCATTGGTCAGGTCATAGACTCAGTCACCAACCAGCCATACAAACTGCCATGTCAAACAGATGTTATTTTCCTCTTTTGCCAGCCAGTTCCCGTTGGCTCTAGCCTCCCCTGTATTCCACGGTTACTGTGGCTACAACAACAAATTGCTCCGTTGTCAGCTGAAAGACTGCAAATGGCAGGTCGCATTTACAGGTCGTCTTCGACTTTTAGTCTTCTTCATTCTACGTAAGTGGTGGGTTGGTTACCAGAAACAAGGATAACCCTTCCTGTATAACCCCTTCCTGTTGACCCCTTCCTGTTGACCCCTTCCTGTATAACCCCTTCCTGTATAACCCCTTCCTGTATGCCCCCTTCCTGTATGCCCCCTTCCTGTATGCCCCCTTCCTGTATACCCCCTTCCTGTATACCCCCTCCCTGTATACCCCCTTCCTGTATGCCCCCTTCCTGTATACCCCCTTCCTGTATGCCCCCTTCCTGTATGCCCCCTTCCTGTATGCCCCCTTCCTGTATACCCCCTTCCTGTATACCCCCTTCCTGTTTACCCCTTCCTGTTTACCCCTTCCTGTATACCCCTTCCTGTTTACCCCTTCCTGTATGCCCCCTTCCTGTATACCCCCTTCCTGTATGCCCCCTTCCTGTATACCCCCTTCCTGTATAACCCCTTCCTGTATACCCCCTTCCTGTATAACCCCTTCCTGTTTACCCCCTTCTTGTTTACCCCTTCCTGTTTACCCCCTACCTGTTTACCCCTTCCTGTTTAACCCTTCCTGTTTACCCCCTTCCTGTTTACCCCTTCCTGTTTACCCCCTTCCTGTTTACCCCTTCCTGTTTACACCTTCCTGTTTACCCCTTCCTGTATACCCCCTTCCTGTTTACCCCTTCCTGTTTACCCCTTCCTGTTTACCCCCTTCCTGTTTACCCCTTCCTGTTTACCCCTTCCTGTATACCCCCTTCCTGTTTACCCCTTCCTGTTTACCCCTTCCTGTTTACCCCTTCCTGTTTACCCCTTCCTGTTTACCCCCTTCCTGTTTACCCCCTTCCTGTTTACCCCTTCCTGTTTACCTTCCTGTTTACCTTCCTGTTTACCCCTTCCTGTTTACCCCTTCCTGTTTACCCCCTACCTGTTTACCCCTTCCTGTTTAACCCTTCCTGTTTACCCCTTCCTGTATACCCCCTTCCTGTTTACCCCTTCCTGTTTACCCCTTCCTGTATACCCCTTCCTGTTTACCCCTTCCTGTTTACCCCTTCCTGTTTACCCCCTACCTGTTTACCCCTTCCTGTTTAACCCTTCCTGTTTACCCCTTCCTGTATACCCCCTTCCTGTTTACCCCTTCCTGTTTACCCCTTCCTGTTTACCCCCTTCCTGTTTACCCCTTCCTGTTTACCCCTTCCTGTTTACCCCTTCCTGTTTACCCCTTCCTGTTTACCCCTTCCTGTTTACCCCCTTCCTGTATACCCCTTCCTGTTTACACCTTCCTGTTTACCCCTTCCTGTATACCCCCTTCCTGTTTACCCCTTCCTGTTTACCCCTTCCTGTTTACCCCCTTCCTGTTTACCCCTTCCTGTTTACCCCTTCCTGTTTACCCCTTCCTGTATACCCCCTTCCTGTTTACCCCCTTCCTGTTTACCCCTTCCTGTTTACCCCCTTCCTGTTTACCCCCTTCCTGTTTACCCCTTCCTGTTTACCCCTTCCTGCTTACCCCTTCCTGTTTACCCCTTCCTGTTTACCCTTCCTGTTTACCCCTTCCTGTTTACCCCCTTCCTGTTTACCCCTTCCTGTTTACCCCTTCCTGTTTACCCCCTTCCTGTTTACCCCTTCCTGTTTACCCCTTCCTGTTTACCCCTTCCTGTATACCCCTTCCTGTTTACCCCCTTCCTGTTTACCCCTTCCTGTTTACCCCCTTCCTGTTTACCCCCTTCCTGTTTACCCCTTCCTGCTTACCCCTTCCTGTTTACCCCCTTCCTGTTTACCCCTTCCTGTTTACCCCCTTCCTGTTTACCCCTTCCCGTTTACCCCCTTCCTGTTTACCCCTTCCTGTATACCCCCTTCCTGTTTACCCCCTTCCTGTTTACCCCTTCCTGTATACCCCCTTCCTGTCTACCCCTTCCTGTATACCCCCTTCCTGTCTACCCCTTCCTGTTTACCCCCTTCCTGTATACCCCTTCCTGTTTACCCCTTCCTGTATACCCCTTCCTGTTTACCCCTTCCTGTCTACCCCTTCCTGTTTACCCCTTCCTGTATACCCCCTTCCTGTTTACCCCCTTCTTGTTTATCCCTTCCTGTTGACCCCCTTCCTGTTGACCCCTTCCTGTTTACCGCCTTCCTGTTTACCCCCTTCCTTCTTGTAAAGGCCAAGTGCTTCCCACTGCCAGTGAATGAAACCCAACTCAAACTCTGAGTCACATTACTATTTGGGATGTCATATTTTGTTTTCACGCCTGCGTACAGAGAGAGACCACATAGCTGGGACAGTGTATTTAGATCCACCCTGGAATTAACTTTTGTTCGTGCGTGACCTCATCTCTCTGGTGGCCCTTGAATGCTCGGGAGGGGTTCCACTGGTAATTAATAAGGTGACATGATGTCAACAGAATCCCGATTGGTCCCTCTCGTGATAGCCATCCGTGAGTGATGCCTGCGGTAATGACAATGACATTAGGTATGGGGTCTTCAACGAGCCACTGTCATTGGCCACTGTACAGACTGTCGTTGTACTTTATCTGTGGTGTGTGGTGGGGGCAGATGACATGTCTTTAAGCACACGTCAGCGCCCTTTGGTCTGGTCCTTCTCTTTTTCAACAGCTTGTTTACAACAACAACAGGGGCTAATGAGGTGATGTATATTATGAATAGCCCTGGGGGTTGGGAGGGTGGGGAGATGTTGGTGGATCGGTTTCATGGCACGGGTGTCACTCTGAAATATCTCTACAAGGAACCATGATGATCTCTCCTCTGACATCAGGACAAATTTAGCTCTGTTAACTCATGCTGTTCAAAGGACCAATGTGTGTTGTTTTCTGCACTAGTTGTCCATATGAAATGTTGCTGACTCAGCTCCACAAGGTACTTCACATCCAGTTGAATGGAGAATAGAGTTTTTGGAGTGAACCTCTGATTACAGTTGATTCTTAAATCCTTACTGTGTACAGTGTGTTCTTTACCGTGTACAGTGCATTCCTTACCGTGTACAGTGTGTTCTTTACCGTGTACAGTGTGATCCTTACTGTGTACAGTGCATTCCTTACCGTGTACAGTGCGATCCTTACCGTGTACAGTGCATTCCTTACCGTGTACAGTGCGATCCTTACCGTGTACAGTGTGATCATTACCGCGTACAGTGCATTCCTTACCGTGTACAGTGCAATCCTTACCGTGTACAGTGCGATCCTTACCGTGTACAGTGTGATCCTTACGGTGTACAGTGTGATCCTTACCGTGTACAGTGCGATCCTTACCGCGTACAGTGCATTCCTTACCGTGTACAGTGCAATCCTTACCGCGTACAGTGCGATCCTTACCGCGTACAGTGCGATCCTTACCGTGTACAGTGCGATCCTTACCGCGTACAGTGCATTCCTTACCGTGTACAGTGCGATCCTTACCGCGTACAGTGCGATCCTTACCGTTTACAGTGCGATCCTTACCGCATACAGTGCGATCCTTACCGTGTACAGTGCATTCCTTACCGTGTACAGTGCGATCCTTACCGTGTACAGTGTGATCCTTACCGTGTACAGTGTGATCCTTACCGTGTACAGTGTGATCCTTACCGCGTACAGTGTGATCCTTACCGCGTACAGTGTGATCCTTACCGCGTACAGTGCATTCCTTACCGTGTACAGTGCGATCCTTACCGTGTACAGTGCGATCCTTACCGCGTCCAGCGTGTTCCTGAAAGTATTCACACCCTTATGACTTTTTCCACATTTTGTTACAGACTGAATCTCAAATGGAGACATTGAGATTGTGTCACTGGCCTACACACAATACCCCATAATGTCAAAGTGGAATCATGTTTAAGCCCAAACATACAATTATCTATAAGGTCCCTCAGACGAGCAGTACATTTCAAACAGATTCAACCACCAAGACCACAGAGGATTTCTAGATGGGTAGCTGGGTAAAAATAAATAAATAGCAGACATTGAATATCCCTTTGAGCACGGTGAAGTTATTGATTACACTTTGGTTGGTGTATTAATACTCCCAGTCACTACAAAGAAACAGGTGTCCTTCCGAGAGGAAGGAAACCGCTCAGGGATTTCACAATGAGGCCAATGGTGACATTAAAACAGTTATAGAATTATTATTTTTTGTAGTTACTCCACAATAATGACCTAAGAAGAAGAAACATATTCCAAAACATGCATCAGGTTTGCAATAAGGCACTTAAGTAAAACTGGAAAAATGTAGCAAAGAAACTAACTTTATGTCCTGAATACAAAGCGTTATGTTTGGGGCAAATCCAACACAACACATCACTGAGTACCACTCTTCATATTTTCAAGCATGGTGGTGACTGCATCATGTTATGGGTATGCTTGTCATCGGCAAATACTAGGGAGTTTAGGATAAAAAGAAGCAGAATATAGTTAAGTACAAGCAAAATCCTAGAGGAAAGCCTGGGTCAGTCTGCTTTCCAACAGACATTGGGAGACAAATTCACTTTCACAGGACAATAACCTAAAACACAAGGCCAAATATACAATGGAGTTGCTTACCAATTCAAGTAGTTCATTCCAGAAACTGTAGTCTTCACCCAACTCTGTGGATGTGATGTGTAGTGGGGTCTGAAATTAAGACCCTTGATAAAGATGAGTGGAAATCACTGTATAAAATAAATCATTAAACTACTGAGCTATATTGTATGCTTCAAAACATTTGGAAAAGTATATTATTTGATACTAATACAAAGAGATGTTGTTTAACAATACTTATTTTTCTCAAAAAGGTTGGGGTAAAGAATACTTGACACCCCTGTTTTTAATACCTTTCAATACCTCACCTTGCAAGGATAACAGCGCTGAGCCTTTTTCTAAAATGTTTTATGAGATGGAGAACACATTGATAGGGATCTTAGAGAATTCCCTCATACAGAATCCTCCCAGTCCCTGAACGACGACACGGATAATATAAGGCTGGCTGGGTTTTGCGTGCATCGGCAGGACAGAGAAGCTACGTCTGGTAAGACGAGGAGCGGGTGCATGCATGTGTCTATTTTTCAATAACAGCTGGTACGCAATGTCTAATATTAAATAAGTCTCAAGGTATTGCTCGCCTGGTGTAGAGTACCTTGTGATAAGCTGTAGACCACACTATCTACCAAGAGAATTTTCATCTATATTATTAGTAGCTGTCTATTTACCACCACAAACCGATGCTGGCACTAAGACTGCACTCAACGAGCTGTGTAAGGCCATGCATAATATATATATTATAAAGGTGGTCTAGAGTTTTTTTCCTCGGGTTGCACATGTGACACTCTGGTAGAAATGAGGTAAAAAACGGATTTAAGTTTCCCTGCATTAAAGTCCCCGACCACTAGGAGTGCTTCTGGATGAGCATTTTCTTGTTTGCTTATGGTTTTATATATATATGTATATACCTACCTACATGTTTCAAGTAGACCACCATAGTCCCTGTGCCCAAGAAACCGAAGGTAACCTGCCTAAATGATTACTGCCCCGTAGCACTCACGTCGGTAGCCATTAAATCTGGTCATGGCTCAAATCAACACCATCATCCCGCAAACCCTAGACCCACTCCAATTCGCATACCGCCCCAACAGATCCACAGATGACGCAATCTCAATCGCACTCCACACTGCCATTTACCACCTGGACAAAAGGAATATGAGAATGCTGTTCATTGACTACAGCTCAGTGTTCAACACCATAGTTCCGACAAAGCTCATTGCTAGGGCCCTGAGACTAAACACCTCCCTCTGCAACTGGATCTGAGAATTCCTTACAGGCGGTAAGGGTAGGCAACAACACATCCGCCACGCTGATCCTCAAAACTGGGGCCCATCAGGGGTGTGTGCTAAGTCCCCTCCTGTACTCCCTGTTCACCCACAACTGCGTGGCCAAGCACGACTCCAACACCTTCATTAAGTTTGCTGATCACCGACAACGATGAGACAGACTATAGGGAGGAGGCCAGAGACCTGGCAGTGTGGTGCCAGGACAACAACCTCTCCCTCAATGTGAGCGAGACAAAGGAGCTGATCATGGATACAGGAAAAGGAGGGCCGAACAGGCCCACATTAACATCGATGGGGCTGTAGTGGAGCAGGTCGAGAGTTTCAAGTTCCTTGGTGTCCACATCACCAACTAACTATCATCGTCCAAACGCACCAAGACAGTCGTGAAGAGGACATGACAACACCTTTTCCTCCCCAGGAGACTCACAAAGTTCTACAGCTGCACCAGAGAGCAGAGAGCATCCTGACCGGTTGCATCACCGCCTGGTATGGCAACTGCTCGGCATCTGACCGTAAGGCGCTACAGAAGGTAGTGTGTACAGCGCAGTAAATTACTGGGGCCAAGCTTCCTGCCATCCAGGACCTATATACTTGGCAGTGTCAGAGGAATGCCCAAAAAATTATCAAAGACTCCAGTCACCAAAGTCATAGACTGTTCTCTCCGCTACCACACGGCAAGCAGTACTGAAGCACCAAGTCTAGAACCAAAAGGCTCCTTGACAGCTTATTACCCCAAACCATAAGAAGCTGGTAAGCAAACCTGGAAGAATCTGGAAGGATTCTGTATGGAGGAAGAACTCCATAAAGCATTAAATAAAAGGATCAGTGCCGTTATCTTCTCAAGGTGAGGTATGGAAATGTATTGAAAACACGGGTGTCAATAATTTTTACTCATATTTTTTCGATGTTTTTTTTTAAATGACTTGTTAAACAAAATCTCTTTGAGAAATTGTATTGGTGTAAAATAATAGAATTTCCTAAAAAGTTTGAGTAAACAATATACTCCTAGTTCAGTATTTGAATGATCTAGTTTATACAGTAATTGTTTGCTCATCTTTATCAAGGGCGTCAATAATTTGGTGCCCCACCGTCCGTGTATGTCGTTGAGTTCAGTCAGCAATGTGAAATGGAAACATTTGTTTATTGTTTTGTTATTTGAATGGGATATGAGTCATCGGTAAATGTCAAGGAATCATTGGTCAGCATTTTCCCTCGTTATGACGTCAGAATAGACTCCTCTGCCTCCGATGCAGGAACCTAGAAATGACAACGGGGCCATTTGTTTTGCAGTCTTTCTGCCTTGTCATTGGTGGCCTGGCTGAAGTCACTAGAGCTGGTTGTCACATACATGAGAGGATCCATTCACAGTGGTACAATGATGACTAACTGACCTGACAGCCACCCACAGAAATGCCAGAGGATCTCACTGACTCTTCCAGTATAGTTTCCATAAGCTGAACATTAGATGAGGGTATATGGACTCCGTGACACTACCGTTTAGAGGTCGACATGGCTTCCTTTAGGATTGTGCGTTAAATGGGATGGCCCATGAGGCATCATTAGCCAAGTTTAGTTTTTGACCGTAGCATGACTATGTGAGATTGCTTCGGTAGGTAACGGTGAAGGATGATTTGTTTAGTGTGCTATTTTTGTACCCGTGTGTGTGTCTGCAGGTTATTTTGTGTAGTGAGGACGGTCTGTAGCCCACTGATTGTGGTGTGAGTGTGGCTGCTCTTTGCAGCAAGCCAGTGGGCTCAGGACTGGGGCTAATCTCAGCCACTGAGTTGTTAGGCATTCTGGATTCTAAAAAGACCACTTGGTCTGTACTTGTATGTTAGTGTCTTTGACATTAGTCAGTATGGGAGGGAAACATTCAGGTTGTAACTGAACATCATCTGACTGTGTAAATGATTTCATAACATCTGTGGTTATTCTGTATTTTTTTATGTACTACAGTTGTTGGCTGTGTACGAATCATATTACCTACACTGTAGTGTACACAATCCCTATTCCCATTGGGACATGGGGTGGCAGAGTCTCACAGATCAACAGTGATGACCGGTACAAGTACAGGTCAGTATGAGTTACTGCTGATGGAAGAGCAGATGTCTAATCTGGTGGGATGTTGATCTCCAGGGCTCTAGAAAAGAGACACATATTTTCACTGGTTCCACTTCCTACTGTATCTTTTAAATCATAACATCATAGCTCTAAAAATAGAGCGGTTTTCATTCAAATCCACCTGTTTCTGTCTCCATAACAAGGAGTCGGAATGAGAGGCATAGGGGGAGACCTTATCAGTTGCTGTCTTTAGGCTCATAATCTGTCCCGCTGTTATTGTAACAGACTCATAGCTGTATTAACAGGTGTCACAGACATACTGTAAGAAAGACAAAATGTATGACTGGGCGTAACCATAGAGGACTGTTTATCATATTTCCCCCATTACCATAACATCATCTCAGAGCCAATGACAACATCGTGCCACGGTACTTTCTGTCATCATCACCTTGATGAATGATTCACCGTGTTGCTGCTGTGTTAGTGAACTGGCTGGACAGACAGGGCGCTAAAATTACATTGTCTTATCAATGGAGAAAGGAGAAAAGCATTTGTTGAACTGATATCAAGCTGGGGCTCCTCCTCCCCTAAGAATAAACAAAAGGCTCAACATTCCCTGCATTCCAATCTGGTCAGAGGGCATGTTTGTCAGAGGGTACGTGTGTGTGAGAGGGTACGTGTGTGAGAGGGTACGTGTGTGTGAGAGGGCACGTGTGTTAGAGGGTACGTGTGTGTGAGAGGGCACGTGTGTTAGAGGGCATGTGTGTTAGAGAGGGTACGTGTGTGTGAGAGGGTACGTGTGTGAGAGGGTACGTGTGTGTGAGAGGGCACGTGTGTTAGAGGGTACGTGTGTGTGAGAGGGCACGTGTGTTAGAGGGTACGTGTGTGTTAGAGAGGGTATGTGTGTGTCAGAGGGTACGTGTGTTAGAGAGGGTACGTGTGTGTTAGAGAGGGTACGTGTGTGTCAGAGGGTACGTGTGTGTTAGAGGGTACGTGTGTTAGAGAGGGTACGTGTGTGTCAGAGGGCATGTGTGTGTGAGAGGGTACGTGTGTTAGAGAGGGTACGTGTGTTAGAGAGGGTACGTGTGTCAGAGGGTACGTGTGTGTTAGAGAGGGTATGTGTGTTAGAGAGGGTACGTGTGTTAGAGAGGGTACGTGTGTTAGAGAGGGTACGTGTGTTAGAGAGGGTACGTGTGTTAGAGGGTACGTGTGTTAGAGAGGGTACGTGTGTTAGAGAGGGTACGTGTGTGTTAGAGGGTACGTGTGTTAGAGAGGGTATGTGTGGTAGAGAGGGTACGTGTGTTAGAGAGGGTACGTGTGTGTCAGAGGGTATGTGTGTGTTAGAGAGGGTATGTGTGTTAGAGAGGGTACGTGTGTTAGAGAGGGTGTGTTAGAGGGGGTACGTGTGTTAGAGAGGGTACGTGTGTGTCAGAGGGTACGTGTGTTAGAGAGGGTACGTGTGTTAGAGGGGGTACGTGTGTTAGAGAGGGTACGTGTGTTAGAGGGGGTACGTGTGTTAGAGAGGGTACGTGTGTGTCAGAGGGTACGTGTGTCAGAGGGTACGTGTGTGTCAGAGGGTACGTGTGTCAGAGGGTACGTGTGTGTCAGAGGGTACGTGTGTTAGAGGGTACGTGTGTGTCAGAGGGTACGTGTGTTAGAGAGGGTACGTGTGTGAGAGGGTATGTGTGTTAGAGAGGGTATGTGTGTGTCAGAGGGTACGTGTGTTACATTTACATTTACATTTAAGTCATTTAGCAGACGCTCTTATCCAGAGCGACTTACAAATTGGTGCATTCACCTTATGACATCCAGTGGAACAGTCACTTTACAATAGTGCATCTAAATCTTAAAAGGGGGGTGAGAAGGATTACTTATCCTATCCTAGGTATTCCTTAAAGAGGTGGGGTTTCAGGTGTCTCCGGAAGGTGGTGATTGACTCCGCTGTCCTGGCGTCGTGAGGGAGTTTGTTCCACCATTGGGGGCCAGAGCAGCGAACAGTTTTGACTGGGCTGAGCGGGAACTGTACTTCCTCAGTGGTAGGGAGGCGAGCAGGCCAGAGGTGGATGAACGCAGTGCCCTTGTTTGGGTGTAGGGCCTGATCAGAGCCTGGAGGTACTGAGGTGCCGTTCCCCTCACAGCTCCGTAGGCAAGCACCATGGTCTTGAAGCGGATGCGAGCTTCAACTGGAAGCCAGTGGAGAGAGCGGAGGAGCGGGGTGACGACGTGAGAGAACTTGGGAAGGTTGAACACCAGACGGGCTGCGGCGTTCTGGATGAGTTGTAGGGGTTTAATGGCACAGGCAGGGAGCCCAGCCAACAGCGAGTTGCAGTAATCCAGACGGGAGATGACAAGTGCCTGGATTAGGACCTGCGCCGCTTCCTGTGTGAGGCAGGGTCGTACTCTGCGGATGTTGTAGAGCATGAACCTACAGGAACGGGCCACCGCCTTGATGTTAGTTGAGAACGACAGGGTGTTGTCCAGGATCACGCCAAGGTTCTTAGCGCTCTGGGAGGAGGACACAATGGAGTTGTCAACCGTGATGGCGAGATCATGGAACGGGCAGTCCTTCCCGGGAGGAAGAGCAGCTCCGTCTTGCCGAGGTTCAGCTTGAGGTGGTGATCCGTCATCCACACTGATATGTCTGCCAGACATGCAGAGATGCGATTCGCCACCTGGTCATCAGAAGGGGGAAAGGAGAAGATTAATTGTGTGTCGTCTGCATAGCAATGATAGGAGAGACCATGTGAGGTTATGACAGAGCCAAGTGACTTGGTGTATAGCGAGAATAGGAGAGGGCCTAGAACAGAGCCCTGGGGGACACCAGTGGTGAGAGCGCGTGGTGAGGAGACAGATTCTCGCCACGCCACCTGGTAGGAGCGACCTGTCAGGTAGGACGCAATCCAAGCGTGGGCCGCGCCGGAGATGCCCAACTCGGAGAGGGTGGAGAGGAGGATCTGATGGTTCACAGTATCGAAGGCAGCCGATAGGTCTAGAAGGATGAGAGCAGAGGAGAGAGAGTTAGCTTTAGCGGTGCGGAGCGCCTCCGTGATACAGAGAAGAGCAGTCTCAGTTGAATGACTAGTCTTGAAACCTGACTGATTTGGATCAAGAAGGTCATTCTGAGAGAGATAGCGGGAGAGCTGGCCAAGGACGGCACGTTCAAGAGTTTTGGAGAGAAAAGAAAGAAGGGATACTGGTCTGTAGTTTTTGACATCGGAGGGATCGAGTGTAGGTTTTTTCAGAAGGGGTGCAACTCTCGCTCTCTTGAAGACGGAAGGGACGTAGCCAGCGGTCAGGGATGAGTTGATGAGCGAGGTGAGGTAAGGGAGAAGGTCTCCGGAAATGGTCTGGAGAAGAGAGGAGGGGATAGGGTCAAGCGGGCAGGTTGTTGGGCGGCCGGCCGTCACGAGACGCGAGATTTCATCTGGAGAGAGAGGGGAGAAAGAGGTCAGAGCACAGGGTAGGGCAGTGTGAGCAGAACCAGCGGTGTCGTTTGACTTAGCAAACGAGGATCGGATGTCGTCGACCTTCTTTTCAAAATGGTTGACAAAGTCATCTGCAGAGAGGGAGGAGGGGGGGGAGGGGGAGGAGGATTCAGGAGGGAGGAGAAGGTGGCAAAGAGCTTCCTAGGGTTAGAGGCAGAAGCTTGGAATTTAGAGTGGTAGAAAGTGGCTTTAGCAGCAGAGACAGAAGAGGAAAATGTAGAGAGGAGGGAACGAAAGGATGCCAGGTCCGCAGGGAGGCGAGTTTTCCTCCATTTCCGCTCGGCTGCCCGGAGCCCTGTTCTGTGAGCTCGCAATGAGTCGTCGAGCCACGGAGCGGGAGGGGAGGACCGAGCCGGCCTGGAGGATAGGGGGCATACAGAGTCAAAGGATGCAGAAAGGGAGGAGAGGAGGGTTGAGGAGGCAGAATCAGGAGATAGGTTGGAGAAGGTTTGAGCAGAGGGAAGAGATGATAGGATGGAAGAGGAGAGAGTAGCGAGGGAGAGAGAGCGAAGGTTGGGACGGCGCGATACCATCCGAGTAGGGGCAGTGTGGGAAGTGTTGGATGAGAGCGAGAGGGAAAAGGATACAAGGTAGTGGTCGGAGACTTGGAGGGGAGTTGCAATGAGGTTAGTGGAAGAACAGCATTTAGTAAAGATGAGGTCGAGCGTATTGCCTGCCTTGTGAGTAGGGGGGGAAGGTGAGAGGGTGAGGTCAAAAGAGGAGAGGAGTGGAAAGAAGGAGGCAGAGAGGAATGAGTCAAAGGTAGACGTGGGGAGGTTAAAGTCGCCCAGAACTGTGAGAGGTGAGCCGTCCTCAGGAAAGGAGCTTATCAAGGCATCAAGCTCATTGATGAACTCTCCGAGGGAACCTGGAGGGCGATAAATGATAAGGATGTTAAGCTTGAAAGGGCTGGTAACTGTGACAGCATGGAATTCAAAGGAGGCGATAGACAGATGGGTAAGGGAGAAAGAGAGAATGACCACTTGGGAGAGATGAGGATCCCGGTGCCACCACCCCGCTGACCAGAAGCTCTCGGGGTGTGCGAGAACACGTGGGCGGACGAAGAGAGAGCAGTAGGAGTGGCAGTGTTATCTGTGGTGATCCATGTTTCCGTCAGTGCCAAGAAGTCGAGGGACTGGAGGGAGGCATAGGCTGAGATGAACTCTGCCTTGTTGGCCGCAGATCGGCAGTTCCAGAGGCTACCGGAGACCTGGAACTCCACGTGGGTCGTGCGCGCTGGGACCACCAGATTAGGGTGGCCGCGGCCACGCGGTGTGGAGCGTTTGTATGGTCTGTGCAGAGAGGAGAGAACAGGGATAGACAGACACATAGTTGACAGGCTACAGAAGAGGCTACGCTAATGCAAAGGAGATTGGAATGACAAGTGGACTACACGTCTCGAATGTTCAGAAAGTTAAGCTTACGTAGCAAGAATCTTATTGACTAAAATGATTAAAATGATACAGTACTGCTGAAGTAGGCTAGCTGGCAGTGGCTGCGTTGTTGACTTTGTAGGCTAGCTGGCAGTGGCTGCGTTGTTGACACTACACTAATCAAGTCGTTCCGTGTGTTAGAGGGTACGTGTGTTAGAGAGGGTACGTGTGTTAGAGGGTACGTGTGTTAGAGAGGGTATGTGTGTGTCAGAGGGTACGTGTGTTAGAGGGTACGTGTGTTAGAGAGGGTACGTGTGTTAGAGGGTACGTGTGTTAGAGAGGGTACGTGTGTTAGAGAGGGTACGTGTGTGTCAGAGGGTACGTGTGTGTCAGAGGGTACGTGTGTTAGAGAGGGTATGTGTGTTAGAGAGGGTACGTGTGTTAGAGAGGGTATGTGTGTTAGAGAGGGTACGTGTGTTAGAGAGGGTATGTGTGTTAGAGAGGGTACGTGTGTTAGAGAGGGTACGTGTGTTAGAGAGGGTACGTGTGTTAGAGAGGGTACGTGTGTTAGAGGGGGTACGTGTGTTAGAGAGGGTACGTGTGTTAGAGTCCTTCTGTAGCTCAGTTGGTAGAGCATGGCGCTTGTAACGCCAGGGTAGTGGGTTCGATCCCCGGGACCACCCATACGTAGAATGTATGCACACATGACTGTAAGTCGCTTTGGATAAAAGCGTCTGCTAAATGGCATATATTATTATTATTATATTATTATATTAGAGGGTACGTGTGTTAGAGAGGGTACGTGTGTTAGAGAGGGTACGTGTGTTAGAGAGGGTACGTGTGTTAGAGGGTACGTGTGTTAGAGAGGGTACGTGTGTTAGAGGGTACGTGTGTTAGAGAGGGTACGTGTGTTAGAGGGTACGTGTGTTAGAGAGGGTACGTGTGTTAGAGAGGGTATGTGTGTTAGAGAGGGTATGTGTGTGTTAGAGGGTACGTGTGTTAGAGAGGGTATGTGTGTTAGAGAGGGTATGTGTGTTAGAGAGGGTACGTGTGTTAGAGAGGGTATGTGTGGTAGAGAGGGTACATGTGTTAGAGAGGGTACGTGTGTTAGAGGGTACGTGTGTTAGAGAGGGTACGTGTGGTAGAGAGGGTACGTGTGTTAGAGAAGGTACGTGTGTTAGAGGGTACGTGTGTTAGAGAGGGTACGTGTGTTAGAGGGGGTACGTGTGTTAGAGAGGGTACGTGTGTTAGAGGGGGTACGTGTGTTAGAGAGGGTACGTGTGTTAGAGAGGGTACGTGTGTTAGAGGGGGTACGTGTGTTAGAGAGGGTACGTGTGTTAGAGGGTACGTGTGTTAGAGAGGGTACGTGTGTTAGAGAGGGTACGTGTGTTAGAGAGGGTACGTGTGTTAGAGGGTACGTGTGTTAGAGAGGGTATGTGTGTTAGAGGGTACGTGTGTTAGAGAGGGTATGTCTGTTAGAGAGGGTATGTGTGTTAGAGAGGGTACGTGTGTTAGAGAGGGTATGTGTGGTAGAGAGGGTACATGTGTTAGAGAGGGTACGTGTGTTAGAGGGTATGTGTGTTAGAGAGGGTATGTGTGTCAGAGAGGGTATGTGTGTGTTAGAGAGAACACAATGACCCTTAGGTATGGGTCTTAAGATGTATCATTTCCCTTGTCAACACATCACCCTATTCTCTGGATTAGGCCCATATGTTTCTGTGGAGCAGCACTGACTCGGTGGTAGTAGCACCCTTTGTTGTTACTTGACTGGCTGTAGGCCTATAAGTTCATATAAACAGAAATGATATGCCCGATATGCCCGCAGTGACGTGTGGAGTTCAGTATTAGAGCATGAATCCTAAACCGTCAGTGAGAGATGCTGTAAATCCTTTTATGGCGGTGAGTCTGCATCGGGGCTTGGGCTGATCTTGGCAGGCTGGTAGACTACGAGTCCAACTGGCTCTGTCACTGGGTGTTTCACTACCAGCCTCTCTGACTCACCAGGTGTCCGTGGCATGTCCTGTCCCTACATGTCCCGAGACACTCCTTAAACCTGGTGGGTCATCCACAACCTCTCCCAGTCATTTACAGTGAAGGAATTTAGAACTTCGGCTCACTCACTCATCTTCGCTCGCTCCATCGACAAATGGATCTCCGCACCTTCCTATTCTGTCCCAGATTGTGTAGGTCATCCTCCCACTGGGTGTACCATCTGGCTCTCAGTCCTCCTCTTGGGACCAGTTGGGGGATGGCTCCTTAAGCATTATGACAGGCTCCAGAGCTGGGTGGTAGTTTTGAGGCTCGGTCCAGGGAGGAGCCAGGGGGACTGGTCCATCTTTTGCCGTATTGTGGAGTTTAGGGATGTGGTCACGCCATGTGATGCCCAGTATGCCGCGGAGGCACTTGGAGTCCAGACGACGTGTGAGGTCCACAGGGTGAAGGTCCTGATCTATACGGCAGGATGGACGACGTGTGAGGTCCGGGGTGAAGGTCCATGTATCTGATCTGTACATCAGGATGGATGATGTGTGAGGTCCAGGGTGAAGGTCCTGATCCGTACGTCAGGATGGATGATGTGTGAGGTCCGGGGTGAAGGTCCTGATCCGTACGTCAGGATGGATGACGTGTGAGGTCCAGGGTGAAGGTCCTGATCCGTACGGCAGGATGGAGATGACCAGGCTATTGTATGTGCAGAGTTTTTATTTTTCAGAGAGAGGGTTATGTTGTTTCCAGATGATGTTTAGGCTGGCAATGGTTGAGGCTGCTCGGCCAATACGTAGGTGAATGTCAGCTCTGCTCCTGCAGTCAGTAGTTAATGTACTTCTAAGGTAGCAGTACTTAGGAAAAACGTGGTGGGGGTCCACAGCAGGGCTGGTTGGAAGTCGCTAATAGACTGGATCTTAGTTTGGTCCCAGCTGATCATAAGGCCCAGTGGGTGGGTCTCCATCTCCATGATCATGAGGCCCAGTGGGTGGGTCTCCTCCTCCATGATCATGAGGCCCAGTGGGTGGGTCTCCTCCTCCATGATCATGAGGCCCAGTGCGCGGGTCTCCTCCATGATCATGAGGACCAGTTGGTGGGTCTCCTCATGTCCAAGAGCTCGGTCAAGATGTCCAAATAGTCAGGTGGTTCAGGTGGTCCAGTTGGTTCAGGTGTTCAGGTTGTCCAGGTGGATCAGGTGGTCCAGGTGGTTCAGGTGGTCCAATTGGTTCAGGTGGTCCAATTGGTTCAGGTGGTCCAGGTGGTTCAGGTGGTCCAGGTGGTTCAGGTGGTCCAGTTGGTTCAGGTGGTCCAGGTGGTTCAGGTGGTCCAGATGGTTCAGGTGGTCCAGATGGTTCAGGTGGTCCAGGTGGTTCAGGTGGTTCAGGTGGCCCAGGTGGCCCAGATGGTTCAGGTGGTCCAGGTGGTTCAGGTGGTTCAGGTGGCCCAGGTGGTTCAGGTGGCCCAGGTGGTCCAGATGGTTCAGGTGGTTCAGGTGGTCCAGGTCAGAGAAGCTGAGGCTCCCATATGTGGGTATATAAAATAAGTATTCATGGAGATGACCTCACGGATGGGAGTGCTTTGAGTATAAATAAAGATTTAAATAGGTTGGCCTCTCGATTTCATTTTTTCCTGGAAATCCTATTTAGGATATGTCTCTCTGTACGCAGGTCTCTTTGCGTGGGTATGTGCACGTACATGTATCCATTTCTGCTATTCCCCAGTATTGAGATGATATCACTTGTCTTTCTCTGGAAAAAAAGAAAGGGAAATTATGTCATGATGATCAAACAAGTTGTTGACCGAACTTGTCCTCTGTCCTCTGTCCTCTGTCCCCTGTCCTATAACCCCTGTCCTCTGGTCCCTGTCCTCGATCCCCTGTCCTCTTTCCTCTGTCCCCTGTCCTCGATCCCCTGTCCTCTTTCCTCTGTCCCCTGTCCTCTGTCCCCTGTCCTCTGTCCATTGTCCTCTTTCCTCTGTCCCCTGTCCTCTATCCTCTGTCCTTTATCCTCTGTCCCCTGTCCTCTGTCCCCTGTCCTCTTTCCTCTGTCCCCTGTCCTCTATCCTCTGTCCTTTATCCTCTGTCCCCTGTCCTCTGTCCCCTGTCCTCTTTCCTCTGTCCCCTGTCCTCTGTCCCCTGTCCTCTTTCCTCTGTCCCCTGTCCTCTATCCTCTGTCCTTTATCCTCTGTCCCCTGTCCTCTGTCCCCTGTCCTCTGTCCTCTGTCCCCTGTCCTCTGTCCTCTGTCCCCTGTCCTCTTTCCTCTGTCCTCTATCCTCTGTCCTTTATCCTCTGTCCTCTGTCCTCTGTCCTCTTTCCTCTGTCCTCTATCCTCTGTCCTTTATCCTCTGTCCTCTGTCCCCTGTCCTCTTTCCTCTGTCCTCTGTCCTCTATCCTCTGTCCTTTGTCCTTTATCCTCTGTCCTCTGTCCCCTGTCCTCTGTCCTCTTTCCTCTGTCCTCTATCCTCTGTCCTTTATCCTCTGTCCTCTGTCCACTGTCCTCTTTCCTCTGTCCCCGGTCCTCTGTCCTCTGTCCCCTGTCCCCTGTCCTCTGTCCTCTGTCCTCTCCACAACAAAAGGAGACATACCCGGAGCGCAGTGTAAAGGAGGAATGTGGACAATGCCCAGTCACATAGAACCAACAACACACACTCATTGACAAACACACACTTTTTGCAAATGCATAATGTTCCCTCTGATATGATTTCTGTATGTAGTAACCAGCTACGAACCCTTAAAAAACGGACCAAGCAGGTGCCGTTGTCTGTAGTGTGTTTCTGTCTTGTTTGCCAGTTCTGTAACATCTGCCATGTTAATCTGAAGACACATTACCGTAGGCAAGTTAAATCATTCACTTGGCAAGTGTCTTGTAATGGCATTTTCACTTCTCTGCTGTTTTTGTTACTGATGCAATTGTTGATATGGTAATAAAAGTTGGTATTGTGCAATGTTTCACTTTATATATTCACTTTATATATTATCTACCTCACTTGCTTTGGCAATGTTAACACATGTTTCCCATGCCAATAAAGCCCTTGAGTTGAATTGTTTATTTGAGATATTTAGTGGTGTTCTTGACTGCTGGTTTGACTGTTGTATCAGTCAATGGTCTGACTTGTCTGTTTCCTGTATTTGTGACTGTGTGTGAGTGTGTG
The DNA here is from genome assembly GCF_023373465.1 of Oncorhynchus keta. Lineage (NCBI taxonomy): Eukaryota > Metazoa > Chordata > Actinopteri > Salmoniformes > Salmonidae > Oncorhynchus > Oncorhynchus keta. The sequence goes on from NC_068431.1 coordinate 9,866,015, forward strand.
TTTGTGTGTTTGTGGGACTGTGTGTGTCTTTATCTTTGTATGTGCAAGACTGTTTGTTTTTCCCTTCCTATACGTCACTGGTTTCCTGTCAGAAGGTTTTGGGCTCCCTGATATCCTGTCCTCTCTCTCCATCCCTCTCTTCATCTTCCTTATCGTTCTCTCTCATCTCTCAATCTTCCTCCCCCTTCTTGAGTTGTCCTCTTGCTCTCTCCCCTCTCCTCTCTCACTGACACCACCAACCCCACTCTGTATCACTGATCGTCTGTCTGTCTGTCTGTCTGTCTGTCTGTCTGTCTGTCTGTCTGTCTGTCTGTCTGTCTGTCTGTCTGTCTGTCTGTCTGTCTGTCTGTCTGTCTGTCTGTCTGTCTGTCTGTCTGTCTGTGTCTGTCTGTGTCTGTCTGTCTGTCTGTCTGTCTGTCTGTCTGTCTGTCTGTCTGTCTGTCTGTCTGTCTGTCTGTCTGTCTGTCTGTCTGTCTGTCTGTCTGTCTCTGTCGATAGGCGATGTCCTGAGGCTCAGTATTGGTAAGGAGCTGCTCCAGACTTCCTCCTTGACTTCCTGCAGACTGTCCCTCTTGTGCCAAGCCAGTCCAGCCAGTGTGTCCATATGCGTGCTTGAGCAATGTGTGTCTGTTTGGAAAGGGATATGTGGTGATGCACAAGGGTGCGTTTTCTTGGGTAACGTCCTCATTTTTAGGTAAGACGAGACACAGCAGGACAACGTGGACAGCAATCTGCAGTAGAATTAAGCCCTCAACCGTATTTTATGGGTGGAGACATTTTACTCTGTTCTAGAACATGGAGTCATGATTTGGTGTGTGTCGACCTCTTGTGGTCATCAAATCAAATCAAAAAAATGGAATCAATGTTTATTAGTCACATACACAGATTTGCAGATTGTATTGCAGGTGCACGAAAATGCTTGTGTTTCTAGCTCCAACAGGGCAGTAATGATTGTGTTTCTAGCTCTATTCTAGCTCCAACAGAGCAGTAATGATTGTGTTTCTAGCTCCAACAGGGCAGTAATGATTGTGTTTCTAGCTCCAACAGGGCAGTAATGATTGTGTTTCTAGCTCCAACAGGGCAGTAATGATTGTGTTTTTAGCTCCAACAGGGCAGTTATGCTTGTGTTTCTAGCTCCAACAGGGCAGTAATGATTGTGTTTTTAGCTCCAACAGGGCAGTAATGCTTGTGTTTCTAGCTCCAACAGGGCAGTAATGCTTGTGTTTCTAGCTCCAACAGGGCAGTAATGCTGGTGTTTCTAGCCCCAACAGGGTAGTAATGCTGGTGTTTCTAGCTCCAACAGGGCAGTAATGCTGGTGTTTCTAGCTCCAACAGGGCAGTAATGCTTGTGTTTCTAGCTCCAACAGGGCAGTAATGCTGGTGTTTCTAGCTCCAACAGGGCAGTAATGCTTGTGTTTCTAGCTCCAACAGGGCAGTAATGCTGGTGTTTCTAGCTCCAACAGGGCAGTAATGCTGGTGTTTCTAGCTCCAACAGGGCAGTAATGCTGGTGTTTCTAGCTCCAACAGGGCAGTAATGCTGGTGTTTCTAGCTCCAAGAGTGCAGTAATGCTGGTGTTTCTAGCTCCAACAGGGCAGTAATGCTGGTGTTTCTAGCTCCAACAGGGCAGTAATGCTGGTGTTTCTAGCTCCAACAGGGCAGTAATGCTTGTGTTTCTAGCTCCAACAGAGCAGTAATGCTTGTGTTTCTAGCTCCATTCTAGCTCCAACAGAGCAGTAATACAGAACAATAAGATGGATGTCGGTGGTGTTGAACTACAAAATATCCCGTGCAGAAACCTTCTCATGAACTACAAGAAAAACAATACAAATTCCCCGAAAATATAAATAATAAAGAAGTCAAGAAATCTCAGAATGAGCGATGTCAGATTCGTGAATATAAATAATGCAGTAGATATATGATGGAGTGTATAGGCAGTATGGACAGTATATGAATAGAGGTTTGTAAAGCAGTAGTTATACTGAACACAAATATAAATGCAACATGTAAAGTGTTCCAATGTTTCATGAGCTGAAATAAAATATCCCTGAAATTTGTTTACATCCTTGTTAGTGAGCATTTCTCCTTTGCCAAGATAATCATACTACCTGACAGGTGTGGATGTATCCAGCTGACAGGTGTGGCATATCAAGAAGCTGATTAAACGGAATTATCATTATTATCATTGCACCTTGTGTTGGGGACAATAAAATGCCACTCTAAAATGTGCAGTTTTGTAACACAACACAATGCTACAGATGTCTGAAGTTTTGAGGGATCATGCAATTGGCATGCTGACTGCAGGAATGTCCACCGGAGCTGCTGCCAGATAATTTAATGTTCATTAATCTACCATAAGCCGCCTCCAACGTTGTTTTAGACAATTTGGCAGTACGTCCAACTGGCCTCACAACCACAGACCACGTGTAACCACGCCATCCCAGGACCTCCACATCTGGCTTCTTCACCTGCGGGATGGTCTGAGACCAGCCACCCGGACAGCTGATGAAACTGTGGATTTGAACAACCAAAGAATTTCTGCACAAGCTGTCAGAAACCGTCTCAGGGAAGCTCATCTGCGTGCTTGTTGTCTTCACCAGGGTCTTGATCTGACTGCAGTTCGGTGTCATAACCAGTGGTGGAAAAAGTACTCAACTCTCATACTCTCCTCACTCAAACACCGATCTCCTCACTCAAACCCCAATCTCCTCACTCAAACACAATCTCCTCACTCAAACCCCGATCTCCTCACTCAAACCCCGATCTCCTCACTCAAACCCCGATCTCCTCACTCAAACCCCGATCTCCTCACTCAAACACAATCTCCTCACTCAAACCCCGATCTCCTCACTCAAACCCCGATCTCCTCACTCAAACCCCGATCTCCTCACTCAAACCCCGATCTCCTCACTCAAACCCCGATCTCCTCACTCAAACCCCGATCTCCTCACTCAAACACCGATCTCCTCACCCAAACCCCGATCTCTCCTCAAACCCCATCTCCTCCCAAACCCTGATCTCCTCACCCAAACCCCGATCTCCTCCCAAACCCCGATCTCCTCACTCAAACACCGATCTCCTCACTCAAACCCCGATCTCCTCACTCAAACACCGATCTCCTCACTCAAATACCGATCTCCTCACCCAAACCCCGATCTCCTCACCCAAACCCCGATCTCCTCACTCAAACACCGATCTCCTCACCCAAACCCCGATCTCCTCACTCAAATCCCAATCTCTTACTCAAACACGATCTCCTCACTCAAACCCCGATCTCCTCACTCAAACCCCAATCTTTCACTCAAACCCCGATCTCCTGACTCAAACCCAGATCGCCTCACTCAAACCCCGATCTCCTCACTCAAACCCAGATTGCCTCACTCAAACCCCGATCTCCTCACTGAAATCCCAATCTCTTACTCAAACCCCAATCTCCTCACTCAAATCCCAATCTCTTACTCAAATCCCGATCTCCTCAGTCAAACCCTGATCTCCTCACTCAAACACCGATCTCCTCACTCAAACCCCGATCTCCTCACTCAAACCCAGATCTTTCACTCAAACCCCGATCTCCTGACTCAAACCCAGATCGCCTCACTCAAACCCCGATCGCCTCACTCAAACCCCGATCTCCTCACTCAAACCCCGATCTCCTCACTCAAACCCCGATCTCCTCACTCAAACCCTGATCTCCTCACTCAAACCCCGATCTCCTCACTCAAACACACATGGTCTAGATGCCATCACAACCTCTTCCTTTAAAGAAATATGAAATGAAGAATCGGTCACATATCTATAACTTCAAATGTAACCCTTCCTGTACCCTTCCTCCCTGTAAACTCAGTAAAAAAAGAAAGTCAATTTTTCAGGACCCTGTCTTTCAAAGATCATTCGTAAAAATCCAAATAACTTCACAGATCTTCATTGTAAAGGGTTTAAACACTGTTTCCCAATTAATCAACATGCACCTGTGGAACGGTCGTTAAGACACTAACAGCTAACAGACGGTAGGAAATTAAGGTCACAGTTATGAAAACTTAGGACACTAAAGAGGCCTTTCTACTGACTCTGAAATACACCAAAAGAAAGATGCCCAGGGTCACTGAGGGACAGGTGCAGGATGGCAACAACAACTGCTCGAGTTACACCAGGAACGCACAATCCCTCGATCAGTGCTCAGACTTTCCGCAATAGGCTGAGAGAGGCTGGACTGAGGGCTTGTAGGCCTGTTGTAAGGCAGGTCCTCACCAGACATCACTGTCAACAACTTCACCTATGGGCACAAACCCACTGTCGCTGGACCAGACAAGACTGGAAAAAAGTGCTCTTCTCTGACCAGTCGTGGTTTTGTCTCACCAGGGGTGATGGTCGGATTCGCGCTTATCGTCGAAGGAATGAGCGTTACACCGAGGCCTGTACTCTGGAGCGGGATTCATTTGGAGGTGAAGGGTCCGTCATGGTCTGAGGCGGTGTGTCACAGCATCATCGGACTGAGCCTGTTGTCATTGCGGGCAATTTCAACGCTGTGCGTTACAGGGAAGATATCCTCCTCCCTCATGTGGTACCCTTCCTGCAGGCTCATCCTGACATGACCCTCCAGCATGACAATGCCACCTGCCATACTGCTCGTTCTGTGCATGATTTCCTGCAAGACAGGAATGTCAGTGTTCTGCCATGGCCAGCAAAGATCCCAGATCTCAATCCCATTGAGCATGTCTGGGACCTGTTGGACCGGAGGGTGAGGGCTTGGGCCCATTGGTTGAAGAGTGGAGTAACATCTCACAGCATGAACTGGCACATCTGGTGCAGTCCATGAGGAGGAGATGCACTGCAGTACTTAATGCAGCTGGTGGCCACACCAGATACTGACTGTTGCTTTTGACCCCCCCCCCCATTGTTCAGGGACACATTATTCCATTTCTGTTAGTCACATGTCTGTGGAACTTGTTCAGTTTATGTCTCAGCTGTTGAATCTTGTTATGTTCATACAAAAATGTACACATGTTAAGTTTGCTGAAAATAAACGCATTTGACAGTGAAGAGGATGTTTCTTTTTGTTGCTGAGTTTAGTTCTTTCTGATGGCTAATCTGATTCTTGCTCACTATCTCTAATTCCAAGAAGTGTCTTCTTGACCTTTTGATCTTTTTCCTGTCTTTATACAGTCTCTGACTCTTAAAACAGCACGAGTGGGTAAAGTCCATCTCAGGGGCAGATTATTAACCTGGCTCATCTGGTCCCCTCAACCCCCATAAAAGGGCCCTATACTCCTGTATAGGGCTGAGGTCACACGTGTGTTGGCTAGTTGAGAGAGGGCAGCACCCAAACGGAAACTAAGGATCCATCACAAACAACTGAGAGTCCAGATGAAGAAGAAGCAAACAGAAACACGACCAGACCTCAAGGTAAACTCATCATTTACTATCATTTCAATATTTCATTGATGAGTTTAGTTTTGTTGTGAATGTTAAAATTGTAATTGTACGTTGTCTGGCCTGGTAAAATGATGGGTTATGGTTGAGTTAACAGAAATAAAGCTCACTAAGGACCTACACACCAGACATTAACTTGAAGAATTTAGCTTTACACTTAGTATATTGCATCATTGGATGTTTTCAAAGCATTTCTGTTTACCTTTGGGGTGAAATGACCAAGGTGTTTACCATGCTCAGATTAGGGGATTTACTGCCATGATGTCTAACTGAATAACAACTTGTGGAGGATGGTTCTGGATTGATATCAGATGCTTTTTGCAGGATATTTATGGTCATTGTTTGAAGACACAATACCTCATAGCAAAAGTGGAGACAACTGAATTGTAGAAGACAGTTCTAACATTGTTTCTAATAATAATAATAATAATAATATATGCCATTTAGCTGACGCTTTTATCCAAAGCGACTTACAGTCATGTGTGCATACATTCTACGTATGGGTGGTCCCGGGAATCGAACCCACTACCCTGGCATTACAAGCGCCATGCTCTACCAACTGAGCCACAGAAGGACAAAGATGTAAAGGTGATATGTTTTGTTCACAGTAGGAATGTATTCAAACACCAAGAGGCTATTAACCTAGATTCCTGTGATTTAGGAAGGAAAATCTGTGTCACTCCAGTCTACTTTGATGAGTTAGTCATGTAAGAGTTCCTCTTGCATCATCTTTCAAAACAGTCAACACCAAGAACCATGACAACTGGCCATGGTGACGGTGACATTCTACTGGGTTATAACGTAATCCAGGCCCATGGCGATCATTCATAGAGGAGGTCAATTAAAGTAGATGTAACACCCAGTTGGTCACGTGCCTGACGGTTGGCCTTGTTGGAGATGGCAAGGCCATATGGTGGGCTCCCGAGTGGCGCAGCGGTCTAAGGCACTGCATCTCAGTGCTAGAGGCGTCACTACAGACCCTGGTTAGATTCCAGGCTGTATCACAACCGGCCGTGGTCCGTCATTGTAAATAAAAATGTGTTCTTAATAACGGACTTGCCTCGTTAAATAAATAAAAAGTATGGGACGGTGACAAATCACGTTACTTTGGATGTGTGAATGTCTCTGTCTTCTCTTTCAGAGTTGTGAATGTCTCTGTCTTCTCTTTCAGAGTTGTGAATGTCTCTGTCTTCTCTTTCAGAGTTGTGAATGTCTCTGTCTTCTCTTTCAGAGTTGTGAATGTCTCTGTCTTCTCTTTCAGAGTTGTGAATGTCTCTGTCTTCTCTTTCAGAGTTGTGAATGTCTCTGTCTTCTCTTTCAGAGTTGTGAATGTCTCTGTCTTCTCTTTCAGAGTTGTGAATGTCTCTGTCTTCTCTTTCAGAGTTGTGATGTCCAGACTCAGACAGAGGAGCAGCAGGGTGCTGAGGGGGGGAGACAGGAGCAGGGAGCTGAGGGGGGGAGACAGGAGCATCGTTCTGAGGGGGTGGGACAGGAGCAGGGTGCTGAGGGGGGGAGACAGGAGCAGGGTGCTGAGGGGGAGACAGGAGCAGGGTGCTGAGGGGGGGAGACAGGAGCATCGTTCTGAGGAGGGGAAGCAGCAGCCAGGCTCTGACATGATCTACACCATAGAGGATGTCCCACCGTGGTACCTCTGCATTCTACTGGGCCTCCAGGTACACAAAAACACACACTCTCACAAACACACTCACACATTCTCTCACACACTCTCTCACACACACACTCACAATCTCTCACACACACTCACAAACTCTCTCACACACACACGCTCTCTCTCACACACACTCTCTCACACACTCTCTGACACAGTCTCTGTCACACACACACTCTCTCACACACACACACTCTCTCACACCCACTCTGACACACTCTCTCTCTCACACACACACAGTCTCTCACACTCTCTCACACACTCTCTGACACACTCTCTCACACACTCACACACTCTCTGACACACACACACACACACACACACACACACACACACACACACACACACACACACACACACACACACACACACACACACACACACACTCTCACACACTCTCTCTCACACCCACTCTGACACACTCTCTCTCACACACACACACTCTCTCACACACTCTCTCACACACACTCACACACTCTCTCACATTCTCTTACACACACACTCTCTCACACCCTCTCTGACACACTCTCTCTCACACATACACACACTCACACACTCTCTGACACACACTCACTCACACACTATCTCTCCCTCTCTCTCACACACTTAGTTTTCATGAATGGTTTTCTCACTCCACCTTTCTATCAGTAATGGTTTCTTCTTCTCTTTTGTGCGCTCCTTCCCCCAAATGTATCTCTCCCCTTCCTTCTGTTCCCCCCGTCCCTCTCTCTCCGTCCCTCCCTCTGTCCCCCCCTCTCCTACTCCCCCCCGCCCCTCCTCTCTCTCTCCATGGTGATTAACACTGTGTCTTTAATCACAGCACTACCTAACGTGTTTCAGCGGGACCATCGCTGTGCCCTTCTTGCTGGCGGAGGCCATGTGTGTGGGACAAGACCAGTACACGGTCAGTCAGCTGGTGGGAACCATCTTCACCTGCGTGGGAATCACCACAATCATACAGACCACATTTGGAATCAGGTACGTGTGTGTGTATGTATGTGCGTGTCTTAAATTACAGGCCTCTCTCATCTTTTTAAGTGGGAGAACTTGAACTAAATACTTTTTTGCCCCACTGTATGTACGTGTATTCTAATGCTTTGGAATGCATTGTGTAACATATTTTATCTTCTATGTTTAGGTTACCTCTTTTTCAGGCCAGTGCTTTTGCCTTCCTCATCCCTGCCCAAGCCATCTTAGGGCTGGATAGATGGAAATGTCCCCCTAAAGGTGCACCACTCAGTCCCATCCTATGTCAGAAGAATATGGCCCAATCAAAGACAGAACCTCACTAATGTGCTATTGTGTCTGTCTTTCATCAGAGGAGATTTATGGGAACTGGAGTCTTCCTCTGAACACCTCACACATCTGGCACCCAAGGATAAGAGAGGTACTTCCTGCCTCTTGTTACTGGGCCTCCATCTTGGGGTCCATCTTTCTGAACTGTAGCATCTCTCACTTTGATTGACATTATCAGAGACATCATGTAGACATAACTAGGAGCCAGGGTTTGTGTGGGTTAGGTCAAATGGTGGTCCTAGACATACAGTGGGGGGAAAAAGTATTTAGTCAGCCACCAATTGTGCAAGTTCTCCCACTTAAAAGATGAGAGAGGCCTGTAATTTTCATCATAGGTACACTTCAACTATGACAGACAAAATGAGGAAAAAAATCCAGAAAATCACATTGTAGGATTTTTAATGAACTTATTTGCAAATTATGGTGGAAAATAAGTATTTGGTCACCTACAAACAAGCAAGATTTCTGTCTCTCACAGACCTGCAACTTCTTCTTTAAGAGGCTCCTCTGTCCTCCACTCGTTTTTTAATGGCACCTGTTTGAACTTGACAACTGTCCACAACCTCAAACAGCCACACTCCAAACTCCACTATGGCCAAGACCAAAGAGCTGTCAAAGGACACCAGAAACAAAATTGTAGACCTGCACCAGGCTGGGAAGACTTGGTTGGTTTGAAGAAATCAACTGTGGGAGCAATTATTGAAATGGAAGACATACAAGACCACTGATAATCTCCCTCGATCTGGGGCTCCACGCAAGATCTCACCCAGTGTGGTCAAAATGATCACAAGAACGGTGAGCAAAAATCCCAGAACCACACAGAGGGACCTAGTGAATGACCTGCAGAGAGCTGGGACCAAAGTAACAAAGCCTACCATCAGCAAGGGCATTGAAGATGAAATGTGGCTGGGTCTTTCAGCATGACAATGATCCCAAACACACCGCCCGGGCCACGAAGGAGTGGCTTCGTCATTTCAAGGTCCTGGAGTGGCCTAGCCAGTCTCCAGATCTCAACCCCAGAAAATCTTTGGAGGGAGTTGAAAGTCCGTGTTGCCCAGTAACAGCCCCAAAACATCACTGCTCTAGAGGAGATCTGCATGGAGGAATGGGCCAAAATACCAGCAACAGTGTGTGAAAACCTTGTGAAGACTTACAGAAAACGTTTGACCTCTGTCATTGCCAACAAAGGGTATATAACAAAGTATTGAGATAAACTTTTGTTATTGACCAAATACTTATTTTCAACCATAATATGCAAATAAATTCATTAAAAGTCCTACAATGTGATTTTCTGGATTTTTTCCCTCACTCCATCTGTCATAGTTGAAGTGGTCTGTCTCCCCCTGTAGATCCAGGGTGCCATCATAGCGTCCAGTGTGGTGGAGGTGGTCATCGGGCTGGTGGGTCTCCCTGGTCTCCTGCTGGACTACATCGGGCCCCTGACCGTCACCCCCACTGTGTCCCTCATCGGCCTGTCTGTATTCCAGACCGCTGGGGACAGAGCCGGTTCTCACTGGGGCCTCTCAGCACTGTAAGAGCACAATCCATCCTCGCTTCTTCTCTGTAATGTATCGTCCTCCCAGGTTTCTCTCTCCTCTCTCCATCTGATCCTCCCAGGTTTCTCTCTCCTCTCTCCATCTGATCCTCCCAGGTTTCTCTCTCCTCTCTCCATCTGATTCTCCCAGGTTTCTCTCTCCTCTCTCCATCTGATCCTCCCAGGTTTCTCTCTCCTCTCTCCATCTGATCCTCCCAGGTTTCTCTCTCCTCTCTCCATCTGATCCTCCCAGGTTTCTCTCTCCTCTCTCCATCTGATCCTCCCAGGTTTCTCTCTCCATCTGATCCTCCCAGGTTTCTCTCTCCTCTCTCCATCTGATCCTCCCAGGTTTCTCTCTCCTCTCTCCATCTGATCCTCCCAGGTTTCTCTCTCCTCTCTCCATCTGATCCTCCCAGGTTTCTCTCTCCATCTGATCCTCCCAGGTTTCTCTCTCCTCTCTCCATCTGATCCTCCCAGGTTTCTCTCTCCTCTCTCCATCTGATCCTCCCAGGTTTCTCTCTCCTCTCTCCATCTGATCCTCCCAGGTTTCTCTCTCCTCTCTCCATCTGATCCTCCCAGGTTTCTCTCTCCTCTCTCCATCTGATCCTCCCAGGTTTCTCTCTCCATCTGATCCTCCCAGGTTTCTCTCTCCTCTCTCCATCTGATCCTCCCAGGTTTCTCTCTCCTCTCTCCATCGGATCCTCCCAGGTTTCTCTCTCCATCTGATCCTCCCAGGTTTCTCTCTCCTCTCTCCATCTGATCCTCTCCTCTCATGATTCGACACTTGAGATCCATCTATGTTGTCCTGAGTTGTATTATTGTGTGTGGTATGTTGTTCTTACCGCTCTTCCTCACTTCTTTTGTTTAAATGGTTTACCTTGTTTTGGGCTTGAGACTCTTTATCGTCTTACGTCGAGGACAATTTGTAATCTAATAACTTACTATTAACGTAATTACTTTGTCCCTGTTTTATGTCTTTTATTGGGTTATGATGTAACAGTATCACTGCCTCTCCCCAGGTCCATCTTCCTCATCGTGCTGTTCGCTCAGTATCTGAGGAACTGGTCCTTCCCTCTCCCCTCCTACAACAGAAAGAAAGGCTTCAGCACTGCCAGGGTTCAGATCTTTAAGATGTTCCCGGTTAGAACCAACACACCACACACCTGTCTCACAGGGATGTCAGAAAGCTAAACTAATAAGATGTTCTCATGTGGGGTATGACCTATTGTTAAAATACATCAGGCTAATCATTCACGGCACCTCATGTCATACACATCTTGAGCGGTCCCCACATCTTGGTGGGGACACTTGTCAGGCTATAGAAATGACTCACTGTGATAGACAGACACAGACCACAGGGATCAAGTCACCGTTATGTTAATGCCAAGAATGAGCTTTCTGATGGAAATGGATGTAAAATAAAATACAGACAAGGCACAGACAAAATTATAACTTGGAATCTTGGAGTCTCGGAATCCCTATGATTCCGTTATATGACATGTTGTGTTGTGCCCCTGTTCTTTCTGTGTTCAGATCATCATGGCCATCATGTTGGTGTGGTTGCTATGTTACATCCTGACTCTGACCGATGTGCTGCCCAGTGACCCCAGCCAGTACGGACAGAAGGCACGCACAGACGCCCGCGGTGACATCATGACCCTCTCCCCCTGGTTCCGGGTCCCCTACCCCTGTAAGAGACCAGCATTACCTCCACTGTCTCACACACGGGTGCAGTTTGGACACACGAGCTAGATCAAGGGTCAAGTGAAGAAAGCGGATGACACTGATCATTCACTGTAGAATGTCCTTGTATATCATTTTTGTAACGGTTCTCTTGTGGTGAAGGAGAGTCGGACCAAAATGCAGCGTGTAGATTGCGATCCATGTTTAATAAACAAACGTAAAACACAAATCAATTACAAACACTACAAAACAAAGAACGTAATGAAAACCGAAACAGCCTATACTTGTGTAAACTAACACAGAGACAGGAACAAGGACACTAAGGACAATCACCCACGAAACACACAAAGAATATGGCTGCCTAAATATGGTTCCAATCAGAGACAACAATAAACACCTGCCTCTGATTGAGAACCACTTCAGACAGCCATAGACTTAACTAGAACACCCCACTAAGCTACAATCCCAATACCAACACACCACATACAAAAACCCCATGCCACACCCTGGCCTGACCAAATAAATGAAGATAAACACAAAATACCTCGACCAGGGCGTGACAATTTTAAATGGGGAAACGATCCGAGTTGTCATCTATTTGCATTGCCTTTCATCTTGCTGCATGGGAGGAGGATTCAGACGTGTGGTGTTTGTGTGTCTCTGATAGGTCAGTGGGGGTTGCCCACGGTGACCATCGCTGGGGTGCTGGGCATGTTCAGCGCCACACTAGCTGGCATCGTAGAGTCTATCGGGGACTATTACGCCTGTGCCCGCCTCTCAGGGGCACCTCCTCCACCTGTCCATGCCATCAACAGGTGAGCATCAGTCTTGTACACTGGGGGTTAGACTTCTAACATGGACCTAAGGCTCTGACAGGGACCTGTGTTCTTAAATGTCTTCTTATTGTCAAGCATCAGTGCCCTGTGTTGACGTATGTGTGTGTCATGTCTTTCCCGTACCAGGGGTATCTTCACAGAGGGGGTGTGCTGTATTATAGCAGGACTGCTGGGTACAGGAAATGGCTCCACCTCCTCCAGTCCCAACATTGGAGTTCTGGGAATCACTAAGGTAAGGAAGCTTAGCCCCTCAACTAGTTTTGACTAGATGGGATACAGCTTATGACAAAATTGACTTTTTGTAGCACGTTCGGAAGAACATTTACGCAGCATGTTAGGAGAATTAACGTAGCTGGTTAGGAGAAGTAGGTTACGGTTAGGAAAAAGGGTTAGCTAACATACTAAACGTACTAAACATACTAAACGTTTCAACTTTTTGATGTAAATTTGACATAAGTTGTACGCTGTCTAAATAGGGCCCCGTCGACCCCTCCCCAGGTTGTTCTCAGACACGTTGTCTTTAATCTATCTAATGAAAAACACAAATGTAGATATGTAATCTCAAGCTGTCTGGTTCGACTTGGAATCGGCAAAATGATCTTTTTGAAACAGATGAAAGATTATTGGCATGATCTCCAGTGCAAGTGCTTTGTCACAATGCAAATCGATTGGCCACCCCACATAGCCTGGTTCCTCTCTAGGTTTCTTCCTAGGTTTTGGCCTTTCTAGGGAGTTTTTCCTAGCCACCGTGCTTCTACACCTGCATTGCTTGCTGTTTTGGGGTTTTAGGCTGAGTTTCTGTACAGCACTTTGAGATATCAGCTGATGTACGAAGGGCTTTATAAATACATTTGATTTGATTGTTATTATTGGCACATGATTATTAGCTAAAGGTCTGCTCATCTTTACATGAACTGTTATGTTAATCATTATATTTAAACAATGAGCTGATACCAGAGGTTGCACAGTTCACATGGAGTCACGTTGTACCACGTCTCTCTCTCTCTACACACACAGGTGGGAAGCAGGAGGGTCGTGCAATATGGTGCAGCCATAATGTTCCTGTTAGGAACTGTGGGGAAATTCACTGCCCTCTTTGCATCGCTGCCTGACCCCATTCTAGGTGGCATGTTCTGCACCTTGTTCGGTGAGTCACTGAGAACTCACATACAGCGTCATCTCTCAATTCAATTCAATTCACGGGGCTTTATTGGCATGGGAAACATGTGTTAACATGGCGAAAAGCAAGTGAAGTAGATAATAAACAAAAGTAAAATATACAATAGAAATTAAGTGTAAATATTACACTCAGAGAAGTTCCAAAAGAATAAAGACATTTCAAATGTCATATTATGTAAATATACAGTGTTGTTACGATGTGCAAATGGTTAAAGTGTATTCACAATGGTGGTAGTTCTTCATTAGTAGCCCTTTTTTTTGTGGCAACAGGTCACAAATCTTGCTGCTGTGATGGTATACTGTGGTATTGTATGTCTCTCTCTACCCCACCAGGGGGCAGTATGATCAGAGAAAGCTCACCTCTATTTGAGAAGGGATGAGGAAATACTGTATGTCTCAAGCTAGAAACCCAGGTAACAATAAGACAATAATAACCTGATCCAGTCCTCTGTTGTTGGTGTCTATGCCCTGCAGGTATGATCACGGCTGTGGGCTTGTCCAACCTGCAGAGTGTAGACCTCAACTCCTCTAGGAATCTCTTCGTCCTCGGCTTCTCCATGTTCTTTGGCCTAATGTTGCCCAATTACCTCGACATGCATCCCGGCTGTATCCAAACAGGTGTGCTGCACTTTGAAAAGGTTTTTTATTTATTATGAAAAGACATCTCCATCTTAAGAGGAAGTGTAGGAGTGGCTTTAGAGTGTTTACAGTGTGTACAGTCAGACTGTTATCAAGCTTTAGTATGGATTATATTGTGGATGTAATGAAGCTTTAGTATGGATTATTATGTTGATGTTATGAATAATGATTAGGATAATTAATTTGGTAATAGATATTTTATTGCCCTCCTCAGGAGTTGCAGAGGTGGATCAAATCCTCACAGTGCTCCTGACCACGGAGATGTTTGTCGGAGGCTTCCTGGCGTTTACACTGGATAACACCATCCCAGGTATGCGTGCTATGTGAGAATGTGAAACCTCATCTCATTAACAGGAGCTACCAGTCACCTTGTCACACACTGATCAAAGAGATCATCAGTTGTGTTTGTTTATGTGACACCACAATAGCACTATGGGACACATCAATCTTTCCATTTTTGCGCAACCGTTGCCTGTAACAACCAATGTTTGTTTATGTGGCATTGTGTGTGTTTATGTGTGTGTGTGTGTGTTTATGTGTGTGTGTGTGTGTGTACGGTTTCAACAGGCACCAAGAGGGAGAGAGGGCTGCTGGACTGGAAGGCAGATGAGAGCATGGGGGGAAGCTCAGCGAACATGCGTACTTATGACTTCCCTATTGGAATGAGCTGCGTTAGGAAAGTCAGCTTCCTGCGCTATCTACCCATCTGCCCCAGTTTCCGAGGCTTCATGCGATGCAGACGGAAGGACAGCATGCAGGAAAACAATGAGGATGAATTAAGAGAGAGGAATGAGAGTTTACGCATGGACACAACAATTACCTTGGCCTTCACTAAAGTATAGTAACCCTGCAGTGATTCATCTTTAAAATCATTTTATACCGAGCTGTATTTTCCACAGCTGTTTATTGTTTTTGGACACTTACAGTTGTAATTGAAAAATGCACTGTCTGCAATTGGGAAACAGGGACTATGAACACTGACTGGGCAAAAATGATGCCGATGTTATATAACGATGTTGCATTTTTGAAACTGTAATGTTATTTACCAGAGCACATTTCTCACCACATTGATTTGAGAGGTTTGTCTACTGTCTCCATTTTTCTACTCACCACTACCACCTTATAACATTCTGTTTCTACGTTAAAGAACAAAAGAGTCCTATATTCAGATGCATACTGACCTTATTGTACTGTATGTAGACTGTTGAAGAAGCAGAGACAACATTAACAGTGTTTATTTAGTAAGTCTTTATTGTGTACAAAATTATAAGTAAAGATAGTATATCGCTTCTGATGATCTGAACTCAAAACACACGTGAGGTTATGCAAAAACATATGATATAAAACTAAAGGATAATTAAGGAAAGCATTCCTATTTTGACTGTCAAATGTTTGTTTACATTATTACGTGTTACAATAACACGTTAAAACAGACGAATGAGAGTAGAGACGTCTATCAACTGATTTACAATTTGACAAAGTGCCGTAAGATAGAAAACCCACAGGCTTCGATGTCAAGTTGTACTGTGATATTAACTGAGAGACTGAACCATGAAACGACACTGTGCTATTAACTGAGAGACTGAACCATGAAACGACACTGTGCTATTATCTGAGAGACTGAACCATGAAACGACACTGTGCTATTAACTGAGAGACTGAACCATGAAACGACACTGTGCTATTATCTGAGAGACTGAACCATGAAACGACACTGTGCTATTATCTGAGAGACTGAACCATGAAACGACACTGTGCTATTATCTGAGAGACTGAACCATGAAACGACACTGTGCTATTATCTGAGAGAGACTGAACCATGAAACGACACTGTGCTATTATCTGAGAGACTGAACCATGAAACGACACTGTGCTATTATCTGAGAGAGACTGAACCATGAAACGACACTGTGCTATTATCTGAGAGACTGAACCATGAAACGACACTGTGCTATTATCTGAGAGAGACTGAACCATGAAACGACACTGTGCTATTATCTGAGAGACTGAACCATGAAACGACACTGTGATATTATCTGAGAGAGACTGAACCATGAAACGACACTGTGCTATTATCTGAGAGAGACTGAACCATGAAACGACACTGTGATATTATCTGAGAGAGACTGAACCATGAAATGACACTGTGCTATTATCTGAGAGAGACTGAACCATGAAACGACACTGTGCTATTATCTGAGAGACTGAACCATGAAATGACACTGTGCTATTATCTGAGAGAGACTGAACCATGAAACGACACTGTGCTATTATCTGAGAGACTGAACCATGAAATGACACTGTGCTATTATCTGAGAGACTGAACCATGAAACGACACTGTGCTATTATCTGAGAGACTGAACCATGAAACGACACTGTGATATTATCTGAGAGAGACTGAACCATGAAACGACACTGTGCTATTATCTGAGAGAGACTGAACCATGAAACGACACTGTGCTATTATCTGAGAGACTGAACCATGAAACGACACTGTGCTATTATCTGAGAGACTGAACCATGAAACGACACTGTGACATTATCTGAGAGAGACTGAACCATGAAACGACACTGTGATATTATCTGAGAGAGACTGAACCATGAAATGACACTGTGCTATTATCTGAGAGAGACTGAACCATGAAACGACACTGTGCTATTATCTGAGAGACTGAACCATGAAACGACACTGTGCTATTATCTGAGAGACTGAACCATGAAACGACACTGTGCTATTATCTGAGAGACTGAACCATGAAACGACACTGTGCTATTATCTGAGAGACTGAACCATGAAACGACACTGTGATATTATCTGAGAGAGACTGAACCATGAAACGACACTGTGCTATTATCTGAGAGAGACTGAACCATGAAACGACACTGTGCTATTATCTGAGAGACTGAACCATGAAACGACACTGTGCTATTATCTGAGAGAGACTGAACCATGAAACGACACTGTGATATTATCTGAGAGAGACTGAACCATGAAACGACACTGTGATATTATCTGAGAGAGACTGAACCATGAAATGACACTGTGCTATTATCTGAGAGAGACTGAACCATGAAACGACACTGTGCTATTATCTGAGAGACTGAACCATGAAATGACACTGTGCTATTATCTGAGAGACTGAACCATGAAACGACACTGTGATATTATCTGAGAGAGACTGAACCATGAAACGACACTGTGATATTATCTGAGAGAGACTGAACCATGAAATGACACTGTGCTATTATCTGAGAGAGACTGAACCATGAAACGACACTGTGCTATTATCTGAGAGACTGAACCATGAAATGACACTGTGCTATTATCTGAGAGAGACTGAACCATGAAACGACACTGTGCTATTATCTGAGAGACTGAACCATGAAATGACACTG
This sequence comes from Oncorhynchus keta, assembly GCF_023373465.1. Classification (NCBI taxonomy): domain Eukaryota; kingdom Metazoa; phylum Chordata; class Actinopteri; order Salmoniformes; family Salmonidae; genus Oncorhynchus; species Oncorhynchus keta. The sequence goes on from NC_068431.1 coordinate 9,883,676, forward strand.
TGCTATTATCTGAGAGACTGAACCATGAAACGACACTGTGCTATTATCTGAGAGACTGAACCATGAAATGACACTGTGCTATTATCTGAGAGAGACTGAACCATGAAACGACACTGTGCTATTATCTGAGAGACTGAACCATGAAATGACACTGTGCTATTATCTGAGAGAGACTGAACCATGAAACGACACTGTGCTATTATCTGAGAGACTGAACCATGAAACGACACTGTGCTATTATCTGAGAGACTGAACCATGAAACGACACTGTGCTATTATCTGAGAGACTGAACCATGAAACGACACTGTGATATTATCTGAGAGACTGAACCATGAAACGACACTGTGATATTATCTGAGAGACTGAACCATGAAACGACACTGTGCTATTATCTGAGAGAGACTGAACCATGAAACGACACTGTGCTATTATCTGAGAGAGACTGAACCATGAAATGACACTGTGCTATTATCTGAGAGACTGAACCATGAAACGACACTGTGATATTATCTGAGAGAGACTGAACCATGAAACGACACTGTGCTATTATCTGAGAGACTGAACCATGAAACGACACTGTGCTATTATCTGAGAGAGACTGAACCATGAAACGACACTGTGCTATTATCTGAGAGACTGAACCATGAAACGACACTGTGCTATTATCTGAGAGACTGAACCATGAAACGACACTGTGCTATTATCTGAGAGACTGAACCATGAAACGACACTGTGATATTATCTGAGAGAGACTGAACCATGAAACGACACTGTGCTATTATCTGAGAGACTGAACCATGAAACGACACTGTGCTATTAACTGAGAGACTGAACCATGAAACGACACTGTGATATTATCTGAGAGACTGAACCATGAAACGACACTGTGCTATTATCTGAGAGACTGAACCATGAAACGACACTGTGATATTATCTGAGAGAGACTGAACCATGAAACGACACTGTGCTATTATCTGAGAGACTGAACCATGAAACGACACTGTGCTATTATCTGAGAGACTGAACCATGAAACAACACTGTGATATTATCTGAGAGACTGAACCATGAAACGACACTGTGCTATTATCTGAGAGACTGAACCATGAAACGACACTGTGATATTATCTGAGAGAGACTGAACCATGAAACGACACTGTGCTATTATCTGAGAGACTGAACCATGAAACGACACTGTGCTATTATCTGAGAGACTGAACCATGAAACGACACTGTGATATTATCTGAGAGACTGAACCATGAAACGACACTGTGCTATTATCTGAGAGACTGAACCATGAAACGACACTGTGCTATTATCTGAGAGAGACTGAACCATGAAACGACACTGTGCTATTATCTGAGAGAGACTGAACCATGAAACGACACTGTGCTATTATCTGAGAGACTGAACCATGAAACGACACTGTGCTATTATCTGAGAGACTGAACCATGAAACGACACTGTGCTATTATCTGAGAGACTGAACCATGAAACGACACTGTGATATTATCTGAGAGAGACTGAACCATGAAACGACACTGTGCTATTATCTGAGAGACTGAACCATGAAACGACACTGTGCTATTAACTGAGAGACTGAACCATGAAACGACACTGTGATATTATCTGAGAGACTGAACCATGAAACGACACTGTGCTATTATCTGAGAGACTGAACCATGAAACGACACTGTGATATTATCTGAGAGAGACTGAACCATGAAACGACACTGTGCTATTATCTGAGAGACTGAACCATGAAACGACACTGTGCTATTATCTGAGAGACTGAACCATGAAACAACACTGTGATATTATCTGAGAGACTGAACCATGAAACGACACTGTGCTATTATCTGAGAGACTGAACCATGAAACGACACTGTGATATTATCTGAGAGAGACTGAACCATGAAACGACACTGTGCTATTATCTGAGAGACTGAACCATGAAACGACACTGTGATATTATCTGAGAGAGACTGAACCATGAAACGACACTGTGCTATTATCTGAGAGACTGAACCATGAAACGACACTGTGCTATTATCTGAGAGAGACTGAACCATGAAACGACACTGTGCTATTATCTGAGAGAGACTGAACCATGAAACGACACTGTGCTATTATCTGAGAGAGACTGAACCATGAAATGACACTGTGCTATTAACTGAGAGAGACTGAACCATGAAACGACACTGTGATATTAACTGAGAGACTGAACCATGAAATGACACTGTGCTATTATCTGAGAGACTGAACCATGAAACGACACTGTGATATTAACTGAGAGACTGAACCATGAAACGACACTGTGCTATTAACTGAGAGACTGAACCATGAAACGACACTGTGCTATTATCTGAGAGACTGAACCATGAAACGACACTGTGATATTATCTGAGAGACTGAACCATGAAACGACACTGTGATATTAACTGAGAGACTGAACCATGAAACGACACTGCTATTATCTGAGAGAGACTGAACCATGAAACGACACTGTGCTATTATCTGAGAGACTGAACCATGAAACGACACTGTGCTATTATCTGAGAGACTGAACCATGAAACGACACTGTGCTATTATCTGAGAGACTGAACCATGAAACGACACTGTGCTATTATCTGAGAGACTGAACCATGAAACGACACTGTGCTATTATCTGAGAGACTAACCATGAAACGACACTGTGATATTATCTGAGAGAGACTGAACCATGAAATGACACTGTGCTATTAACTGAGAGAGACTGAACCATGAAACGACACTGTGATATTAACTGAGAGACTGAACCATGAAATGACACTGTGCTATTATCTGAGAGACTGAACCATGAAACGACACTGCTATTAACTGAGAGAGACTGAACCATGAAACGGCACTGTACAGATTGGAAGACTGTGACACGGGTGTGACCTCTAGAAGTGATTCTAAAAAGGCACAAACCAAGAGGCTAGGAGCTATTGATCTATCAAGGGAGCACAGGATCCGTATATTTATGACTGTTCATGATTGATTTCACTGTGACATCATGAAAGAATTTGAATTTAAATTTCCCTTCCATATTACACTCTGAGCCTTTGTCTGTCAGAGTCTCTGTCAATAGCGCCCATCGGAGTCTCCCTGGCGATTAGTCTGTAATCTGACGACAGCTGCCCTCTCGCTTTGTTCAGGTCACGCTCTTCAAGTAAACAATGGTAAGATGGAAAAGACAACAAAAGCTTATGCAGGTCATAGGGAAAATGTGATCCTATCAAACTTCGTTGTTATTTTTAGAAAACACTTCACTCAGTGTAAAAAATATCAACCACTAAAAATTGAATTTCTACATTTCTCCTTTGAAATTTGGAAAAATATAATCTGTGTTTTTTAAGAATGTGTTGTTCTATCTATATTACACAACTAGACATGAAAAACATTACCACCAACAACAAAGAAACGCTTTGTTTACGTTACAAAAAGAAGAAAAGATCATCAGGTATCTGCCCACAAATACACATTGTCAGTAGGAAAGGGAGGAGGGTTCATGGAACCAGGGGTGAACACCTCGTATGCATTTTAGGGATGCAAAGCAACACATACAGTGATTTCAGAATGAATTCTCACCCCATTGACTAATTCCACTTCTTTTGTTGTGATACAGCCTGAATTGAAAAAGTATTCCATGTAGATTTGGCCTACACACAATACCCCATAGTATCAAAATGGAATTATGTTTCTCTACATTTTTTACAAATTAATAGAAAATGCTGAAATGTCTTGAGTCATTAACTATTCAACCCCTTTGTTATGGCAAATTAGTCGAGCAAGTAAAAATGTGCTTAACAAGTTACATAATAAGTTGCATGGACTCTGTGTGCAATAATAGCGTGTAACATGTTTTTTGAATGACTACCTCATCTCTGTACCCGACACATACAATTATCTGTAAGGTCCCTCAGTCGAGCAGTGAATTTCAAACACAGATTCAACCAGAAAGATCGGGGAGTTTTTCCAATGCCTCGCAAATAACTGCATCTATTGGTAAATTACATTGAATTTCTTTGGATGGTGTATCAATATACTCAGTCACTACAAAGATACAGGCCTCCTTCCTAACTCAGTTGCCAGAGAGGAAGGAAACCGCTCAGGAATTTCACCATGAAGCCAATGGTGACTTTAAAACAGTTACAGAGTTTAATGTTCTGTGATAGGAGAAAACTGAGGATGGATCAACAACATTGTAGTTACTCCACAATACAAATGACAGAGTGAAAAGATGGAAGCCTGTACAGAATAAAAATATTTAAAAAACATGCATCCTGTTTACAACAAGAAACTAAAGTAATACTGCAAAACATGTTGCAAATAAACTTTTTGTCCTGAATCCAAAGTGTTATGTTTGGGACAAATCCAATGCAATACATTACTGAGTAGCAAGCTCCATATTTTCACATACACATTCCACATACTAGTGGCAGCATCATGTTATGGGTGTGCTTATAATCATTAAGGACTGGGGAGTTTTCAGGTTAAACAATAAACTGAATGGCACTAAGCAGAGGCAAACTCCTAGAGGAAAACCTGGTTCAGTCTGTTTTCTACCAGACACTGGGAGATGAATTCACCTTTCAGCAGGACAATAACCTAAAACACCAAATCACCTAACAGGCCAAATACACTGGAGTTGGTTTCCAAGACAACACTGAATGTTCCTGAGTGGCCGAGTTGCAGTTTTGACTTAAATATACTTGGAAACCTATGGCAAAACATGACAATGGTTGTCTAGCAATGATCAACAACCAATTGGACAGAGTTTGTTATTATATATTATTATTATTATATAGTTTGAAGAATGTTGAAAAGAATAATGGGCAAGTGTTGCACAATCCAGGTGTGGAAAGCTCTTAGAGACTTACCCAGACATACTTACAGCTTTAATCACTGCCAAAGGTGATTCTAACATGTATTGACTCAAGGGTGTAAATACTTATGTAAATGAGATGTATATAAATTAGCATATGTTTTCATTTTGTTATTATGGGGTATTGTGTGTACATGGTTGAGAATTATTATTATTTTTCATCCAGCCTAACACAAACTGTATATTAGCAGCCCTCTGTTCTCTCACACAGATATATGATGATGTAAAGTCATATATCTGTGTGAGAGAACAGAGGGCAGCTAATATACAGTTATGGTTCTTCACAATACCCCATAATAACAAAATTAACTGTATATTAGCAGCCCTCTGTTCTCTCACACAGATATATGACTTTAAAATTAACTGTATATTATGGTTCTTCACAATACCCCATAATAACAAAATTAACTGTATATTAGCAGCCCTCTGTTCTCTCACACAGATATATGACTTTACATCATCATATATCTGTGTGAGAGAACAGAGGGCTGCGAATATACAGTTATGGTTCTTCACAATACCCCATAATAACAAAATTAACTGTATATTAGCAGCCCTCTGTTCTCTCACACAGATATATGATGATGTAAAGTCCCGGTAGTTCTAATCTTAATCGGTATTGTCAGGTGTCTCCGAATCAGAGATGAGACGCTGATTTTAATGACTGTGATTGATACGCAATATTTACTCAACCTGACAGTATGTAGCTAAAACTGTCTGATCTATCACTGGGTAGCCTTGGGTGGCTTACCCACACAGTCCATACTCCCTGGATAGTGCAGTGTGCAGTCATGTGATAGTGTTCTGCTGTCACAGACTGGTAAGACGTCTCAGGGCCCGGTGTGAGGCATCTCCTGTGGATGAGCCTGAACAGAGAAGCACTGTGGAGTGTACATGGCTGGGAATTGTAGTGAGTGGCAGGGCATTGCATACACTGGCGGCAGTACTGCAGTAGGCACCGTCTGCTGTGGCAGCAGTACTTCCACGTACTGGCAGGTCTCTGGATCGAACAGCATCTTGCGTTGTGGCTGAGGGGGAAGTTGGGGAACGTCGACGTAGAAACATCTCCTTGTCTCCGGGTCGATCAGCATGTGTCGGGGTCCCTGTCCGTAAACCTGACCTCCAGCCATCTCAGGGTACACCAGGCCTGCACTGCTCTGCCTGTATTCTGTGCTGAATGGGGCCATGAAACCCTGTGTGCTGCACAGGTACTGCTGTTGTTGTGTTTCTGGGGAGGGCATTTTCATTTCTCCATTCCCTGCTGGCTGCCGGGGGGCATATTTTTCTTCGCTCAGCAGTTGGAATGGCAGGTTTTGAAGTGAAGGCTGCATCAGTACAGGGGCCTGTATGAAACTCATCTTTCCTTCATGGGTGTGGGTTGTGTGGAAGCTCATTGGGTTGGCTGGATAAAAGAAAGCAGACGTCAACGGAGTCCCAGTGGTGTTCAGCTGTACACAGGTAGGGGATGGTGTGCAAGCGAGTGTCGTTTGAGCCTGGTATCTGGGAGGTGGGCCCTGAATTTGGTTGTTATCCTTGACACTGGAACACTGATACTGTTCTAGCTGGTATGCTGCTGATGAGTAATAAGTCGGAACTGCAGTAAAACTATTTGCTGCTTGTGGTGATTTCTGTTTTCTATTGGTGGTGCCTGTCCTTTCACAGTGTCGCTGATTACACTTACCAGGGAGCTCCACTGAAGACCAGGTCTGACGGGGCATCTCTGCTCCGTTTGGGTATTTTGACGTTGAATCGGATTGGTTGATATGAGGTTGGCTGCCTCTTCTCCCAAAAGGTTTTACAAGACTTTGGGGTGTGACATTTGTAAATCCAGTGTTAGAAATTATGTCTTGTGATTCATGGAGAGCCGTGGCTTTGGTTACAAATCCCATCGGGGCGGTGTAAAGCAAAGTTGTATCCACAACCTTCAGAGGTTCCGGAGGGGACACTGTCTTCACAAACAGCTTTTCATCGGGCCTGGCGGCTCTGACTCCACAGGCCTCTCTGTGGCTGACCTGCTCATATGTAGACTGCTGATAGAAGGATGGGGGTCTGTCCCCCGAAACAGTGTCCCCTACATTTTTGAAAGACAGGTTGTAGGTATTTTTCACCAGCCTCCTCACATCCCTCACAACATGCACTGGAGCCATGGCTTTAAGTGTCCCCATGTTCCCAGATGGTCCCAGGAACTGCACATCTCCCCTGTCCCCTGGCTCTATCACCTTTCCTGATAAACCTTCACGAATGAGTGGCTGCTGACTGTCTTGACTTCCCCAGGGTATATCAGTCCTCTGTAGTGCCTTAGGCAGGGGGTTCTGTTGTTTATGGACCCCCTCCCCTCTGTTGCATTCCTTTGGTGTGTTTTTCACCAGAGTCTGTTCGCCTCCAGTTCTACTTGAACCAGAACAACATGTGCTCCTGTTTTTGCCTCTTGCTGAGTCACAGGATAGTCTGTCCCCAGGGCTCCGGTTAGCGTACGGTAGAGCCCCATTCCTGGGGTTTTGCCGTTCGATCTCCTCACTCTCTAGAGCGGTGGCTATTCCAGCCCTCTTAGTGAACGTCCTCTGAAACTCTGACCCTCCAAAGTTGCTCACCAGAGGAATTGAGTTCTGTTTGTAAAGCAGCTTTTGGTGTGTTTTGGCACTTGCAACCTGATGATATTGGATCGAGTTACTCTGTCTATGTGAATCCACAGAGCTCATATCAGTGGTGTTGTTCCCTTTGACTGCCAGAGGGCTCTGGTGACAGTCCTTAACGTTGTTCTGGACTTCTGCAGGTGCAAAGGCTCCTTCTTTCACTTCAGAGTTTTGAAGATTCTGCTCCAACTGCATCTTCTTTGACAGGACACTCTTAATGATACATGAGGCCATTTTGGTTTTTGTGGAGGTCTCGTCCAGGGAAATGGACTTCTGGAGCCTCTGCTTACTCTCTGCCCGAGTTGTCCTGTTCTCCGACTCCATCCCATGGGACTCCCGGTGAAAGGCAGCCGGGGTGCTGTGCTGACGCATGAACACGTCCCTGCGGTGGCTGACTGTACAGGGTGTGCGTCGGCCTTCATCTGTCACCTCGCCTTTGTCGCTGTCTTGTGATTCCGCCGTGTCCCGTCTCTTGAGTTGGATTTGCCTCTTGGGAACGGTTTTCGCCCCCCCTCTGTACACCTCCCCTTGGTTTTCCATAGCCACATCAATGCATTCGAAGCTGCTGGTTTCTAAGCATGCTGTTGTGCTTCGGATGTTAGCTGACCCAACCGAAGACAGCTGGAGGGAGATATCATCTTCTGACCAGTCGCTGACTGTAGACGTTTGGGTCGAGGACCTACAGCTGGAGCTGTAGACATCCAAGTAGTCTGTCTGGGGGCAGTAGTATTTGCTGAAGGCCAGGTCTCTGTCAGCCTCATAGAACTTGGTAGTCATGGTGGATGTCTCACCCCTGTGTTGTAGAGCTTTGTGGAGCCACCAGGTGCTTCTACAGGGTTTCTGAGAGAGCGGTCTGGATCTCCAGGCGTCTTCCTGGCTGTCCGTTGGCAAGCTCTGGGATCCGGGAGGGCTCTGTCATTGGTGTTGCTGCCCAGTTGCGAGGGAACACTCTGAATAACAACACGCTGGGATTCCTGACTGCAGATCCAGAGTGTCGAGATGCAGCTTGCAGGCACTTTTCTATTTCCGTCTCTGAGTGACAGCTCCGTCTGCTCCTCTCTGTAGCTAGCCTCTGTGCAGTCCAACTCCTCCCACCGCTCCTCCTGACCACCCTCCACGGTGTTAGGGTTAGGGTTACCCTCCATAGGGGTGTCTGCTAAGGAGTTTACTTTCAGTATCACAAATACTGGGACCCTCTCTGTGTTGTGGAAACCTCGTTTGGCTGTCTGCCAATGTATTCTCGTCCCTTGTCCAAGTTGAATTGATTTACCTTGGATCAAAAGAGTGTTACAGGTGCATCTGGGTTGAGGGGAGAAGGACCTCTCATTGGTGTCAGTATCAGTGAGGATAGCAGCCACTGTGCCACGGTTTTGTTGGATTAAGAAGTTTCATCTGATGTTTTATTTGACCCATCTGTACTCTTCCCCTCCTCTGTCAGGTTGGTAATACAGGGCTCAAACAGTAGAGCAGCATCAGTCATTTGAGATGAAGGTGGTATTAGTGGGCACAGACTAGAGGCTGGGGCTCAGGAGGCAGTGTTAACAGAGCTCAGACTAGAGGCTGGGGCTCAGGAGGCAGTGTTAACAGAGCTCAGACTAGAGGCTGGGGCTCAGGAGGCAGTGTTAGACAGAGCTCAGGACTAGAGGCTGGGGCTCAGGAGACAGTGTTAACAGAGCAGACAGAGGCTGGGGCTCAGAGGCTGGGGCTCAGACTAGAGGCTGGGGAGGCAGTGTTAACAGAGCTCAGACAGAGCAGTCAGACTAGAGGCTGGGGCTCAGGAGGCAGTGTTAACAGAGCTCAGACTAGACTAGAGAGCTGGGGCTCAGGAGGCAGTGTTAACAGAGCTCAGACTAGAGGCTGGGGCTCAGGAGGCAGTGTTAACAGAGCTCAGACTAGAGGCTGGGGCTCAGGAGGCAGTGTTAACAGAGCTCAGACTAGAGGCTGGGGCTCAGGAGGCAGTGTTAACAGAGCTCAGACTAGAGGCTGGGGCTCAGGAGGCAGTGTTAACAGAGCTCAGACTAGAGGCTGGGGCTCAGGAGGCAGTGTTAACAGAGCTCAGACTAGAGGCTGGGGCTCAGGAGACAGTGTTAACAGAGCTCAGACTAGAGGCTGGGGCTCAGGAGGCAGTGTTAACAGAGCTCAGACTAGAGGCTGGGGCTCAGGAGACAGTGTTAACAGAGCAGTGTTAACAGAGCTCAGACTAGAGGCTGGGGCTCAGGAGGCAGTGTTAACAGAGCTCAGACTAGAGGCTGGGGCTCAGGAGGCAGTGTTAACAGAGCTCAGACTAGAGGCTGGGGCTCAGGAGACAGTGTTAACAGAGCTCAGACTAGAGGCTGGGGCTCAGGAGGCTCAGGAGGCAGGAGGCAGTGTTAACAGAGCTCAGACTAGAGGCTGGGGCTCAGGAGACAGTGTTAACAGAGCTCAGACTAGAGGCTGGGGCTCAGGAGACAGTGTTAACAGAGCTCAGACTAGAGGCTGGGGGGCTAACAGAGGAGACAGTGTTAACAGAGCTCAGACTAGAGGCTGGGGCTCAGGAGACAGTGTTAACAGAGCACAGACTAGACTAGAGGCTGGGGCTCAGGAGACAGTGTTAACAGAGCACAGACTAGAGGCTGGGGCTCAGGAGGCAGTGTTAACAGAGCTCAGACTAGAGGCTGGGGCTCAGGAGGCAGTGTTAACAGAACAGAGCTCAGACTAGAGGTAGAGGCTGGGGCTCAGGAGACAGTGTTAACAGTTAACAGAGCTCAGACTAGAGGCTGGGGCTCAGGAGACAGTGTTAACAGAGCTCAGACTAGAGGCTGGGGCTCAGGAGGCAGTGTTAACAGAGCTCAGACTAGAGGCTGGGGCTCAGGAGGCAGTGTTAACAGAGCACAGACTAGAGGCTGGGGCTCAGGAGGCAGTGTTAACAGAGCACAGACTAGAAGCTGGGGCTCAGGAGGCAGTGTTAACAGAGCACAGACTAGAAGCTGGGGCTCAGGAGGCAGTGTTAACAGAGCACAGACTAGAGGCTGGGGCTCAGGAGACAGTGTTAACAGAGCTCAGACTAGAGGCTCAGTGTTAACAGAGCTCAGACTAGAGGCTGGGGCTCAGGGCAGTGTTAACAGAGCTCAGACTAGAGGCTGGGGCTCAGGAGGCAGTGTTAACAGAGCTCAGACTAGAGGCTCAGGAGGCAGTGTTAACAGAGGGCTCAGGAGGCAGTGTTAACAGAGCTCAGACTAGAGGCTGGGGCTCAGGAGGCAGTGTTAACAGAGCTCAGACTAGAGGCTGGGGCTCAGGAGACAGTGTTAACAGAGCTCAGACTAGAGGCTGGGGCTCAGGAGGCAGTGTTAACAGAGCTCAGACTCAGAGAGGCTGGGGCTCAGGAGGCAGGTTAACAGAGCTCAGACTAGAGGCAGTGTTAACAGAGCAGACTAGAGGCTAGTTAACAGAGCTCAGCTGGGGCTCAGGAGGCAGTGTTAGACAGAGCTCAGACTAACAGAGAGGCTGGGGCTCAGGAGGCAGTGTTAACAGAGCTCAGACTAGAGGCTGGGGCTCAGGAGGCAGTGTTAACAGAGCTCAGACTAGAGGCTGGGGCTCAGGAGGCAGTGTTAACAGAGCTCAGACTAGAGGCTGGGGCTCAGGAGGCAGTGTTAACAGAGCTCAGACAGAGCTCAGACTAACAGAGGTAGAGGCTGGGGCTCAGGAGGCAGTGTTAACAGAGCTCAGACTAGAGGCTGGGGCTCAGGAGGCAGTGTTAACAGAGCTCAGACTAGAGGCTGGGGCTCAGGAGGCAGTGTTAACAGAGCTCAGACTAGAGGCTGGGGCTCAGGAGGCAGTGTTAACAGAGCTCAGACTAGAGGCTGGGGCTCAGGAGGCAGTGTTAACAGAGCTCAGACTAGAGGCTGGGGCTCAGGAGGCAGTGTTAACAGAGCTCAGACTAGAGGTTGGGGCTCAGGAGGCAGTGTTAACAGAGCTCAGACTAGAGGCTGGGGCTCAGGAGGCAGTGTTAACAGAGCTCAGACTAGAGGCTGGGGCTCAGGAGGCAGTGTTAACAGAGCTCAGACTAGAGGCTGGGGCTCAGGAGGCAGTGTTAACAGAGCTCAGACTAGAGGCTGGGGCTCAGGAGGCAGTGTTAACAGAGCTCAGACTAGAGGCTGGGGCTCAGGAGGCAGTGTTAACAGAGCTCAGACTAGAGGCTGGGGCTCAGGAGGCAGTGTTAACAGAGCTCAGACTAGAGGCTGGGGCTCAGGAGGCAGTGTTAACAGAGCTCAGAGACTAGAGGCTGGGGCTCAGTGAGGCAGTGTTAACAGAGCTCAGACAGACTAGAGGCTGGGGCTCAGGAGGCAGTGTTAACAGAGCTCAGACTAGAGGCTGGGGCTCAGGAGGACAGCTGGGGCTTAACAGAGCTCAGACTAGAGGCTGGGGCTCAGGAGGCAGTGTTAACAGAGCTCAGACTAGAGGCTGGGGCTCAGGAGGCAGTGTTAACAGAGCACAGACTAGAAGCTGGGGCTCAGGAGGCAGTGTTAACAGAGCACAGACTAGAAGCTGGGGCTCAGGAGGCAGTGTTAACAGAGCACAGACTAGAAGCTGGGGCTCAGGAGGCAGTGTTAACAGAGCACAGACTAGAGGCTGGGGCTCAGGAGGCAGTGTTAACAGAGCTCAGACTAGAGGTTGGGGCTCAGGAGACAGTGTTAACAGAGCTCAGACTAGAGGCTGGGGCTCAGGAGACAGTGTTAACAGAGCTCAGACTAGAGGCTGGGGCTCAGGAGGCAGTGTTAACAGAGCTCAGACTAGAGGCTGGGGCTCAGAGCTCAGACTAACAGAGAGGCTGGGGCTCAGGAGGCAGTGTTAACAGAGCTCAGACTAGAGGCTGGGGCTCAGGAGGCAGTGTTAGACAGAGCTCAGGACAGTGTTAACAGAGCTCAGACTTGGGGCTCAGGAGGCAGTGTTAACAGAGCTCAGACAGAGGCTGGGGCTCAGACTAACAGAGCTCAGAGAGGCTGGGGCTCAGGAGACAGTGTGGGGCTAACAGAGCTCAGACTAGAGGCTGGGGCTCAGGAGGCAGTGTTAACAGAGCTCAGACTAGAGGCTGGGGCTCAGGAGGCAGTGTTAACAGAGCTCAGGAGACAGTGTTAACAGAGAGACTAGAGGCTGGGGCTCAGGAGACAGTGTTAACAGGGCTCAGGAGACAGTGTTAACAGAGCTCAGACTAGAGGCTGGGGCTCAGGAGACAGTGTTAACAGAGCACAGACTAGAAGCTGGGGCTCAGGAGACAGTGTTAACAGAGCTCAGACTGCCTTAGTTTGTATGATGGCAATTTACATGTACTCCAGAATGTTATGAAGAGTGATCAGATGTCCCAAGTCCCTCTTTGCCATGTAAATTAATTGAATCCCCCCCAAAAACATTTCCACTGAATTTCAGCCCTGCCACAAAAGGACCAGCTGACATTATGTCAGTGATTTTCTCGTTAACACAGGCGTGAGTGTTGACGAGGACAAGGCTGGAGATCACTCTGTCATGCTGCTTGAGTTCGAATAACAGACTGGAAGATTAAAAAGGAGGGCGATGCTTGGAATCATTGCTCTTCCTCTGCCAATCATGGTTACCTGCAAGGAAACACGTGCCGTCATCATTGTTTTGCACAACAAGGGCTTCACAGGCAAGGATATTGCCACCAGTAAGATTGCACCTAAATCAACCATTTATCAGATCATCAAGAACTTCAAGGAGAGCGGTTCAATTGCTGGACTTTCTTGGGCACCCAAGAAAGTCCAGCAAGCGCCAGGACCGTCTCCTAAAGCTTATTCAGCTGTGGGATCGGGGCACCACCAGTACAGAGCTCTCTCAGGAATGGCAGCAGGCAGGTGTGAGTGCATCTGCACGCACAGTGAGGCGAAGACTTTTGGAGGATGGCCTGGTGTCAAGAAGGGCAGCAAAGAAGCCACTTCTCTCCAGGAAAAACATCAGGGGCAGACTGATATTGGCCAGGATGCTCTTGAAAAAGAGATTTTAAATCTCAATGAGCCCTTCCTGGTTAAATAAAGGTTTAAGAATAAATAAATACATATTCTGCAAAAGGTACAGGGATTGGAATGCTGAGGACTGGGGTAAAGTAATTTTCTCTGATGAATCCCCTTTCCGGTTGTTTGGGGCATCTGGAAAAAAGCTTGTCTGGAGAAGACAAGGTGAGCGCTACCATCAGTCCTGTGTCATGCCAACAGTAAAGCATCCTGAGATAATTCATGTGTTGGGTTGCTTCTCAGCCAAGGGAGTAGACTCACTCACAATTTTGCCTAAGAACACAGCCATGAATAAAGAATGGTACCAACACATCCTCCAAGAGCAACTTCTCCCAATCATCCAGGAACAGTTTGGTGACAAACAATGCCTTTTCCAGCATGATGGAGCACCTTGACATAAGGCAAAAGTGATAACTAAGTGGCTCGGGGAACAAAACATTGATATTTTGGGTCCATGGCCAGGAAACTCCCCAGACCTTAAACTTGTGGTCAATCCTCAAGACGCGGGTGGACAAACAAAAAACCCACAAATTCTGACAAACTCCAAGCATCGATTATGCAAGAATGGGCTGCCATCTGTCAGGATGTGGCCCTGAAGTTAATTGACAGCATGCCAGGTTGGATTGCAGAGGTCTTGAAAAAGATGGGTCAACACTGCAAATATTGACTCTTTGTGTAACTTCATGTAATTGTCAATAAAAGCCTTTGACGCGTATGAAATGCTTGTAATTATACTTCACTATTCCATAGTAACATCTGACAAAAATATCTAAAGACACTGAAGCAGCAAAAATATTTGTGTCATTCTCAAAACTTTTGGCCACGACTGTATTTACACAGTTTTGAATCATGTTTTGTTTATCTAACTTTTGTATTTTATTTTTATGTAACAAATCTAAAAGTGCTGCATAGTATAAATTAAAATGTATCAAGGTATTTAACAGTAAATGTATAGCATCTCCATTATCTATGAAACCAAGTCTTGTGAAATTATTAGTTAGTTATTAGGTAAGTGGGATTCTGAAGTCCTACACATGCATCTGATCTGACTTGAAGGTATTCTCCCCTGACCGTGTGTTTGTAGCTGGCAGTGTCTGCGAAAGTGAGACCTGACACTTCCAGTAAGACATCTACAGTTACCTTGATGTGAGGTAGATGAAGCCCCCCCTTGTGTCTTGTCAGCTGTGAAGAGAAACACAACGTAATTCCTATGAACAGATCCTACAGCCCAGCCTGGAGAAAATTATTCACACATCAACCACCAGTCCAGTCAAATCCTCCTCCAACAAAACCTGAAACCAAAGAACCACAGGCCTTTATATGTCTAGACATCTCAAATACAACAAAAAAATAGAAATCATTAACTACATCAACCTTCTCCTCTTCACCATCTAAAATAAATGGTGGACTGGAGATGTCTCCAGATGACTGTCTCCAGGTGACTGTCTCCAGGTGACTGTCTCCAGATGACTGTCTGTGAGATGATAAATGGTTGACTGGATGACTGTCTGACCTTCGTTTCTCGTCTCTTGAGGTTTGGCCCTGGGCCCTGGGGCTATGTGGTCCTGGCCCAGCAGGAGCTGAGATGACGGCCTGGCAGTAAACTCTAAGTAGCAGGTGCTGGTTGGGTTGCGCTGGAGCTGAGCCTACCACTGGAATCCACATAGCATGGCCAGTTTACACACAGTCACAGGGCTGGCTAAATATAGCCTCTGCAGCCCTATAGCGCTATCATTGGGGGAGAGAGGGCTGTGGCCACTAAATGACTCCTCTAAATGGAATGGTTGAATGGTCATTTGATGATGGGGATACACTGTATGTACTACTAGGAGGAACCTATCATTTAGTTTATGTAATAGTTCATTTATATAGAAGGGCACATAGTAGGCACCTAACATGTACATGAACTTTGATAGCTATAGTATAAGTGTTTATACTTTAGAATGAAGATCACACCATTTTGAAAGTTTTGTCTTATTGACTATTGTTGCATCAGTGCTGTTGTGGGATCATGATTCAGCAGTTGAGAAATCCCCCCCGCCTGCCCGCCCGCCCCAGTGCCAAACCTCCCTGCTGGGCAAATGTGTCTGATGGGTCACTACCATGCCGACCATACCAAGAAGACAGGGATTAGACATTCTGGCAAATTTACCACCGTGGCAGTGCCAAATAGTTTGTTGGTATTGGAATAGGTTGCGTTTTAACGAGCTAACTGGTAAAGCTTGTGTGGTAACTACCCACTCTGCTAGATGTCTGTGGTGTGCAGAGCCCCGGTCCCTGCAGATCAGCAAGGATCAACTGGAACACTCCGGTGTTAACCCGTGTGTTTGTGTAAGGCTCAGTGGAGGCTGCTGAGGGGAGGACGGCTCATAATGACGTCTGGAACGGAGCGAATGGAATGGCATCAAACACCTGGAAACCATGGAAACCACATGTTTGATGTATTTGATACCATTCCACCTATTCCACTCCAGCAATTACCACGAGGCCGTTCTTCCCAATTAAGGTTGCCGCCAACCCTCCTGTGGTAAGGGTCTACCCAGTCTGGGGTGACTGTGGGGGTCTGGCCCTGTAGTGATGCACAGGATATGATTACTCTTCTTCACTCCTTATTAGATTGCATGCTTTCTCTCTTTTCTATGACTCTTCTAAACAAATAAAATGAGAAACAAATTGCATCAAATTATGCTGACCTGAGCAAATGGAAAGTGCAAGAAACCTAAAAACCCTACAGATCATAAATGTTTAGGCTTATACGGCAGGGTAGCCTAGTGGTTAGAGTGTTGGACTAGTAGCCGAAAGTTTTCAAGTTCAAATCCCCGAGCTGACAAGGTACAAATCTGTTGTTCTGCCCCTAAACAGGCAGTTAACCCACTGTTCCTAGGCCGTCATTGAAAATAAGAATTTGTTCTTAACTGACTTGCCTAGTAAAATAAAAGGTAAAATAAAATAAATAAATAGTTAAACTGTGCAATCATTGAAAACAAACACCCACACACACACATACAAACACACACGTGACCACTCACTCAGCAATAGCATGAAAGTGTCTCTATGCATGAAACAAGTGTATAGTATGTCCAGGTTATAGAGATAGACAGAGGACTCATCTTTGTATCTGTGCCATTATTATTGATGTATTTATCCATTATTTTACCAGGTAAGTTGACTGAGAAACACATTCTCATTTACAGCAACGACCTGGGGAATAGTTACAGGGGAGAGGAGGGGGAAGAAAGAGCCAATTGTAAGCTGGGGATGATTAGGTGACCGTGATGGTATGAGGGGCAACTTGGGAACTTATAGTGTATGTAGCATATGTGACAGCATGGGCACATAGCGTATGTGACAGCATGGGCATATAGCGTATGTGACAGCATGGGCATATGTGACAGCATGGGCACATAGCGTATGTGACAGCATGGGCATATAGCATATGTGACAGCATGGGCACATAGCGTATGTGACAGCATGGGCATATGTGACAGCATGGGCATATGTGACAGCATGGGCACATAGCGTATGTGACAGCATGGGCACATAGCGTATGTGACAGCATGGGCATATGTGACAGCATGGGCACATAGCGTATGTGACAGTATGGGCAGAGCCACTCAAATCAAATAAAAAATCAAATCACATTTTTTCTTCGTCATGTTCGTAAACAACATTGAAATGCTTACTTACGGGACCTTCCCAAGAAAGCAGAGTGAAAGAAAATAGAGACATAATATAAAAGTATAACAAGTAATAATAAAAGTATTAATAGATTCACAACGAGTAATGATAACCTGACTACATACACTGGGTACCAGTACTGAGTAATGATAACCTGACTACATACACTGGGTACCAGTACTGAGTAATGATAACCTGACTACATACACTGGGTAACAGTACTGAGTCGATGTGCAGAGGTACGAGGTAATTGAGGTAGATATGCACATATAACCAATCTTATGGCTTGGGGGGGCGAAAGCTGTTCAGTGTCCAGTTGGTTCCAGACTTGGTGAATCGGTACCGCTTGCCGTGCTGCAGCAGAGATAACAGTCTATGACTTGGGTGACTGGAGTCTTGGCCATTTTTAGGGCCTTCCTCTGACACCGCCTGGTATAGAGGTCCTGGATGGCAGGGAGTTCGTTCCCAATGACGAACTGGGCCTTACGCACTACCATCTGCAGCCCCTTGCGGTCGAATGCCGAGCAGTTCCCGTACAAAGCAGTGGAGCAGCCAGTCAAGATGCTGTCTATGGTGCAGCTGTAGAACTTTTTGAGGATCTGAAGGCCCGTGCCATTTCTCTTCAGCCTCCTGAGAGGGAAGAGGCCTTGTCGTACCCTCATCACGACTGCGTTGGTGTGTGTGGACCATGACAGATCCTTAGTGATGTCCTCCTCCACTACATCCCTGTCGATATGAATGTGGTGGACTCGCTCGGCCCTCTGTTTCCTGTAGTCCACGATCAGCTCCTTTGTCTTGCTGACGTTGAGGGAGAGGTTTTAGTCCTGGCACCATATTGCCAGGTCTCGGATTTCCTCCCTATAGGCTGCTTCATCGTCATCTGTGATCAAGCCTATCACTGTCGTGTAGTCTGCAAACTTAACGATGGTGTTAGAGAAGTGCTTGGCCACGCAGTCGTGGGTGAACAGGAAGTACAGGAGGGGACTGAGCATGCACCCCTGAGGGGCCCCCGTGTTGATGTTCAGAGTGACGAATGTGTTATTACCTACCCTCACCACCTGCGCGCGGGCATTCAGGAAGTCCAGGATCCAGTTGCAGAGGGAGGTGTTCGGTCCCAGGGTCCTTAGGTTAGTGATGAACTTGAAGGGCACTATGGTGTAGAACGCTGAGCTGTAGTCGATGACCAGTATGCTTACATAGGTGTTCCTTTTGTCTAGGTGGGAACGGGCACTGAGTGCAATAGAGATTGCGTCATCTGTTGGGACGGTATGCGAATTGGAGTGGGTCCAGGGTGTCTGGGATGATGGTGTTGATGTGAGACATGACCAGCCTTTCAAAGCATTTCATGGCTACAGATGTGAATGCTACAGGGCGATATTCATTTAAACAGGTTACCTTGGCGTTCTTGGGCACAAGGACTATGGTCATTTGCTTGAAACATGTAGGCATTACAGACTGGGTCAGGGAGATTTTGAAACTATAATTGAGTCTATCTCCATTTTAAAGTATTCAATTTTCTTATTCACAAATGACTGATGACTCGGTTGGACATGACTCCCACAGGGTCACCAGGAAGGATCAGCCAATGAAGTTGGACTACATTAAAATGGTGGAAGCCCTCAACGGCACTGCACATGCTAATAAGTTATTTCGGACACTGGAGTACTCTATCATTCTCTATGGTCCAGGCTGACAAAAATGCATACATGGCCAGTGGTGGAAAGAGTACCCAATTGTCATACTTGAGTAAAAGTAAAGATACCTTAGTATGTATTTATTTGTTTGTCTAACTAGGCAAGTCAGTTACGAACAAATTCTTATTTACAATGACGGCCTGTCCCAGCCAAACCCGGACGATGCTGGGCCAATTGTGCGCCGCCCCACGGGACTCCCAATCACGGTGGGATGTGATACAGCCTGGATTCGAACCAGGGACTGTAGTGACACCAGAGGCAGTAGGGATGACCAGGGATGTTTTCTGTGTCTGCCAGATCAGAGGCAGTAGGGATGAACAGGGATTTTCTCTTGATAAGTGTATGAATTGGACCATTTTCCTGTCCTGCTAGCCATTCAAAATGTAACGAGTACTTTTGGGTGTCAGGGAAAATGTATGGAGTAAAAAATATATTATTTTCTTTAGGAATGTAGTGAAGTAAAAGTTCACTAAGTGGACACAAATATATAGAAAAATAAAGTACAGATACCCCAAAATAACGACTTAAGTAGTACTTTAAATTAATTATTTTTACTTAATTAAGTACTTTACACAACTGTCCATGGCAAACATGTTGCAGTTGAGTTCATGTGCCACCTGTTGGTCAAACAGAGAGATGGCATCAGGATCACACTGTGGTTAATGCCATTGTTCTACATGCTGGATCTGATTGTAATTGACACATGGTTTTAATCATTTCTCTAGTTCACAAAATATCGCCTATATATTATTATTTTTAAGTATTCATTTTAGGAGTTTGTCCAGAAGGCCTATACAACCTGCACCACCAACATGCATCTGTCAAACTCAATAGCCTTAATGCTGTCATTTCAAATAGGCCTGCCCTGATCTTCCCAGGATATAAAACACGTAGTTCAAATCCTGTAATAATGTACATCTATAATATAGACGTTACATAGAATATCCACCAGAAGTTGCTTTTAGTTGAATGCTGTCTGGGGGCGCTGTCAAAACCCTCCCCATTCAAGATTTTCTCCACGGTACCAACAGGGAGAACCGCGTGTGTTTGTCTGACCAGGTTCCATTGAGTTGACGGCAACACATCACAGGGGGCGAATGAAGAGGGGCGTCGAAAAAATAGAGAATTCAAACTCAACATACCAGTCTTTGGGTTTGAGTTCATGGATCTGTGACGATTAGACTAGGAGTTGATTATTTCGCTGTTATTTTTAATGTTGTTAAAGGTGTAGGGTAACTGTCGGCGAAGATTTGAATCAGAATGCTGCTGGTCTGAAACAAAGGGGTCGGGACTCCGGCGTGTTGCAGTGGTAAAAGCAGGTTGAAAGGTAACATTTTAGTGGATACTAGCCTACAAGTCCAACATGTGACTAGCTTTGCACGTTGTCACTATTCCAACCTCTTTCCAGTATGCACTGTGGTACAGTCATGTGTAGAACAATTCTCAGAAATGTCCGATTGGTCACCATAACTTTCTAGTGTGGCGAGGTGAGTTGCCACGCGTGGTAGATTAGTTACAATTTATAAGCACGAATATAAACAATGTATCCGAACATGAGCATGCCTTGTGCAATACAGATGGTGAATGTGAGGTGCTCGCTTAAAAAAAAAATACATTTCTGTGCTGTAGGCTAGCTTACATATTTTTTTAATTTACCTAAGTGTAATAAACTGTTGTACAGTAAGCAATACGCTATAGTATCTGAAATCAATGAGTGCGCACATACAAGTAGGGCACACTAGGCTGGCTACCCTACTTAATAAAAACAACTGAACAAAATATGAGTAACGTTAGTCAGTTTGAGTGCATTATTTTGTTGCAAATCCAAATGATTTGGATACCATAACACATAAAATCATACAACAATTCAAGTGAAACCTGTCAGTTTGCCTTGATGATATAATTAATGTAGATCGGACAGGTATCTAATGTGTTTCTGCCGCACTGTTTGACGTTTCGTTCAGGGTGGACAGTGGCCACAACTCACCACTGACAAGATGGAGCGGGAGGAGCAGTGGTGGACGTGCCAACTCGCTGCAGACATCCACCAGTCTCTACGAATAAAGGTGAATGTCTCATTCTCTGATCGTTTTTATCCACAGAAAACATGGTGCTTAGTTGAATTTCACAAATACCATCAGAAAATGACGTGTGTGTATTTTATTTGCCAGTAGTGAGTTAATCTATTCCTGTACTACTTACTGTCTTTGATGCTGAGGTGTGAAATGTCACATGCCCCTCCTGAAGCTTGGGTCTAAACCATAAGGCTTGAGGTAGTTTCCCTGTCTGGTTAGCAGAAACTCTATCACAGCCTTGCTTACAATTGGCTGTGTTTAGACAGGCATCCCAGATCTTTTCACATCAGATCTGGGAAAAAAAAGATCAGATTTGCGCTGACTGTCTAAACGCAGCCATTTTATGTATTTCAATAAGACCAAGAGATGCGTTTATCTGACCCATGGTATCATTATATGTTGTAGTTCAGGATTTCCACGACCTATCAGGGATTGACACTTAATGGTCGTGAACAATAATAAAACCAAAGACGGCTTCAAATAGAGATGTATCGATCAGTCATCTTAAATTGTAATTAGTCAAATTGGCCGCGCTATTGTGTGCAAAATGCTGTCCAAATGAGCCGATGCAGCCAGCTGAGCTGAGAGAAGATCTGTGAAGTGGGTTAATGGGTGGAGGGGGTTCATTCAGGACAGACTGTAATTGTCTGTGTTGACTGGATTAGAGAGCACTGAGGACCTGACCACTCTACTCAGCCTGTTGGCTCTGTCTGGCTGTTTGTGTTTGTCTCCTGTTTATGGCACGGCTGTATATCATGCCCACTTCCTGTAGGAGCTGCTTGTGGAAGTGGAAGCTTTTTGGCTATATGTGGAGCGTTTGCTTTTATGCTAATTTAGGATATTGCTCTCTTGCCAAAGACTCAACATTGTTAGATCCAGGGGCGCATCTTTCACTGGGGACGTCCACATTCTGAAATTGCATTTTTTTTTGTGTGATACAAAATGAGGCAACAGTGTGCTTTAGGACCATGCGGACGCCTCCGAACGTCGAGTAGGCTGTTTGGAGTGTTTAACTGACTGGATTAAAAATAATTATGTCCCCCAACCCCAACTTCTAAAACCAAAGTTGCGCCCCTGGTTTGATCTGAAGTTCCTCTTGTCCTGCCTGTTACCCAGTAGCCAGATAATGGGGCTGAAGTGCAACGACAGATAAAGGGGCTGAAGTGATGTGTGACTTTATGCTGACATTACTTGGTCATCGTGAAGAAATGCAATCTCCAGAGCTTTGATGTTTACACTTTTCACCGTCCTTGTTCTAGTTTGAAACCATTTACAAGCTGGCAACTACTGGCGAGATCTGATTTTTATCAGCAGCTATTCAGAAGTAGAATTTGACAGGCTTCATGGAATAAATATTTTAGCAAATGGTTGCATTAGAGCTAAACCCAGGTGCCTTTTTTTCACAAGAATGTTTTTTCATGAGAGCTTTGATGCATCTCCAGGGTAACAGTATGATAAATTGCACAAGCCATTCTTTCCCACAGACCGTTGCTATGGAGGCCTCTCTACCTGTGTCCTCCGTGCTCACCAAAGGTTGTTGAATGTATTAATAGAGCTTCTCTGTGTAAAAAGCCACCGTTTACTGATGCCAGGTTGAATGCCTAGTTTGTTGCTGCACTTGTTAATTGCATTTTCACGATAATACAGTTCACAAGGTTGAAGTAAAACAATTGAAATTGAAAGTGGAACAATAATATTAGCGATGTTGAAGGAACAATTCATTAATGCATTCCATTTCACAAGAGTTTCCTGTAAGTGTGATGTCATCAAACCCTTCAGAATCTTTCAAAGTCGTATCACCCCACTGCCCCCGGGGGAAAATGAAATACTGACAATCTTGCACAGGAGAATGTTGACCCAATTTTGAACTGCATTTCAGAATAGGGTTGTGCCGATATCACAATAAATCCAATATCGTAATATATGACATTGAGGATATATCGTAATATATGACATTGAGGATATATCGTAATATATGACATTGAGGATATATCGTAATATATGACATTGAGGATATATCGTAATATATGACATTGAGGATATATCGTAATATATGACATTGAGGATATATCGTAATATGTGACATTGAGGATATATCGTAATATATGACATTGAGGATATATCGTAATATATGACATTGAGGATATATCGTAATATATGACATTGAGGATATATCGTAATATGTGACATTGAGGATATATCGTAATATGTGACATTGAGGATATATCGTAATATGTGACATTGAGGATATATCGTAATATGTGACATTGAGGATATATCGTAATATGTGACATTGAGGATATATCGTAATATGTGACATTGAGGATATATCGTAATATGTGACATTGACGATATATCGTAATATGTGACATTGAGGATATATCGTAATATGTGACATTGACGATATATCGTAATATGTGACATTGAGGATATATCGTAATATGTGACATTGACGATATATCGTAATATGTGACATTGACGATATATCGTAATATGTGACATTGACGATATATCGTAATATGTGACATTGACGATATATCGTAATATGTGACATTGACGATATATCGTAATATGTGACATTGACGATATATCGTAATATGTGACATTGACGATATATCGTAATATGTGACATTGACGATATATCGTAATATGTGACATTGACGATATATCGTAATATGTGACATTGACGATATATCGTAATATGTGACATTGACGATATATCGTAATATGTGACATTGACGATATATCGTAATATGTGACATTGAGGATATATCGTAATATGTGACATTGAGGATATATCGTAATATGTGACATTGAGGATATATCGTAATATGTGACATTGAGGATATATCGTAATATGTGACATTGAGGATATATCGTAATATGTGACATTGAGGATATATCGTAATATGTGACATTGAGGATATATCATTGAGGATAATATGTGACATTGAGGATATATCGTAATATGTGACATTGAGGATATATCGTAATATGTGACATTGAGGATATATCGTAATATGTGACATTGAGGATATATCGTAATATGTGACATTGAGGATATATCGTAATATGTGACATTGAGGCTATATCGTAATATGTGACATTGAGGCTATATCGTAATATGTGACATTGAGGCTATATCGTAATATGTGACATTGAGGCTATATCGTAATATGTGACATTGAGGATATATCGTAATATGTGACATTGAGGATATATCGTAATATGTGACATTGAGGATATATCGTAATATGTGACATTGAGGATATATCGTAATATGTGACATTGAGGATATATCGTAATATGTGACATTGAGGATATATCGTAATATGTGACATTGAGGATATATCGTAATATGTGACATTGAGGATATATCGTAATATGTGACATTGAGGATATATCGTAATATGTGACATTGAGGATATATCGTAATATGTGACATTGAGGATATGTGACATTGAGGATATATCGTAATATGTGACATTGAGGATATATCGTAATATGTGACATTGAGGATATATCGTAATATGTGACATTGAGGATATATCGTAATATGTGACATTGACGATATATCGTAATATGACATTGACAT
This sequence comes from Oncorhynchus keta, assembly GCF_023373465.1. Taxonomy (NCBI): domain Eukaryota; kingdom Metazoa; phylum Chordata; class Actinopteri; order Salmoniformes; family Salmonidae; genus Oncorhynchus; species Oncorhynchus keta. The sequence goes on from NC_068431.1 coordinate 9,908,263, forward strand.
TGACGATATATCGTAATATGTGACATTGAGGATATATCGTAATATGTGACATTGACGATATATCGTAATATGTGACGTAATATTGACGATATATCGTAATATGTGACATTGACGATATATCGTAATATGTGACATTGACATTGATATATCGTAATATGTGACATTGACGATATATCGTAATATGTGACATTGACGATATATCGTAATATGACATTGACGTAATATTGACGATATATCGTAATATGTGACATTGACGATATATCGTAATATGTGACATTGACGATATATCGTAATATGTGACATTGACGATATATCGTAATATGTGACATTGACGATATATCGTAATATGTGACATTGACGATATATCGTAATATGTGACATTGACGATATATCGTAATATGTGACATTGACGATATATCGTAATATGTGACATTGACGATATATCGTAATATGTGACATTGACGATATATCGTAATATGTGACATTGACGATATATCGTAATATGTGACATTGACGATATATGGCGTGGATATTGATTTAAGGCAGCCCCCCGCACCTCTCTGATTCAGAGGGGTTGGGTTAAATACAGAAGACACATTTCAGTTGAATACATTTAGTTGTATAACTGACTAGGTATCCCCCCTTTAATTTAGTTGGACAACTGACCAGGTATCCCCCCTTTCATTCAGTTGGACAACTGACTAGGTATCGCCCCTTTCATTCAGTTGGACAACTGACCAGGTATCCCCCTTTCATTCAGTTGGACAACTGACCAGGTATCCCCCCTTTCATTCAGTTGGACAACTGACCAGGTATCCCCCCTTTCCCTCAGCTGTACAACTGACCAGGTATCCCCCCTTTCATTCAGTTGGACAACTGACCAGGTATCCCCCCCTTTCATTCAGTTGGACAACTGACCAGGTATCCCCCTTTCAGTCAGTTGGACAACTGACCAGGTATCCCCCCCTTTCATTCAGTTGGACAACTGACCAGGTATCCCCCCCTTTCATTCAGTTGGACAACTGACCAGGTATCCCCCTTTCATTCAGTTGGACAACTGACCAGGTATCCCCCTTTCATTCAGTTGGACAACTGACCAGGTATCCCCCCTTTCATTCAGTTGGACAACTGACCAGGTATCCCCCCTTTCATTCAGTTGTACAACTGACCAGGTATCCCCCCTTTCCCTCAGCTGTACAACTGACCAGGTATCCCCCCTTTCATTCAGTTGGACAACTGACCAGGTATCCCCCTTTCATTCAGTTGGACAACTGACCAGGTATCCCCCCTTTCATTCAGTTGGACAACTGACCAGGTATCCCCCCTTTCCCTCAGCTGTACAACTGACCAGGTATCCCCCCTTTCATTCAGTTGGACAACTGACCAGGTATCCCCCCTTTCCCTCAGCTGTACAACTGACCAGGTATCCCCCCTTTCATTCAGTTGGACAACTGACCAGGTATCCCCCCTTTCCCTCAGCTGTACAACTGACCAGGTATCCCCCTTTCATTCAGTTGGACAACTGACCAGGTATCCCCCTTTCCCTCAGCTGTACAACTGACCAGGTATCCCCCCTTTCATTCAGTTGGACAACTGACCAGGTATCCCTCCTTTCATTCAGTTGGACAACTGACCAGGTATCCCCCCTTTCCCTCAGCTGTACAACTGACCAGGTATCCCCCCTTTCATTCAGTTGGACAACTGACCAGGTATCCCCCCTTTCATTCAGTTGGACAACTGACCAGGTATCCCCCCTTTCATTCAGTTGGACAACTGACCAGGTATCCCCCCTTTCATTCAGCTGTACAACTGACCAGGTATCCCCCCTTTCATTCAGTTGGACAACTGACCAGGTACCCCCTTTCATTCAGCTGTACAACTGACCAGGTATCCCCCCTTTCATTCAGTTGGACAACTGACCAGGTATCCCCCCTTTCATTCAGCTGGACAACTGACCAGGTATCCCCCCTTACATTCAGCTGGACAACTGACCAGGTATCCCCCCTTACATTCAGCTGGACAACTGACCAGGTATCCCCCCTTACATTCAGTTGTACAACTGACCAGGTATCCCCCCTTTCATTCAGCTGGACAACTGACCAGGTATCCCCCCTTACATTCAGTTGTACAACTGACCAGGTATCCCCCCTTACATTCAGCTGGACAACTGACCAGGTATCCCCCCTTTCATTCAGTTGGACAACTGACCAGGTATCCCCCCTTACATTCATTGTTGGTTAAGGGCTTGTAAGTAAGCATTTCACTAAGGTTGTATTCGGCGCATGTGACAAATAACATTTCATTTTATTTTTATGAATAAAAACAGTGCAGTTTTATCAGTTAGGATGTGTCAACTTGTTGAAAAATGGATCTACATGTATTAATTAGGCCTTGTTTCTTCGGCATACAAATCATATTTTATTGGTAGCGTGAACATCGCAGGTGCAGCGAAATGCTTATGTTTCTAGCTCCAACAGTGCAGTAATACCTACCAATACACACAAATCTCCCAAAATAAAAATTAAGAAATATCAGAACTAATATTACATACTAAGATTATTGAGAATGTGACTATAATATTGTAAATAAGATGACAAATTTCACAGTCTAGAATTATCTAGTCATTAATGGTGCAAAACAATTGATATCGGATATCTGAATTAGCATATTCTACGATATGCTATTTGAATTAGCATATCGTAGAAGAGGTCTCCTCAAATAACGCTCAACCCTAGAAGATAGGAGAACGTTGACCCAATTGGATCTGCTTGTTGCAGAATATCAAGACCATGCTTTCAGCTGATCAAGAAACAGCTGTAGAGTTCCCTAAATTAAAGCCGTGCTCTACAAAAGGCTGTGTTCAGAGGGTCAGGCCCAAGCCCCCTCCCTCACCCCCAGGGAGACAGATGGCTGTGAGACATGTGGCCTGGCTGGCTGGGCTTGCATAACCATGGGAGACTCCCTGGTTCCCACAGCAGACTTCTTGAATATGAGCTACGTATAGATGGGAGAGATGTCTGGAAGAGTTGGATCCTCGGTGTCTGCCTTTGCCTAGCAACAGGGACCTTGCCAGACACAGAATTAAATAGAGATGTCAATGGGGCAGCAGCGTAGCCTAGTGGTTAGAGCGTTGGACTAGTAACCGGAAGGTTGCGAGTTCAAACCCCCGAGCTGACAAGGTCTGTCGTTCTGCCCCTGAACAGGCAGTTAACCCACTGTTCCCAGGCCGTCATTGAAAATAAGAATTTGTTCTTAACTGGTTAAATAAAGGTAAAATAAAAAAATTTAAAAAAATTCCAGGTCTGAATTAGGATACGTTGTTCACATGGATGTCTGTGGGATGCATATTTTTAAATGAACCATAACATATTTAAAGGTTAGTGGGTTATTTTTTTCCCTCCAACATTAATGTTAACCATTTTCGTGAAGAGTTTTATAGCTGGCGACGGGTCTGGAAGGCATGGGAGAAACAAGTCGCTTAGTTCCAAAAAAATATAAAACCAATTCATAATATATTGAGTTATCTTTTAGGCCCATGGTCCAGAATGGGTTGCAATTTCTTGTCAGTGGAGCCTTGGCACATGCTCTTAAGGTCACCTGTGATACAAGTCAGAATTTGACGTCTGTCCGTGTCTGGGGACGTCTGGAGATGAAGTGGAAACCGGCCACTAGGGGGCAACAGTGAGCTCTGTTACCTTCCAGTAGGTTGTGGTTTTGCCAGGGCTTTGTGGAAAGGGATGATGGTTGGGCTGCTTCTGATTCCAAAGGTTGTATGTTTGAATCCAGCGAAAGAAAGTTTAAAAAAAAAAAAATGGTTTGTTTTTAAGCCTATCAAGCCTATCCCAAACCTTTGCCTTTAAATGTTCAGATTTAATGCCTAAACTTAACCTTAACAATGTGGAGTTAATGCCTAACCTTAAACACTTTGAAATTTGATGTTTGAAACAAATTTGAAATTTGACGTTTGAGAAACATGGACGAATGTCTAAATCTGACGTGAGACTGTGAGAGCTCTCTCTCATTTGTCTTGTCTCCTCTCCTCAGGAGCTGAAGTTGCCTACCTACAAGGCCCACTCTCCTCAGATCAGGATGCGGCGTTACTTTGCTGACCTGCTGGCTGTCCTCAGTAACCGCTACCAGCTGTGCCCAGTGGCTCGCCACCTGGCCGTCTACTTCCTGGACTTGTTTATGGACCACTACGACGTGGCAGTCCGCCAGCTCTACGTCATCGCCCTCTCCTGTCTCCTCCTAGCCAGTAAGTAAACGGCAACACAGTCGATCCGGTAAAGACGGAGCAGCAGTGAGACGACCCTCTAGAACATGTCATCTCATAGTGACTGAAGTACTTCACTTATAATGTCCTTCCTTTACAAGGACAGATAGATGTATGTTGTTTGTTCTTGTACAGAAAGTTGCATTTTCAACTACACCTGTATATATGTTTTTGAATCATAATTGATGTGAAAAAGTAAAGTGGGGATAGTGGAGCAAGCCTGTTGACTGCGTGGTTAGTCTGAGGCGCTGTGTTTAGTGTGTAAGAGCCTCTGCCTCCCCCAGACCTCTGTCAGTCACCAAGGGAACCTATCACATGTAAAAACCAGTAGGCCTGCGTTACCCACAACCCTGGCCTGCGTTACCCACAACCCTGGCCTGCGTTACCCTCAACCTTGGCCTGCGTTACCCACAACCTTGGCCTGCGTTACCCACAACCCTGGCCTGCGTTACCACAACCCTGGCCCGTTACCCACAACCTACCCACAACCCTGGCCTCACAACCCTGGCCTGCGTTACCCACAACCCTGGCCTGCGTTAACAACCCTGGCCTGCGTTACCCACAAGTAGGCCTGGCCGTTACCCACAACCCTGGCCTGCGTTACCCACAACCCTGGCCTGCGTTACCCACAACCCTGGCCTGCGTTACCCACAACCCTGGCCTGCGTTACCCACAACCCTGGCCTGCGTTACCCACAACCCTGGCCTGCGTTACCCACAACCCTGGCCTGCGTTACCCACAACCCTGGCCTGCGTTACCCACAACCCTGGCCTGCGTTACCCACAACCCTGGCCTGCGTTACCCACAACCCTGGCCTGCGTTACCCACAACCCTGGCCTGCGTTACCCACAACCCTGGCCTGCGTTACCCACAACCCTGGCCTGCGTTACCCACAACCCTGGCCTGCGTTACCCACAACCCTGGCCTGCGTTACCCACAACCCTGGCCTGCGTAGTAATTAAAGTTGTTGAACAGAACAATCACAATGGTGACTTCTAGAGAATAGATGTAGGCCTGACTAACGGAACGGTTGCCGTGGACAGGGTTGCCATGGACAGGGTTGCCGTGGACATTGACAACATTAGTGTTTTAGATTGAGAGGTCTCATTGTTTAGGGCTGTTTCTGCCTTCTGGTGTGGAACAATGATTACCCCTGCACCTCTCTGAGAGAGGAAGGGCTGCAGGGATGATTTTGCTAACAGAAAAGTGTTAATAAGTACTGCTGGGCCTTTTCAGTGAATGTTGCTGGGGTGAATATATGCATGAATATTTAATGACTTAAAAAAATGAAAAGTGGGGTAATTATTTGCCCCCTTCTCAAACACACATACCCTCCATTGATCTGTTGAAAGGGCCTCTCCCTGAGTGCCCAGGACTGGTCTCCAGAGGTCAGGGCTTCTGCATTGTTAGAGCATCTGACTCTAGGGGGATATGCATGATGAGGATTTCGCTGTGACCAGTGAAAGGGAAGATGGAGGTGTGTGTGTTATGAATGATGCATCTTATAAGCAGTCTTTTGAGCACATTCAGTATTTTCTCACACGACCCATAACATGTGTTTGATTTTTGACTCACAATAACACTGTTTCCCATCCAGGTAAGTTTGAGGAGAAGGAGGACTGTGTGCCAAAGCTGGAGCAGCTCAACTCTCTGGGCTTCATGTGTAGTCTGAACCTGTCACTGACCAAGAAGGATCTGGTCAAGATGGAGCTGCTTCTCTTAGAGACGTTTGGCTGGAACCTGTGTATGCCCACGCCTGCACACTTCATAGACTACTACCTCCATGCTGCTGTACAGGACGGAGACCTGCACAACGGCTGGCCTCTCTCCTCCCTCAACAAGACCAGAGCCTTCATGGACAAATACACACACTACTTCCTGGAAGTCTCACTGCAAGGTGAGGAGGAGATTAGGAGTGGAAGTTCATAGTGACAGCAGTGGGTGGTTTAATGGGCAAGACAGATTTCCTCTTTAGTGGGGCCATCCGTTGCTGAGTAAATGTAACTGATGGTCAGTGTCTGTGTGTCCCAGACCATGCCTTCCTGGGCTTCCGGCCGTCCCAGGTGACGGCAGCTTGCATCGCGGCGTCCCGCATCTGTCTCCAGATCACCCCCAGCTGGACCACCGTCCTCCGCCTGCTCACCGGATACTCCTGGGACCACCTCACCCAGTGCATAAAGCTGATGCTGCTGTAATACTGCTTTACATAACGTGCTGCACACCCACATTAATCTGACCACAAACCAAGCTGACGGCCATCTGCCTAGACTTCGTTTATCGTCGGCCTGAAAGTCAGCAGTTTTTATGTTTGTGTTGTGTTGTTCCCATGTATGCACTTTTCCTTCATGTTGTGGTGGGTTAATGCAAGGTTAATATTCTACAGCTTTCTCATACTGTCAATACCATTGACCCGTAGTTATTTCCTCTGTATATTGATGTTTATGTCCATCAGCTAAAGGTCGTCAAGTAATGATTTGCACTCTTTTCCTCCCTGTAGTGCCCATGATAACGATGTGAAACAGGCCAACAAATCCAAGTCCAACTCTTCATCTGTCCAGAGCCCTCTCCAACCCCAGGCCCATCCCTCACCCTCCACAGTCTCCTGCTCCACCCTGATGCAACCCTCTTCTGGCTCCCAGCAGATGCTCTTCCAGACAGGCGGCTACCAGCAGCACCTCACCCAGCACTCCACTTCCGTTTCCCAGATGCACATGCTAGGTGAGTCCCAGGCTCTGGGCCCTATTGGGTCTCGGGACTACCTCCAGTCCCACCAGACAGGGCTCCTCTCAGGCTCGGTTTCTCAGGGAACCTTCCCCCCTTTCCCCAGCCTGACCTCAGGACTGGGCTCCTCCCTGCCCCTCCAGGGACCCATCTCCATGCAAGTGGTCCTTGCTGCAGAGCCCCGTCACTGTCTCGGCCTGTCCTATGGGGGAGGCTACCTGGGCTCCCATCACGCCTTCACAGCAGACTGCTTCGACAGGTGACGCCAGGAGAGGGAGGATGAACTGAACCTGGGTCAGTCAGTGTCCTCCACCTGTCCTGCCTCCCTGTCCTCCTCCACCTGTCCTGACCTCATCCAACAAGGACGAAGCAAACCAAAAGCATTGACCTAACAAAGGTCCTAACTATTTGAAGTGACACAATATTTGTGATGAGGTGTTTACATACAGTATGTTCTGTTCCTTTCACACGACTGCTTGATCTATACTGAGAGACTGTGAGGCTGGTTTGACCACTGTGATTCTGATATGAACAGTGGTTGTGTGGAGCCCCTGCTTCCACACCATTTCTCTCAATGTGGGACATCTGTTTTTTTTTATACTACTATCTTTCAATGCTGCTGACAAAACGATGGCTTTATGATCATGCAAGTGGTCTGTCCTTGGTATTGTTTACATCCGTGGTTCTCAAACCTCTCCTCAGGGACCGCCAGACATTTCACTATTTTGTTGTAGCTCTGAACTAGCTCCCCTGATTTACCTATTCAAGGGCTTGAGGATTAGTTGACAAGTTGAATCAGGTGTTAGCTCTAGAATAAATAAAATGCCTGGAACGGCTGGGGGTCCCTGAGGAGAGGTTGGAGGACCACTGGTTTACATGAACAATACCATATATCAGGGTGCTTGACGGATTACTTGGGGGGGGGGGGTTGACACAGCTGTGTCAATTAATTCATGTTTTAATGTTTAACTTGTACTGGTTAAAGACGTGTGTGTTGTTGGAGAGATGTCTCACTGAGATTTCTGATATATTCTTTGTCCTTGGCTGCTGTTTTATTTAACCTTTTATTTAATTAGGCAAGTCAGTTAAGAGCAAATTCTTATTTACAATGACGGCCTACCCCCGGACGAAGCTGCGCCAATTGTGCGCCGCCCTATGGGACGGCCGGATGTGATACAGCCTGGATTCGAACCAGGGACTGTAGTGATGCCTCTGGCACTGAAATGCAGTGCCTTAGACCGCTGTACCACTCGGGAGAAGACTCAGTCTTGTTTTTCTGTTCTGGTGCCTCTGCAGGCATGGAGCCATGATGTCCAGAGGAACAGACACATCTGTCCTCTCAGCAAATCAAACCACAGGGGAGGAAGTGATACTTTACTAGCTAGTCTCCGGGGGGGTACCTGCCTGGTACCATTTAATATGTGTGTCTTTGACTGAAACCCATGCCAGTCACACAGCCCTCTCTGGAACGGCTTCTGCTGCTCTCATTGTCACAAACACCTTGAGCAGTTAATGAAGCCATGAAAATGTTGCTGCACGGGATATCTTGTAGCATCCATCATCTATGTTCTGTATTACTGCTCTGTTGGAGATAGAAACACGAGTATCACGCTGCACAGGATATCTTGTAGCATCCATCATCTATGTTCTGTATTACTGCTCTGTTGGAGATAGAAACACGAGCATCACGCTGCACAGGATATCTTGTAGCATCTATGTTCTGTATTACTGCTCTGTTGGAGATAGAAACACGAGCATCACGCTGCACAGGATATCTTGTAGCATCTATGTTCTGTATTACTGCTCTGTTGGAGATAGAAACACGAGTATCACGCTGCACAGGATATCTTGTAGCATCCATCATCTATGTTCTGTATTACTGCTCTGTTGGAGATAGAAACACGAGCATCACGCTGCACAGGATATCTTGTAGCATCTATGTTCTGTATTACTGCTCTGTTGGAGATAGAAACACGAGCATCACGCTGCACAGGATATCTTGTAGCATCTATGTTCTGTATTACTGCTCTGTTGGAGATAGAAACACGAGTATCACGCTGCACAGGATATCTTGTAGCATCCATCATCTATGTTCTGTATTACTGCTCTGTTGGAGATAGAAACACGAGCATCACGCTGCACAGGATATCTTGTAGCATCTATGTTCTGTATTACTGCTCTGTTGGAGATAGAAACACGAGCATCACGCTGCACAGGATATCTTGTAGCATCTATGTTCTGTATTACTGCTCTGTTGGAGATAGAAACACGAGCATCACGCTGCACAGGATATCTTGTAGCATCTATGTTCTGTATTACTGCTCTGTTGGAGATAGAAACACGAGTATCACGCTGCACGGGATATCTTGTAGCATCCATCATCTATGTTCTGTATTACTGCTCTGTTGGAGATAGAAACACGAGTATCACGCTGCACCCACGGTAACATCTACAAATCTGTGTGAATGTGACCAATAAACTTTGATTAGCACATACAACTACTGATGTCCTACCTTGGTCACTCTCCAGGGTTGTCGTGTTATTACAACAAACCTGCTGGAAAATTCACCTTGCTGGGTCAGATGGATGGAGTTGCCACCAAACACCAGATTCTATAAAATGAGTAAAAATATAGTTGACCATAAGATGTTTTGTGATTATTGGTTACCTTGGATACGACCCATTGAATGTCAGTAGGAATATCTCCGACAATTGAAGAACAGAAGTAAAAAATAACAAAGTTTTACTTTTTTCTTTGAAGCTTACATGGAATATTGCCGCGTTCACATGCTAGTCGGAATAAGGGAACTCTTGACATTTCTGCACGTGTATAACTACAACCAGTTAGCAAGTGGGAAATGTCAGAGTTTCCCAATCCCGACTAGCATGTGAACGCGACGTTTGTATGGTGAGTCATGGCGCTGTCATTTAGTGACGTCTAAGTCCAGGCAGGCCAGACATGCTGTTACCATTTAGCCAAGGACACGTGGGTCCAGTGTCCGTGTCCCAGGCTTGATGGGGTGAGACGTTTTTGTTTTTATAGAGTATTAAATATTTTCCACTGATCACATCCTGACCACAATGTCTGTCTGCTTCCACTACTGTTGACAAATGGCACGAAGGACCCACAGGCCTCTAGTTTAGTGGGTCTCAGATAACAAAACCATTCTTCTGCGTACCTTAACTTTGTCCTACCTCAATATATAGTGCAGCGCTTGTTTTATCATTAGACCAAATGTTTGTACATTTATATTTGATGTACCGTACATTTTTATCTTGTTTTTTCATAAATTTTTTTACTGTGTTTTGTTAGAATAGATGAGTTCAATGCACCATCAAAGACCAATGTACTGTATCTTGTGTGATCTGTAGCCTAACGGTTGGTCATTTGAGATAAGACTACTTTCAATCACACCGCCATCTAATGTTTTAAAGGTTATTTTATTTGATTTTTCGTTAATGTTTATTAGTACTTGTGTTTTTAACTGCTTGAAGACAGTGGATTTCTTTACCTTTAAATGAAAAGGTTGTACATCGTAACCACCTCGTAGCCTCAACACTTGAAATCCAAGTGGCCCGACTACATCTACTTCGATGGTACAATGATTACAGCAGGAGAAGCACATCGGGGAAGGGAATCAAAAAAGAGTGTTTACTCTGTCAAATGAGGTGCAAATAAAACCCCAAAATAAATCCAGTCTGGCAGTATCGTTCCTCCACCCTTTGTTTTTGGTCTTTGTTGAGAATATCCGTAGCTAGAGGTATCGCAAGCCTCTCTGAAGTCGATTAGCATACCCCAAGGGGAATAGTTTAATATGAATGTCTCAACTCATTGCACATGAAAAGGTCTTCCATGGAGTGAGAGGAGGGGGCTCTACCAATTAGCTCCACCCTCTAGATCAGTAACCTCACCCCGGTCTCTCCTGACGCTCCCTCCCGTCCTCTACAGACCTCAAGACAATGGAGGAGATTCCTATCCCTCATGTTTACCCTCCCTTTGCCACTAAACAAATGAAGTCAAGACACTGGAGACTATCGGTACTGTTGGTGTAACAGGGATTTGTATCTCGCAATGAAAAGACCAATGTGATTAAGGGTAAAGAAGAAACGGTTTGTGTGAAGAATCATTGCAGATGAAGAATTATGAAAACATGTTGAGATACAAACCACAACAGAAAGACACAATGAGGAAGTAGAAGTAATGCACAGGATGTCCTGTGTATAGAGATAGTCAGTTCAAGGGTCTTTTTAGTGGAGTTTTGGTTAAACTCCAACAGGAATTAAATTCAGGAACAATGCATAGACTTTGCCTGTCGGTTGTACGACGAAAGACCGATATACGATAAAGGCAGCTGTTTTTCCCTGGTAATTTTCAAAGCCTTTCTGAGAGGTTTTTATTTTTTATTTTTTTATTTCACCTTTATTTAACCAGGTAGGCTAGTTGAGAACACCTTTATTTAACCAGGTAGGCTAGTTGAGAACACCTTTATTTAACCAGGTAGGCTAGTTGAGAACACCTTTATTTAACCAGGTAGGCTAGTTGAGAACACCTTTATTTAACCAGGTAGGCTAGTTGAGAACACCTTTATTTAACCAGGTAGGCTAGTTGAGAACACCTTTATTTAACCAGGTAGGCTAGTTGAGAACACCTTTATTTAACCAGGTAGGCTAGTTGAGAACAAGTTCTCATTTACAACATCATCCTTGGTGGCCTGTATTCCTTCACCACCGTTTCCATGCTTGGGGGATCCCGAGTGGCGCAGTGGTCTAAGGCACTGCATCTCAGTGCATGAGGCATTACTACAGACCCTGGTTCGATTCCAGGCTGTATCACAACCAGCAGTGATTGGGAGTCCCATAAGGCAGTGCACAATTGGCCCAGCATCGTGCGGATTAGTTTTTGGATCGGAGTAGTTGGAAAATAACAATTTGTTCTTAACTGACTTGCCTAGTTAAATAAAGGTTAAATAAAAAATAAGAGTCTTCTAATTTCAGTTGATCACTGATGATAGGAAAGTGAGTGAGAGGTTATAGTAACGCCCTTCTTTGGACAGCTTGGTAGGGGGTACTGAAGTGGGGACGCTGGGGTGGGCAAGGGGGGTTGGGTAATGGATCATTCTCGCTAGCTTTGTTTACAAAGCAGGGTGGGGGAAGGGGTTGGCTAGCATAGTCCTCAGCTTACCCAGGGGCACTCACTCACCCGAGACATCCTCTTCTCTGCCTAGCCTTTTATTGTGTCTATCCCAGAGAGCTTAACAGCTAAATAAGAATGAGGCACAAACCTATCGATTGCTTGTTAATGTTTAATACTAAAACTCAACAATGTACATCTGTCATAGTGGAATGAGAATCAAACTCGTTTCTACACACTGTTTATTCTTGATGTTATAGGGTTTGAACATTTCTAGCGAATCTTGATAAAGACTTATTTCAACCTTTCAAATAGTCTAAAGTTACTACTACTGTATATTTTGTATTGTGTTTAAAGACAGATTCCCCCCCCAGTGGTTGTCCCAGGATAAACGTAGTGACATTTGGCAAGACTGAGGTTTTCCCCCGTGCCCGATATACATGGCAAATGTCATCAAGCGTAAGAAAGACATTAAGACAAAGGCAACACGTTGGCCAGTGCAGTCTCCGTTTATTGACTCATTATTCAATTAGAGTTGTTGTTAATAACACCGACACAATATCTTTAGATCTTCTTGCTGGTTCTTTTCAACACGACCGAGCCCACTGTAGAGGTCTAAACAGGGGAGAAAAGACGTTAAACATCACTTGGAACTGCCCAAACTTATTTATCATCTCTCCTAATATACACCATCTTCTGCCAAAGTGACACTTTTACCTCAATCAGTTTTCCTCCGCTGATTTCAGATGTGTGGTGGTATTTGGGGAATTTCGTGTTCAGCTTGCCCCCCTCCATTGTAACAGTGGCCTGACACAAAAATGCTTTTTATTAATACTGTCATTTATTCAACAAACAGCCTCAGTATGTTTCATCTAGATGTCATAGATCATGTCGTGCTTCGAAACCTGCATTGCTTGCTGTTGGGGGTTTTAGGCTGGGTTTCTGTACAGCACTTTGAGATATCAGCTGATGTACGAAGGGCTTTATAAATACATTTGATTTGATATAATACATGCATCCAAGTTCCCCTAGACATAGATTTATTTTGACGTTTAGCAGACGCTCTTATCCAGAGTAACTCACAAAAGCAATTAGGGTTAAGTGCCTTGCTCAAAAGCACATCAACATATTTTTTCACCTAGTCAACTCAGGTAGTCAAACCAGCAACCTTTCAGTTACTGTCAAAAAGCGCTTAACTGCTAGGCTACCTGATCTTCGCTTTGCTATTCAAACCCTCCAAAACATATAAAATATTATATTATTATATTAAAACATTATACAAACTCGCTTCCAGATTTCATGTGAATTTGAATGTCAATATACACATTATAACTGTCTCTCTTGTCCGAATGTCATCTATCTCTACGGCTATTGACCCTGACTACTGACTATATTGACTATATGAGACTTGAGTCGGAAATACTACAGCAGCTTACACAACGGGCACAAAACTCCCTAATTTCTGATCTAGAGATGTTTACCTTGAACTTTTTCCCACCGATGGTCTCCATGTCACATTCCTGGTCAATCACAAACGTGTTGGTGACGCTCTTGTTTGTGGGATAGAGCTGGGACCATGAGAACTCATTGCCGTTCTGCACCACCTCAGTGATGAGTTTGTAGTCGCGACCCTTCTCAATGATGTCATCAGGGATGCCTTGGATTACAAGAAAATATATAGTTAGACTTGGGGTAATGAGGCTATTTTGAATCATGTGTGTTTTGAATCACATACTATCATATGTGTGAGTACAGATTGAGTACTGTCATTTTTCTACACTGACGCTGCTAATCACCAATGAATGTGAATACATCCCTTTCAATACATTGTATAATCCAAGTTAATTCAAGATGTCAAAACAAACAGTTTTTTTTTATAGGCTCTAGGCTAGTAAGCTTGAGTAAATGCCTCACCAACGAGCTTGCAGAATTCTTCGTATCCCTCCTGGGTCTCAGTTTCCCACTTTCCAGCGAAGGCCATGGTGTACGGAGAGTTGATGGGTTGAGCGAGAGGTGAGCGAAAAATCAATTCCAAGGCAGGCAGGGAAGCATAAGATACTGAGTGACAACCTGTCCCTCTTTAAATACACACACAGTCACCATCTCCACCCATCTCTCATGACACTTTTTGGTACAGCACTACCATAACTACACCATAAACATTTATGGTGCCGTCTGAGTAATATGGCGAGTCATCAGAGCTGGTGACCATGGGGTCACTCACCTTTCCACATAGTATAGTAGCCTACGGTGAAATACCCATTGCACTGAATGTTAAGCCCTTAAACAACACAACCAGACGTGAACCCGACTGAATAGATTTCACTTTCAACCATATGTCAATACTACATCAAATGGCAGCATTGAGGTCCAAAATCCCTCAAAAAAGTGGACAAGATTGTACCGTACAAGTCCTTTTTTAATTTGTTAGTAAAGGATGAATCACATTGAGCGTTTACCGACTGCTTCAGTCTAGGCCCCTAAGGCTGCCTTACATAGAAACGGGCTCTCTGAATCAACCACCATTTTGTCTTGCCTGTTTAGTTCTCCTCTGTCACCGGGAGTGTTGTTGTAGCCCCCTATGGACAGCCACAGAGGTGTACTGTGCATTTTACACTCTTGACAACAAAAAAAAAGGGCCTGCAAAGCTGTGATGAGTCTAGATCTGGGACTTGGCAGTACACAAGGTCAGCTCGTGTAAGGACAGTAAGCTCTTTAGATCAACAGCCACAACACCAGGGATGATCTCCTGGTGGACAGTGAGTTGAAGCACATGGGAAAGCACACCTAACCTCAGACCTTTTCCAAAAAAATGCACACACCAATGTAATTCAGTGTTCCACTACTCAGATGCTACTCAGAGTAAGTATGTCTTAACACACACACACACACACACACACACACACACACACACACACACAGTGTGTTTCAGAATTCTAAAGGCGTTTTTGAGGAAGCAACACATACTCCAGGCCATTTGACCCTTAAGTGACAGGGGTAAAACCCATTGCTCATCATATCTCTACTGGTGTATATGCCTTTTCAAAATACAAACAACAAGATTGTTGCTTTCTGCCCTTGTTTTTGGATCATTCCTGGATTTATGCTCTAATATATATATATAGTTTTTAAATGCTCATTTGAAATGCTTACAACAGTGAGACGAAGTCATCCCTATGTCTATTCGGGTATCAGTTACTCATTGACTGTGTCACCTTTGATTTCATGACTTGAGTCGTTGTTGTACTATGCCATGAGAAACATAAACCTCTTTCATGATTGTATGCTCAACAGTGTCCTTCAGCGCTGAGCCAAATCATTTTATTCCCATCTCAAGGTTGAATCAGTTTGAAGAACGTAAAACACAGTGAAACATCAACTTTTATAGTGCACCATACTAATTCAAAGTACAACTTTACCAATGACTTCCGAGTGGCGCAGCGGTCTAAGGCACTGCATCTCAGTGCTAGAGGTGTCACTACACACCCTGGTTCAATCCTGGGCTGTATCACAACCGGCTGTGTATTAGGAGTCCCATAGGGTGGGTGCACGATTGGCCCAGTGTCGTTAGGGGAGGGTTTGGCTGGGGTAGTCTGTCATTGTAAAATAAGAATGTGTTCTTAACTGACTTGCCGAGTTAAATAAAATGGGAAATGTCATACAAATCAAAAATGAATCTTTGTAAGTAGGTGCTCTCTCTTATTGATAATCTGTAATTCACACAACCGACACAACCAACTAATGTCTTTGTCCATAAAATATGGCCTATATTCTCATAGTCCATAGTATGCAATCTGCAAGGTCTTTCAGCCAGGAGTATGGCACATTTGTGCTCTCAAACCTTATAGCATGTAGTATCTGTGGCGTGATTGTATCTGTCTGATTTCTTTGCAAAGTACTAATAAACTATTTGAATATGTCCACATTTCCTCAACTCAAAATGTAGTACAGCTGCCTAGTCAAATAATTTATCTCCCATCCACCTCAATGGTATTTCCTGCTGAGATGCTTTCACAGTGCTTTTCCGAGGGAATTTACAAACACTATCAGTTTGATCAACAGCCAGAGCTGCTATAAAAAAATACTAAAATCCTGTATACATTGAATACCACAGAAGAGGGATATACAGTAGTTTGCATTGTATTTCTACAATTGATCCATTCAAACACTTTTTATGTAGATTACATAAATGGTAGAGCTGATATGACCCCTTGTTTTTTTTGGGGATCCTGTTTTCAGAAACGTAGAAACTGTAGCATACAGTTAGACCTTCTGGTAAATGGGGATTCTATAGAGACATACAAACAATGTGAGAAAATAAGAGAATAAAATACAAATGTGCAATTATGGCCTGGGACCTTGAAAACCTTTGCACCACCCAGTAATCCTGAAGCTGAGGCTCCACCGAGGACTTGAGCCAGTAATCCTGAAGCTGAGGCTCCACCGAGGACTTGAGCCAGTAATCCTGAAGCTGAGGCTCCATCGAGGACTTGAGCCATTGATTGTGTCATTTGTTGTAGTTTAAACAGTAATTGGAGACTGCTCAAAGTCATTGCAGACATTTGACTGTATATTGTGGTTTGCTCTCAGTTTTTTACTAGGAGTCCCTTCCTGGTGAATTTTCAGTGACTTATGTTAAACGCAATGCATGGAGTGTTGCTCTGAATTTATTTATTTTGAAGGGAGGGATAGAACTGCCCCAGTAGAGATGCCATCTAACACCCAGGAAGTTACGATTCAAACTCCCATTAGACATCTTTCCGAGCGTCATAATGTCAAAATACGTTTTTGTTTTACTCATCAAAGATAAGAGTTTCGCTGAGCATCTATCTTCATTTAAGCCTGTAATGTATTGTAACGACCCAGGGCCATTACAGTATGAACTTCCAAAACAAAATGGGAATTTACAAGCAACAGAAAATGTGCCTATTCGGCACCACCAATGGATCACTGCCAATACAGGTTGGAAGGCTACAACAGCTACATGTTTTATTTATGTAACCTTCATTTAACTAGGCAAGTCAGTACCAATTATTGTTTACAATGACGGCCTACTCCGGAAAAAAACCCTAATGACGCTGGGCCAATTGTGAGCCTCCCTATGGGACTCCCAATCACGGCTGGTTGTGATACAGCCTGGAATCGAACCAGAGTCTGTAGTGACGACTCTAGCACTGAGATGCAGTGACTGAGACCGCTATGCCACTCAGGAGCCCAATACACTGTTTTAGAAGTACATACCGGAGTAAATTGAGTTAGTTGCTCAACGAAACTCCATATTTGACATTAAAACGCTTGCAAAGCTGTCTATTGGGAGTTTGAATCGGAGCTTCCTGGGTGTTAGACATCTCTAACGCAGATACTGGGGCAGTAATTGAACCAAAGTCAAAGGTCCTAATGTCAATGGGCCTACTGTAAATGTTGTAACATTGCTGCTTGAACATCGCTGGTGCCTAAAATACAATACAATATCGCCCCTTGTGGCAAATGTTTACAAAACCAGACAAAGGGAGCCAATTACAAAAGTGTTTCCAGGGGTTTCTGTTGAATGACGAGGACATTGACCAGTCAACTACAACTTTGTAGTTTGCTGGCCAATCCCAAGTGGTCTTTGGTTTCAAGTGGGCGGGCTCTATCGCTATCACAGGGAGAGGACCTGACCGTACAAGCAAAGCGGAAAGAAAATGGCGGCCGTGGCTGCGGAGCCAGGAGCTGCTGCGGCATCAACAACAACAGCGGGGAACAGTGGTGATTTCGAACCGGAACCGGTGCCGGAGGTCAAAATCGACTCCGATGCGACGCAGGAGTACGCACCAGTAATGGACCATGTTCACCAACTCGAGGATGGGGATGCAGTTCAGGAATGCAACCAGGTCCAAATGGAGCTAGTGAGCAGGCCAGACCTAGAAGCAGCGGGAAAAGCCCTCGCTGCTAGTGCAGAGGATGAACAGATCGATGCAGGCTGTCTTGGGGTCGGTGTAGAAAAAACGGAGAACCATGCTCTCGAGGGCTTTGGTTCCAAATACACCATGTCGCGAGCGGAACGTTTGAAACAGTTTTTTTCGCCGAATGTTGAACCTGCAAACGAGGTCAGTAAGCACGAGCCCTACGCCTGCCTTCAGAATAGCCCCATCTCCGATTCACAGCCATCGGTGGTCTTTTTGCATTCGTTCCCTGCGCAACCTGTGGCTACGGAGGCTGGGCTGTCGTTAGCAGAACCAGCAGAACCCATTATAGATTACGATAAGAACCCAGAATTAACCCAACCTACTAATATCGAGTGTGACTATAGAGCTTTAATTAAACCGTCTCACGAGGCTGAACTGGATCCCGAACCCGCAGATGAATTTCCTTCTGTCTCCGAGTACAAGAATGACGACCCCTCAGAAGCTGCTTCGCTTGAACGTCCCCAGTCCATAGACCACGTCGACTTTCTACCAATTCTAGAGAGGGAACCAGTCCTCGGGACACCCGTGGAGGCTGGTTACATGTGTGACTTTTCGAGCATAACAACCCAGAACATTCCGAGACCCGAGGTTCCTCTAATGCCAGTGGACCAGGTACCCTCCTCGGCAGAACTTGGAGACTCGTGCTCACCACAGAGGTTCGAAACGAATTTCGATGAAAGCGATCCAGTATCGAAACCCTCTCCCCCTGTGTCTGGTGCTGAAACTGAAGAGCTACAGCCTGAGTCTGTGCACAACCTGATACCTGGGTCCGAGGTACGAGTATCTCTGGATCACATAATCGACGACGCACTGGTGGTGTCCTTTCAGTTAGGCAAGAAAATCTTCTCCGGGGTTCTGATGGACCTATCTAAAAGGTATATTATGATCCTTCTCAGAAATGTCTCTTCATTATGTTTTTCTAGCTATGTCGCTTTCTGTCACTTTTCTGTTGTTAAGTTTAGGTCTACACCTGGAATCATATCACTTTGTTTTGTTTACTACTGACATCCATGGCGCTACAATGTACACTCCTGAAATATGTGGTGTGTCTACATTACTAACTTGTGCTTTGCAAACCCACTGTCCCATCTTCCTAACCTTAACAGACACAGTTTTCTACTCTTGCCACAGGGCGAGGGGTCAAGCTACCATGTGACCTCTGTAGCTTGACAACCAAGGCACAAAAATACAGAGAGTAACTGCTCTTATCCTCAATTATCTGGGCTGTGCTTTCGGTTTTTAGTCTTTTCAGTTTACAAAACTCATCTTTGGTTTTATTTACAAAAGTCCAGTTACATCAGAGGTCAACTGGAGAGGAGGATCACATGAACAGTCTGTAGTGTAAGGTCAGTCTTATGGTGAATGTCCATACAGGATTTACCCACATGTTTTACCCAAAAGGCCCAGAGACTTTTCTGTTTCCATTTACGTGAGCCGGAACCCGTGCCTCAATGGCCTATGGCTCCGGCAGACCTGCTCTCACTTGGGGCCAAAGCCAGGTCCACTGGTACTTTTCAGCTGTCATTATACATAACAATGGCTAACTGTGAACCTTTAACACCTTCGCACAAAGCAACACTTTTTGTATTATCCAGAGGTTGTTGATTCTGCTTTTCACCAGTCCTCACTGTCAGCCCCAGCTATGTAAACAATGCCCCTAGTATATCAGAAGGGTGTATACACTAGTGTAACACTGGGGTTACAGTCGAAAAGCAGCATTGGAGAATGGTGCAGTCGGTAGAGTAGAACTATGCTACTTTACCCCCCAGTGTCTGTCTTGTTTTCCTCTTTGTAATTTATCACCCGCCTCATCAACACCCCCCCCTCCACACTTCTCTCTCTCACTTATCAGCTGCAGATCTATATTTAGGGTCATCGTTAAACTTTCTTATTTTTGCCCGGGGCCTATGTAAATGAACCTTATTTGGTTAAGAAAAGGTGCCATCTGCACACACAAACTTTACTAAACTATCAGAGGAAATCAACACTTTGTGGTGTTTCCCTTCACAAGCTGTTCTTTAGATGTTCATATCATTTCAGGATATCTTCGTATCATTTCAGGGTATAATATCAGGATATCTTCGTATAATATCAGGATATCTTCATATCATTTCAGGGTATAATATCAGGATATCTTCATATCATTTCAGGGTATAATATCAGGATATCTTCATATCATTTCAGGGTATAATATCAGGATATCTTCATATCATTTCAGGGTATAATATCAGGATATCTTCATATCATTTCAGGGTATAATATCAGGATATCTTCATATCATTTCAGGGTATCTTCATATCATTTCAGGATATAATATCAGGATATCTTCATATCATTTCAGGATATAATATCAGGATATCTTCATATCATTTCAGGGTATAATATCAGGATATCTTCATATCATTTCAGGGTATCTTCATATCATTTCAGGGTATAATATCAGGATATCTTCATATCATTTCAGGGTATAATATCAGGATATCTTCATATCATTTCAGGGTATAATATCAGGATATCTTCATATCATTTCAGGATATCTTCATATCATTTCAGGGTATAATATCAGGATATCTTCATATCCTGATATGCTATGAAGATATCCTGATATTATATCCTGAAATGATATGAAGATATCCTGATATTATACTCTGAATTGATATCTTCATATAATTTCAGGATAGCTTCATATTATTTCAGAGTATAATATCAGGATATGTTAATTTCTGGTGTTATACCGTGTAGACCAAGGCTATTAATATAGTCTATCAATACATGGAATAATATATGCTATAACTTGGGAAGCCACATTAGTTTAAATTGCTATGATAAGATCCTGAGCAGTGGTCATCTCAAAGACAATGGTCAGTTCATTACAATGACTAGATGGAGGCCACTAAAACCCTAGGGTTTCCTTTTCCAATCTTACAACACTGTAGATAATCAGCACCCTCTACAAACAAAATACTTAAAAAAAAAAAATCCTTATTATTGAGTCTAAGCAGAGATCTGTATATAATGACAAGATGATTATGTCTCTGCCTTAAAACAATAGGAGTCGTTGTCCTAAAGAGGGGAAGGAGGCAACATAGAAACTCATTGGGCTTATTTTGGATAGAGTTAAACCTCTTGTTTCGCATTTTCCTCTCTAGTTTATGGGATCGGTTTATGACTTTTG
Organism: Oncorhynchus keta; assembly: GCF_023373465.1. Taxonomy (NCBI): domain Eukaryota; kingdom Metazoa; phylum Chordata; class Actinopteri; order Salmoniformes; family Salmonidae; genus Oncorhynchus; species Oncorhynchus keta. Next base: position 9,929,511 of record NC_068431.1, read on the forward strand.
TTTTCCAAAAGACCCCTGAGTGCAGGCCTTGTGCCTGTGATTGGCCAGAGTGTGTTCCATAACATAGGTCATTAGAGAACGACCTATATAGATTATTTTTAGGGCCGATACTGATTTTCGAGGGTCAAGGAGGCCAATTGACAATATTTTAGACTGATATTCAATATCATTAAATTTTTAAAAGTTGATTACGAAATGTCTCAGAGACAGCCATGTATACATTAATTTAAAAAATCTAACAAAAAATGTGATTTTGATAAAACAATCGAATTACATTACAACACAATGGTGATAATTTTATTTGAATGGTAAATCTTTTGATAAACTGGGTAAATTAAGATGGCAACGGCTTACTCACAATACAGGTGAATGCATATTCAACAGGAGTATTTGAGCTTGTTTGGAATGACCAGTGTCTAAGGTTTCTACAGATGACATTCTGTATTCCTTCCATGTGGGACTTCAACTAGCCTACTGGTCAACAACGTTTACATAGAAGCATCACTCCATGTCAAGCCTGTATGGAAGGACATCATACAGGCACTGCTTTTAGTTTGACTATATTAAATAACATCGATTCAATCCAAATGGGTCCAATGTAACTTAATGATTTGGGATCACGGATGCTTATGAAACTAGTATTATTTTGGTAATTTTCCGTGATCGGGATTTATTTTTTACTTTTTCAGATGTCATGATTCATCTCTATAAACAGCTCTGCTGCTAGGATGAAACAACTCAATTGGCTAGTTCCGCTATCTGCCAAGAATTGGGCGGGTTGTAACTTGATTCTACTGCTACGATTGGATAGAGTTAGGCTGTGACTCCACTTCCTTTCACACTCCTCCATCGCTCATATCACTTGGTGCTGTTTACTGCTACTATGAGAACTATCTCAATGACCATGACGTTTGCTACAAAGTCAGAATGTGCATAATATCTAACGAGAGCGAGGCTAGGGAAAAAAGATCACATGACATTGCAAGTTCTGTTCGAAGGACTCATAGTGAGAATGCACGGAAGACACATTTCAGTTGAAGTCATTCAGTTGTACAACTGACCAGGTATCCCCCTTTCATTCAGTTGGACAACTGACCAGGTATCCCCCTTTCCCTCAGTTGTACAACTGACCAGGTATCCCCCTTTCCCTCAGTTGTACAACTGACCAGGTACCCCCCCTTTCATTCAGTTGGACAACTGACCAGGTATCCCCCTTTCATTCAGTTGGACAACTGACCAGGTATCCCCCTTTCATTCAGTTGACAACTGACCAGGTATCCCCTTTCATTCAGTTGTACAACTGACCAGGTATCCCCCCCCCCTTTCATTCAGTTGGACAACTGACCAGGTATCCCCCTTTCATTCGGTTGGACAACTGACCAGGTACCCCCCCTTTCATTCAGTTGTACAACTGACCAGGTATCCCCCTTTCATTCAGTTGGACAACTGACCAGGTACCCCCCCCTTCATTCAGTTGTACAACTGACCAGGTATCCCCCCTTTCATTCAGTTGGACAACTGACCGAATCGATAGTTACATATCGCAATATTATTTTTGGGATGATATTATATTGATCCTATAACTCCAAGTATGGATTTAAATATTTGCTTGTTTTTGTTGCTCTGTAGCATGCAGGTAGCCTAGTGTTTAGAGCGTTGGACTAGTAACCAGCAGGTAGCCTAGTGGTTAGAGTGTTGGGCTAGTAACCAGCAGGTAGCCTAGTGGTTGGAGTGTTGGACCAGTAACCAGCAGGTAGCCTAGTGGTTAGAGCGTTGGGCCAATAACCAGCAGGTAGCCTAGTGGTTAGAGCGTTGGACTAGTAACCAGCAGGTAGCCTAGTGGTTAGAGTGTTGGGCCGGTAATCAGCAGGTAGTCTAGTGGTTAGAGCGTTGGACTAGTAACCAGCAGGTAGCCTAGTGTTTAGAGCGTTGGACTAGTAACCAGCAGGTAGCCTAGTAGTTAGAGTGTTGGGCCGGTAACCAGCAGGTAGCCTAGTGGTTAGAGTGTTGGGCCAGTAACCAGCAGGTAGCCTAGTGGTTAGAGTGTTGGGCCAGTAACCAGCAGGTAGCCTTGTGTTTAGAACGTTGAGCCAGTAACCAGCAGGTAGCCTAGTGGTTAGAGCGTTGGACTAGTAACCAGCAGGTAGCCTTGTGGTTAGAGCGTTGGACTAGTAACCAGCAGGTAGCCTAGTGGTTAGAACGTTGGGCCAGTAACTGAAAGGTCGCTGGATCGAATCCCTGAGCTGATAAGGTAAAAATCTGTCGTTCTGCCCCTGAGCAAGGCAGATAAACACACTGTTCCCCAGGCGCCGAAGACGTGAATGTCGATTAGGGCAGCCCCCCGCACCTCTCTGATTCAGAGGGGTTGGGATAATTGTGGAAGATGCATTCAGTTGTACAACTGACTAGGTACCTCCCCTAACTAGTGCTAGTCGGCTGTACCTGCGCCAAAACCCCAGTATATTTCATCCTATAGCTTGTTCTCCATCTTTTTAAATACGGAGTCAACATATTTTCAGTACTTTTATTTCAATTACTGGTCAAAACTCATTTTCTCAGCAGCAAATATATAGTGAGCAATATGTTTGCAACACATATAGAATGGTGAGAATCACATATAGAATGGTGAGAATGGTGAGAATCACTACACATATAGAATGGTGAGAATCACAACACATATAAGAATGGTGAGAATCACATAGAATGGTGAGAATGGTGAGAATCACTACACATATAGAATGGTGAGAATCACAACACATATAGAATGGTGAGAATCACAATACATATAGAATGGTGAGAATCACAACACATATAAGAATGGTGAGAATCACATAGAATGGTGAGAATGGTGAGAATCACTACACATATAGAATGGTGAGAATCACAACACATATAGAATGGTGAGAATCACAACACATATAGAATGGTGAGAATCACAATACATATAGAATGGTGAGAATCACAACACATATAGAATGGTGAGAATCACAATACATATAGAATGGTGAGAATCACAACACATATAGAATGGTGAGAATCACAACACATAGAATGGTGAGAATCACAATACATATAGAATGGTGAGAATCACAATACACATAGAATGGTGAGAATCACAATACATATAGAATGGTGAGAATCACAACACATATAGAATGGTGAGAATCACAACACATATAGAATGGTGAGAATCACAATACATATAGAATGGTGAGAATCACAATACATATAGAATGGTGAGAATCACAGAGAATGGTGAGAATCACAACACATATAGAATGGTGAGAATCACAATACATATAGAATGGTGAGAATCACAATACACATAGAATGGTGAGAATCACAGAGAATGGTGAGAATCACAACACATATAGAATGGTGAGAATCACAACACATATAGAATGGTGAGAATCACAGAGAATGGTGAGAATCACAACACATATAGAATGGTGAGAATCACAACACATATAGAATGGTGAGAATCACAGAGAATGGTGAGAATCACAACACATATAGAATGGTGAGAATCACAATACACATAGAATGGTGAGAATCACAGAGAATGGTGAGAATCACAACACATATAGAATGGTGAGAATCACAACACATATAGAATGGTGAGAATCACAGAGAATGGTGAGAATCACAACACATATAGAATGGTGAGAATCACAATACATATAGAATGGTGAGAATCACAATACACATAGAATGGTGAGAATCACAACACATATAGAATGGTGAGAATCACAACACATATCGTATCGGCCCCTATGTATCGTGATAGTATTGTGAGGTCCCTGGCCATTCCCAGCCCTATACTATCCAATAAGCCTATTTCAGATCTCGGGGTCGAATCTGTTTCTTGACCACGCCATCTTTTTGTCTAGCATCCCTTGATAAGGAAAGAGAAGATGGTGGCTGCGTGACAATGAAAGGTGTTGGTTGATAAGGAGGCTGCTGTGATGGAAAGCAAAGGCAGTGGCAAGGAACGGCATGTTCTCCTGTTCATGGCTGTTTCATTAGTCGTGATCAGTCTTCCTAATCCTTGTGCAATTTTACACTTCGTGTCGGCTGTCACCGAGGAATCTGCATCTTTCAGCGGTTTCAAGGATGTTTTTAAGTAGGAACGGATGGGCTCATGGCCAGATTAATGCAAGGATGGATGTACTTGCTTTATGTAACTGCCAGGGAAGCAATTAGTTTCAACTTGACACATCCTTCTGGTTTAGAGAGATTGAATGTTTGTATGTAGCCTTCAGTGCAGTAATTAAGTACAAGCGTCGCAACCCTCCACGTTTAATGTTATGCTCTGAAAAGGGCCGTAGCCTACCACATTGTCCAGTTACATTTTCGGTTTCCATGATGGCTCAGTGCAGTCCAGACCACGTCAAGGTGACTTATGAGGAATCCCTTTCCCCCTATATTCTATTAGAGAATATTCTCTATCTATCCTGTGCAGACTGGTTTACACCTTGACCCAGTGCTGTGATGTTTTATTCCTAGTCATCTGGTGTTAGCTAAAACACCATGGGCCATCATCTCTGCTGGGAAAAAAATATTTTCAGCCCTGATCCTCCATCCTCAACCTGAATCTTGGCTGGTATTGTTTCATACCGTCTCCTCGCCTATGTAAACCGTGCTCAATCTTTCTTCAAATTAGAGAAATTACATTCTCCTTGGCCTAAATTATATCATTAAATTTAGTGGTTCCTGTGACTGCAATTGGATCCGTCACTGAAGTTGCCCTCACCCATGAATGGCAAGTGCATTGAAAAGCAACACTTCTCGGCATACGTTTACTCTCCCATTTGTTTAATCATGTTTTGCCGTCGCGTTGCATTAATTTACAAGATGCTCATGTAGACATGATTAGAGGTCAACCGATTAATTAGGGCCGATTTCAAGTCTTCATAACAATCGGAAATCGGTATTTTTGGGCGCCGATTTGCCAATTTTCTTTAATTTTTGTAAAAAAAAAATAGAAATGATACCTTTATTTAACTTTGGCAAGTCAGTTAAGAACACATTCTTATTTTCAATGACGGCCTACGAACGGTGGGTTAACTGCCTCGTTCAGGGGCAGAATGACAGATTTTCACCTTGTCAGCTCGGGGGATCCAATCTTGCAACCTTACAGTTAACTAGACCAACGCAATAACGACCTGCTTCTCTCTCGATGCACTCCACAAGGAGACTGACTGCCTGTTACGCGAATGCAGTAAGCCAAGGTAAGTTGCTAGCTAGCATTAAACTTATCTTATAAAAAAACAATCAATCGTAATCACTAGTTAAGTACACATGGTTGATGATATTACTAGATATTATCTAGCGTGTCCTGCGTTGCATATAATCTGACTGAGCATACAAGCATACAAGTATCTAAGTATCTGACTGAGCAGTGGTAGGCAGAAGCAGGCGCGTAAACATTCATTCAAACAGCACTGTCGTGCGTTTTGCCAGCAGCTCTTTGTTGTGTGTCAAGCATTGCGCTGTTTATGACTTCAAGCCTATCAACTCCCGAGATGAGGCTCGTGTAACCGAAGTGACATGGCTAGCTAGTTAGCGCACGCTAATAGCATTTCAAACGTCACTCGCTCTGAGCCTTCTAGTAGTTGTTCCCCTTGCTCTGCATGGGTAATGCTGCTTCAATGGTGGCTGTTGTCGTTGTTGCTGGTTCGAGCCCAGGGAGGAGCGAGGAGAGGGACGGAAGCTATACTGTTTACACTGGCAATACTAAAGTGCCTATAAGAACATCCAATAGTCAAAGGTTAATGAAATATAAATGGTATAGAGGGAAATAGTCCTATAATTCCTATAATAACTACAACCTAAAACTTCTTACCTGGGAATATTGAAGACTCATGTTAAGAGGAACCACCAGCTTTCATATGTTCTCATGTTCTGAGCAAGGAACTTAAACGTTAGCTTTCTTACATGGCACATATTGCACTTTTACTTTCTTCTCCAACACTTTGTTTTTGCATTATTTAAACCAAATGTTTCATTATTTACTTGAGGCTAAATAGATTTTATTGATGTATTATATTAAGTTAAAATAAGTGTTCATTCAGTATTGTTGTAATTGTCATTATTACAAAAACAAACAAAAAAAATAATCGGACGATTAGTCTGTATCGACTTTTTCGGTCCTCCAATAATCGATATCGGCGTTAAAAAAAAAATCATAATTGGTCGACCTCTAGACATGACATAAGGAAATTGGTTGGTATTGGACTATTTGTTTCGAGTGTATCTCCTATTAACGGGATGCAGCAGAGCTTTTTGTCATTTCAGCCAGTAGTTTTTAAAGTAGCTCACAAACCAAAACGGCCCCGAAAAATTGTACTCAATTTTGTACAACGTCATCCATTTCGTATATATGTTACATCTTGCACAAATCTAATAAAAATCCTGAAATGTGTATGTTACAAATTTCACTTTGTACAATATGTTATGAATTTGTAAATGCGTAAGATCCCATTCAATCTCTTTAAGGAAGAGTATAGATCCATTGTTTTGTTCTCTACTCGGCACAGCCAGAAGAGGACTGGCCACCCCTCAGAGCCTGGTTCCTCTCTCGGTTTCTACCTAGATTCCTGCCTTTCTACATGCTTCTACATCTACGTTGTTTGCTGTTTGGCGTTTTAGGCTGGGTTTCTGTATAGCACTTTGTGACATGGGCTGATGTAAAAAGGGCTTTATAAATACATTTAATTGATTCTCCAAGGGGGAGGAAGGGTAGTTCAGTACAGACCCACTAGGATAGTGGATATGACCCATCCCACCTACAATCCTTATAAATACATTTAATTGATTCTCCAAAGGGGAGGAAGGGTAGTTCAGTACAGACCCACTAGAGGTAGGATATGACCCATCCCACCTACAATCCTTATAAATACATTTAATTGATTCTCCAAAGGGGAGGAAGGGTAGTTCAGTACAGACCCACTAGGATAGTGGATATGACCCATCCCACCTACAATCCTTATAAATACATTTAATTGATTCTCCAAAGGGGAGGAAGGGTAGTTCAGTACAGACCCACTAGAGGTAGGATATGACCCATCCCACCTACAATCCTTATAAATACATTTAATTGATTCTCCAAGGGGGAGGAAGGGTAGTTCAGTACAGACCCACTAGGATAGTGGATATGACCCATCCCACCTACAATCCTTATAAATACATTTAATTGATTCTCCAAGGGGGAGGAAGGGTAGTTCAGTACAGACCCACTAGGATAGTGGATATAACCCATCCCACCTACAATCCTTATAAATACATTTAATTGATTCTCCAAAGGGGAGGAAGGGTAGTTCAGTACAGACCCACTAGAGGTAGGATATGACCCATCCCACCTACAATTCTTTGTGCTTTCATCACTGTAGCACATTCAGAGATCCATTTATAGCCATTAATCCAAAATAATGAATAGGTTTTAAACAACAAAAAAAAACACTTTCTGTTTGTCATAGATTGATAATATATGAGATGAAAGGCAGGTTCCAAACGAGTTCAGGAAGCCAAGCTAGTGCTCCTGTGAGATGTTCACAGTGATGGGGAAGGATGTTTTGATCAAGAGGGACCTTTCAAGAATAAACACATTTTCTCTAACGCTAAACATACAAACATGTATTTTGCAGTTATAAGGAAGGTAAATTCTTAAAGTTAGTGGTTTTATAATTTGATTATACTATATTTAGAAAGCATATAAGTCATTTCAAGCCTTATTCATCCAGTTTTGTTGACTACAGACATGTATAACTATTTTGACCAGAAAGGTGAGATTTTAACCTTTCTTGGAGTTTGCAACATTACTAGCTATTGTTTATGGTCTTCTCATGATAAATAACTACTTTCGGGGATTACGTAGATTACACGGAGTTAAATTTGAAAGTGATTTTAAGACTTCATTGTTTCTGACTCACTTTCTATTTTAATGAATAAAGTTGGAGGGAAGTTTAGCATTAATATTGGAAACAAAGCTTAGTTTCCTGCTGTGTTTTCAGGGCCTTGTGCACTGCAGTTACCTACGGTGGTTTTGTGTTTGTCTGTGGGAACTCCTTTGATCTCATGCAACACTAATTTAGTGTGCCGTTGTTCTTCACAGCACTCTTTTTACGTCTGAAACTTTACTCCTCACATGTTCAGGATTTAATGGCTTTAGATGTATGTACTAAATGTACCTATGTAGGCCTGAAATGAGAAATGTCTTGAATGAGCATGAAATGTCAGAAATACAAGAAACACTCAAAACAAACAAAGCCAATGAATGATATGAGTTATGTTGTTGTTGTTGAGTTATCCACAGTTTCTAAATCCTCTCAACTTTCTATTCTCAGGTTTGGACCCTATGGAATTCCAATCACTCTGTTCCCGGAGAGAGAATACAAGGAGAAACCCGAATCTATGCAGCTAAAGACGGAACAACACCAGCCAGAGACCGAGAATGTGGAAACGCCAGTCCAGGAAAACACCGATGGCCAAGTCGCCACAGTGCCCGAACTGAACCCTGACCCCCAGCCTAACCCATGGACTTCAAAACCTCCCCCACTGTTTCAGGAAGGCGCCCCTTACCCTCCCCCTTTGTTCATCAGGGACACCTACAACCAGTCGATACCTCAGCCACCTCCCCGCAAGATCAGGCGGCCCAAGCGCAGGCTGTACCGCGAGGAGCCCACCTCCATCATGAATGCCATCAAGTTGCGGCCCCGTCAGGTGCTCTGTGACAAGTGCAAGGGCACTGTCACGACAGTGGACAAGAGGGAGCCACGCAGAGGCCCCGTATCGGACTCTAGGAGCGAGGATGCCAAGCGGAGACGCAACGACAGCGCTGTCAGCAAGCGGCCGCGCAATGACCCCCGCTCAGAGGAGAAGAGCCGTGCTGCTGAGGTGGCCAAACGGCAGGTCTCCTCTTCTTCCTCCTCTCTGGGCCAGGTGAAGGGCGGAGCTGGAGGGAACAGGGTTCTGAGGGCGACCTCCACCACAACATCATCACCGGTGAACAGCGGCTCCAGAGTCCAGCTCAATGCCAAGAAAGTGCTGCAGAGCAAAAATGTTGATCACTCCAAGGCCCGCGAGGTGCTGAAACTGGCCAAGGCCCAGAAGAGGCAGAGGGAGACTACGGTAGTCACTGACAGCAGTGGCAACGCCAAGACGATGACGAGGGCAGCCGCCCTGCAGGAGGCCCACGCACACCAGAAGGTCCACTTCACCCGGCGGCTGCAGCAGATCAGCGGGGTGGGACCAAGCAGCGCCACCCCTCTGCCACCCAGGATGCGCATCAAGCCCCAAAGGTACCGTAATGAAGAGAACGACTCTTCTACATGTAAGCCGCCTTGCCTGGAGAAAGTGCCGGGAAGTGGCTGTTTGTCCCCTCCAAAGCCAGACGCGCCCCACTGCACCGCCACATGCTCCTCCTCCTCCTCCTCCTCCTCCTGCTCCACAGGCCAGGCCGCTGCTGCTGAAAGCCAGGGCCCAGATAACGGGCCTGAACCTGAGGTTTGTCCTCAGCCCCAAGTGGAGCCCCCCACAGCCACGGAGCACGGTGACCCCAAGGCGGAGCCGGAGGAGCAGGGGGGGCAGGAGGAGAGGCGGGAGACGCGTGGCAGCAAGGCTGGCAACCTTGTCGTTTTCATGAACCTTAACCCCGGCCAGCCGGACTCCTCTAATACCTCTATGTGCAGCGTTGATAGTGCAGACGACTTAAAGTCCTCGGACTCAGAGTGTAGCTCTACGGAGAGCTTTAACTTTCCCCCTCCCGGTCGCCCCTCGCCCCCCGTCCCCGGCACGTCCTCAGCGGTCGCTGACCCGTCGCCTGCCCCGACGGAAGAGAAAAAGCCCTGTAAATCTCAGAAAGTGTTTTCTAAAAATGTGTCTAAGTGTGTCTCTCTGGAGGGCAGGACCATTTGCGTAGGGGACATTGTTTGGGCCAAAATATATGGTTTTCCCTGGTGGCCAGCCCGCGTCTTAGGCATCCAGATCAGTCGTAAAGATAATGGGCTCTTAGTCAGGCAGGAGGCCCGTGTCGCCTGGTTCGGATCACCCACCACCTCCTTCCTGGCTCTTGCACAGGTCGCCCCTTTTCTAGAAAGCTTCCAGTCACGCTTTGACAAGAAGAGAAAGGGCTTGTACCGTAAAGCCATCACAGAGGCAGCCAAGGCTGCCAAGCAGCTCACTCCCGAGGTTCGCGCCTTGCTTACACAATTCGAGACGTGAGGTGGTGTGCTTTGGGGGAAAAGGAAAGGTAGGCAAAAAATGGCACCCACTTTCGTCCCCCCCCTGCATCTCTCCCCTGCTCGTCACCTACAGGGCCCCCTCACCTTCCAGGGAGAAAGAAACTAAATATTTCAGGCCAGAACACAACCAGTAATCTTTTTTTTGTATGCTTGAAAAGGGACTGGATGGTATGGGGTTATGAACCTTGCTGGGTAAATAAGGATGGCAGTGTATTTTTACTTTATCCTATATCAAGGATCACCTTTTCCAACCTGGTGGAAATCTGGTAATTGTATATTTTAGGAGCATTTTTATTCACTGGTCAGTGATTTGGAATATTCTCATTTTACTTCTTAAATTGAAGCCTTTAAATGTCACTCTTTGTGCAAAGAAACTTACGTCATGTTTTAACACCGCGGGCTCATAGGTTGATCGATCGAGTTCCGTTGCCAATTGTCAAAATCTTAGAGACAAAAGGGTATTTCTTTCAGTCTATGCAACAAACGGTTCAGTGTCAGATACTGTGAATGGAAAGATACAGGATCTGAACAAGAGTAGATATTATGTATCTGTACGGGTGGAAGACATGCCGTAGCTGTGATGTGACCAGGAAGTGGACACTTGTGGATTTGAAGAGAGCAGGCATATAGGGGCTCATGTATCTGCTGTACCTCGGACATAGTCATAGCTGCCTGGCTATGGGAGCTGCCTGCCAGGACTTTCCAGACAGGTGAGCCTTGGTAGTGAGGCGCCTTTAAGCCAGACAGGTGAGCCTTGGTAGTGAGGCGCCTTTAAACCAGACAGGTGAGCCGGGGTGGTGAGGAGCCTTTAAACCAGACAGGTGAGCCGGGGTGGTGAGGAGCCTTTAAACCAGACAGGTGAGCCTTGGTAGTGAGGAACCTTTAAACCAGACAGGTGAGCCGGGGTGGTGAGGAGCCTTTAAACCAGACAGGTGAGCCTTGGTAGTGAGGAACCTTTAAACCAGACAGGTGAGCCTTGGTAGTGAGGCGCCTTTAAACCAGACAGGTGAGCCTTGGTAGTGAGGCGCCTTTAAACCAGACAGGTGAGCCGGGGTGGTGAAGGAGCATTTAAACCAGACAGGTGAGCCGGGGTGTTGAGGAGCCTTTAAACCAGACAGGTGAGCCGGGGTGGTGAAGGAACCTTTAAACCAGACAGGTGAGCCGGAGTGGTGAGGCGCCTTTAAGCCAGACAGGTGAGCCTTGGTAGTGAGGCGCCTTTAAGCCAGACAGGTGAGCCTTGGTAGTGAGGCGCCTTTAAACCAGACAGGTGAGCCTTGGTAGTGAGGAACCTTTAAACCAGACAGGTGAGCCTTGGTAGTGAGGCGCCTTTAAACCAGACAGGTGAGCCTTGGTAGTGAGGAGCCTTTAAACCAGACAGGTGAGCCGGGGTGGTGAAGGAGCATTTAAACCAGACAGGTGAGCCTTGGTAGTGAGGCGCCTTTAAACCAGACAGGTGAGCCTTGGTAGTGAGGCGCCTTTAAACCAGACAGGTGAGCCGGGGTGGTGAAGGAGCATTTAAACCAGACAGGTGAGCCTTGGTAGTGAGGCGCCTTTAAACCAGACAGGTGAGCCTTGGTAGTGAGGCGCCTTTAAACCAGACAGGTGAGCCGGGGTGGTGAAGGAGCATTTAAACCAGACAGGTGAGCCGGGGTGGTGAGGAACCTTTAAACCAGACAGGTGAGCCTTGGTAGTGAGGCGCCTTTAAACCAGACAGGTGAGCCGGGGTGGTGAAGGAGCATTTAAACCAGACAGGTGAGCCGGGGTGTTGAGGAGCCTTTAAACCAGACAGGTGAGCCGGGGTGGTGAAGGAACCTTTAAACCAGACAGGTGAGCCGGGGTGGTGAAGGAGCATTTAAACCAGACAGGTGAGCCGGGGTGGTGAGGAACCTTTAAACCAGACAGGTGAGCCGGGGAGGTGAGGAACCTTTAAACCAGACAGGTGAGCCGGAGTGGTGAGGAACCTTTAAACCAGACAGGTGAGCCTTGGTAGTGAGGCGCCTTTAAACCAGACAGGTGAGCCTTGGTAGTGAGGAGCCTTTAAACCAGACAGGTGAGCCGGGGTGGTGAGGAGCATTTAAACCAGACAGGTGAGCCTTGGTAGTGAGGCGCCTTTAAACCAGACAGGTGAGCCTTGGTAGTGAGGAGCCTTTAAACCAGACAGGTGAGCCGGGGTGGTGAGGAGCATTTAAACCAGACAGGTGAGCCTTGGTAGTGAGGCGCCTTTAAACCAGACAGGTGAGCCTTGGTAGTGAGGAGCCTTTAAACCAGACAGGTGAGCCGGGGTGGTGAAGGAGCATTTAAACCAGACAGGTGAGCCGGGGTGGTGAAGGAGCATTTAAACCAGACAGGTGAGCCTTGGTAGTGAGGCGCCTTTAAACCAGACAGGTGAGCCGGGGTGGTGAGGAGCCTTTAAACCAGACAGGTGAGCCGGGGTGGTGAGGAACCTTTAAACCAGACAGGTGAGCCGGAGTGGTGAGGAACCTTTAAACCAGACAGGTGAGCCGGAGTGGTGAGGAACCTTTAAACCAGACAGGTGAGCCTTGGTAGTGAGGCGCCTTTAAACCAGACAGGTGAGCCGGGGAGGTGAGGAACCTTTAAACCAGACAGGTGAGCCGGAGTGGTGAGGAACCTTTAAACCAGACAGGTGAGCCTTGGTAGTGAGGCGCCTTTAAACCAGACAGGTGAGCCTTGGTAGTGAGGCGCCTTTAAACCAGACAGGTGAGCCGGGGAGGTGAGGAACCTTTAAACCAGACAGGTGAGCCTTGGTAGTGAGGCGCCTTTAAACCAGACAGGTGAGCCTTGGTAGTGAGGAGCCTTTAAACCAGACAGGTGAGCCGGGGTGGTGAAGGAGCATTTAAACCAGACAGGTGAGCCGGGGTGGTGAAGGAGCATTTAAACCAGACAGGTGAGCCGGAGTGGTGAGGAACCTTTAAACCAGACAGGTGAGCCTTGGTAGTGAGGCGCCTTTAAACCAGACAGGTGAGCCTTGGTAGTGAGGAGCCTTTAAACCAGACAGGTGAGCCGGGGTGGTGAGGAACCTTTAAACCAGACAGGTGAGCCTTGGTAGTGAGGCGCCTTTAAACCAGACAGGTGAGCCTTGGTAGTGAGGAGCCTTTAAACCAGACAGGTGAGCCGGGGTGGTGAGGAGCATTTAAACCAGACAGGTGAGCCTTGGTAGTGAGGAACCTTTAAACCAGACAGGTGAGCCTTGGTAGTGAGGAGCCTTTAAACCAGACAGGTGAGCCGGGGTGGTGAAGGAGTATTTAAACCAGACAGGTGAGCCGGGGTGTTGAGGAGCCTTTAAACCAGACAGGTGAGCCGGGGTGGTGAGGAGCCTTTAAACCAGACAGGTGAGCCGGGGTGGTGAAGGAGCATTTAAACCAGACAGGTGAGCCGGGGTGGTGAGGAGCCTTTAAACCAGACAGGTGAGCCGGGGTGGTGAGGAGCCTTTAAACCAGACAGGTGAGCCGGGGTGGTGAGGAACCTTTAAACCAGACAGGTGAGCCGGGGTGGTGAGGAGCCTTTAAACCAGACAGGTGAGCCGGGGTGGTGAGGAGCCTTTAAACCAGACAGGTGAGCCGGGGTGGTGAGGAACCTTTAAACCAGACAGGTGAGCCGGGGTGGTGAGGAGCCTTTAAACCAGACAGGTGAGCCGGGGTGGTGAGGAGCCTTTAAACCAGACAGGTGAGCCGGGATGGTGAGGAGCCTTTAAACCAGACAGGTGAGCTGGGGTGGTGAGGAGCATTTAAACCAGACAGGTGAGTCTTGGTAGTGAGGAACCTTTAAACCAGACAGGTGAGCCGGGGTGGTGAGGAGCCTTTAAACCAGACAGGTGAGCCGGGGTGGTGAGGAGCCTTTAAACCAGACAGGTGAGCCGGGGTGGTGAGGAGCCTTTAAACCAGACAGGTGAGCCGGGGTGGTGAGGAGCCTTTAAACCAGACAGGTGAGCCGGGGTGGTGAGGAGCCTTTAAACCAGACAGGTGAGCCGGGGTGGTGAGGAGCCTTTAAACCAGACAGGTGAGCCGGGGTGGTGAGGAACCTTTAAACCAGACAGGTGAGCCGGGATGGTGAGGAGCCTTTAAACCAGACAGGTGAGCCGGGGTGGTGAGGAGCCTTTAAACCAGACAGGTGAGCCGGGGTGGTGAGGAGCCTTTAAACCAGACAGGTGAGCCGGGGTGGTGAGGAACCTTTAAACCAGACAGGTGAGCCTTGGTAGTGAGGCGCCTTTAAACCAGACAGGTGAGCCTTGGTAGTGAGGCGCCTTTAAGCCAGACAGGTGAGCCTTGGTGGTGAGGAACCTTTAAACCAGACAGGTGAGCCGGGGTGGTGAGGAGCCTTTAAACCAGACAGGTGAGCCGGGGTGGTGAGGAACCTTTAAACCAGACAGGTGAGCCGGGATGGTGAGGAACCTTTAAACCAGACAGGTGAGCCGGGATGGTGAGGAGAGGAGGATGGTGTGCCGCTCCTCATCCCCTCTCAATATAGAGATGGCTATTGATACAGTGCCCCACCCCCACCCATATTTCTACAGTGCTACTACATACTCTAGTTCCCTTGACTCTCTTCTTGGCCTCCACACTCCCCCAGTCTCTGTTCTTCTATCTGACTGTGTCCTGTCTACCTAATGCTCTACTGAGTTATCCAAGACTGTTCTATCCCTACTTCTCTAATCTTCCTAGCTTGCGCCTTGGTTTTTTCATACATAAAATGATGCCCAGTTGTTTTAAAATCACTGATTTTAATGAATTGTCTGCATCGGGACATTTTCAACAAACATTTAGTTGATGCGGCGAAAGCTTCCCATTCCAATGATATTGAGTCGACTAGCATTGGCGGTGGGAAGCCATTTTAGTTACTCCTCACATAGACCGATGTGATATGGCCGCACGTTACATGGAGTGACTATATTATGTTGCCAATCGTGTTAAACTTTTACTATGGGTTTGCCATATCTTGTTGATTTATGAAGTTTTCCAGTGATTTCTCAGTTTCCGTTGTTAGACCTACTTCACCCTAATTTGAAGTGGGAAATGTGTGTTGATTTTATTTGGTGCGTCTGAACCCTCCCTATCTTCTATCACTTCCTTCACTGCTTGGCTAATCTCGTACGACTGTGAATCTTGGTTTTATATATTATGTACAGTACAATCTGTATCAAATAATTTAGAGCTTTCCTGATGATTCATGTTAAAGGGTTTTCTTTAGTGTGACTGGGGGGGGTGGGGGATTGAATCATCCTGGCTGAAAGGGGGGGGGGAATGGAAAGAACCTCTCCTGCTGGCTGTAGGGTGGGGAGATGACCTGTCCTTGCTGAAAAGGGGAGGGGGGTGAAGATGATCTGTTCTGTAATTATGGGTTCACTTCAGATTTGACCACTTCATCACAAAAATGATGAACTACACTTCCTAAATATGTTACTAGCCACTCTGACTAAATATGAAACGTACATACAGTACAGACTAACATTGTCTCACTTTTGCCCTTTTGGCCCGAACAGGTCAGAGATCAGAGGCCTCTTGCTTGGTAGCACACACTGACCTGACCATGGTTACAAGCAGAGACGTGCATGGTTATGACAGTTGGTTTCTTTCTGACCTCTATCATCTGTTTGCAGATCAGAGAATGCTGTATTAGGAGACAACAAAAACACACGTTGAAAAGTAACATTTGATGAACACTTGTGTAAATGTTTTCTGCTGTTTTTAAAAAAAGTATATAAATAAAATGTAAACTTTAAAGAATCTGCCCTAAGTTGTCGTCATTTTAGTGCTCCTACTTCCATTTAACACCTACAAATCCAATGACGTTTATTAGCCTTCAGTTTCACCTTGAAACAAGCTGTTATAAAGACATTGATGGTCATTTGGAATTCGAGATACTTCTATTGTCTCTTTTGCACCAAATGCGGGGCCGTTTAAGTTGACAATGACCACGCCTTTTAAAAGGGAGCTTGTGGTCTTTCCATTAGCTGCAATTTTACTACAACATTTTGTGGGGCTTTTATGAAATAGCAGACCTGTATGAAAACACATTTGCCAGACAATAGCTGTTAGCCAGACAAGGCCCCTGTCTGTCACCTGGGGCTGTTAGCCAGACAATAGCTGTTAGCCAGACAATGCCCCTTTCTGTCACCTGGGGCTGTTAGCCAGACATGTCACCTGGGGCTGTTAGCCAGACACGGCCCCTGTCTGTCACCTGGGGCTGTTAGCCAGACACGGCCCCTGTCTGTCACCTGGGGCTGTTAGCCAGACAAGGCCCCTGTCTGTCACCTGGGGCTGTTAGCCAGACATGTCACCTGGGGCTGTTAGCCAGACAAGGCCCCTTTCTGTCACCTGGGGCTGTTAGCCAGACACGGCCCCTGTCTGTCACCTGGGGCTGTTAGCCAGACAATGCCCCTGTCTGTCACCTGGGGCTGTTAGCCAGACAATAGCTGTTAGCCAGACAAGGCCCCTGTCTGTCACCTGGGGCTGTTAGCCAGACAATGCCCCTGTCTGTCACCTGGGGCTGTTAGCCAGACAATAGCTGTTAGCCAGACAAGGCCCCTGTCTGTCACCTGGGGCTGTTAGCCAGACACGGCCCCTGTCTGTCACCTGGGGCTGTTAGCCAGACAAGGCCCCTGTCTGTCACCTGGGGCTGTTAGCCAGACAAGGCCCCTGTCTGTCACCTGGGGCTGTTAACCAGACAAGGCCCCTGTCTGTCACCTGGGGCTGTTATATGAATGATAATGGGAGGAAAAGGGGGAATATGGTAGAAAAATGTTGCGCAAAAATCATTCCTTTTATTGAACAGAGTTTCTTACCTGCAAACAGATATAGGACCTATCTATCACCTGGTCAGACCATTACTACTGTTCCAACTGGCTGATAGGCCTTACAGTAATAATTGTCTGACTAGGCAATAATTGAATAGCTAGGTCATACAGAACAACTCAACTTTTATACGTCACATGCTTTGTAAACAACAGGTGTGGAACAACGGTGAAAGGCTTACTTATGGGCTCTTCCCAACAATGCAGAGAGAGACGTTATAATAATATACACAATGTAATGGTAACTTGGCTATATACACGGCGTACCAGTACTGAGTGGATGTGCAGGGGTACGAGTTAATGGAGGTAAATATGTACACAACCAGTCTTATGACTTGGAGGTAGATGATGTTCAGGGTCCTGTTGGTTCCAGACTTGGTGCATCGGTACCACTTACCGTGCGGCAGCAGAGAGAACAGCATGACTGACACCGTCTGGTATAGAGGTCCTGCATGGCAGATCATTGACTTCATAGGCTATAATGGAGAAATAACCATTGCTAAAGTGCTGTCAGTCAGTGGGTTGAAAGCAATGCTTTTGTAAATGAAATGGTACTGTGAAGTAACGTTTTTGGTTTGAAATACAAATTAAAAGACGACCTATATATATGTGTGTGTTAAAGGAGCGGAATACACAACCGTACTTAAATAAAACATCCACTCGGCAGCGGTCTAGGCTATCTGGCTTGAATCTCCTGGACATTTGAATATTCCGTTGAGTTAAATGCATGGCAGACCAGCAGACTGCTGAACCGTTTATGACTGAACACGATGACTCATTTGTGATGTCTATCTTGGTTTGCCACTGTCAGATACTTGCTAGGCTGAGACATCCGTACAGGACAACTCAGGTAGAGATACATACATGAGCCCTCCCAAAACGCCTTAGGAGTGTACTCGAGTCTGCAAGTAAAAGCCATTGTAGCGTGAACAATGTACCGTTTACTCAAGGAGTACAAGGTTAATTCCTGAGTTCACTGGAGTCCCTTCAAAAACCTTGTGTTGTTGGCTGACTAATGACCTACAGTCCATATTCAATGAACATTTTAGTATTTGGATGAATGGCCGTCCTGCCAGGTACCATAGCCTTTTTCAATACTGTCTGTGCTTGGATATATAAAAAAAAAAACTTTTTTTTAATGGCTATTGAATGTGCTTTCTTACGGCCAGATACAGCAAGAACGTCCTCTGATTTGGATGAAAAGGTCCCTGATGTGTCCATCTCTCTCTTCTCTTCCAGCGCTGCAACGCTGAAGGGCTGCTGACGGGCCTTGACTCCTAACAACGCCATTGGTTACAAGACTGTCGAACGGAAGGACGTGTCCAGAATTGATGGAGACATGTCATGGACATAATTATTTTTTATTTAAGTATCAGAAAGAAGGAACATTTATATATTTATAATGGAAAGCAGACCTATTCCTCCAGGCCTATCCATCTGATTTGTTTTGAGCAGGGCGTCCATTTCCTCAAGAATGTGATCTTCGTTTGAGTGGAGACTTCTGCAGTAGACAAGCACACGTGGGTTCTCTGACTGTTATTGGTATCCATTACAGACGTTGTGACAGGACTTTGCAGGGTTTTATAGTAGGTTGATCAGTGATCTTGAAATGCAAAGACAGAGAGCTTTGGGCCAGTAACAGGTCGCTTGTTCGAATCTCTTGAGGCGACTAGGTGAAAAATCTTATCGATGTGCCCTTGAGCAAGGCACTTAACCCGACGAATTGCTTCTGTAGGTCGCTCTGGATAAAAGCGTCTGCTAAATGACTCAAATGTAAAAAAATAAAAACAATACTATGTAAAATAAAATCTAAAATGTAGTGCAATAAAGATTGCATGTGCTATGCTATTGCAGTGCAGTCTCAGAAAAATGGGTTTTTGTTGTGCGGGAAAAATGATCTTGGTGTCTGTCTCTGCCACAACCATAAATTGGCTCCTGTTATTCCACAGTGAGCTACAAGCAGCCTTAGGGCTCGATTCAATCCGTATAGCTGAAGTCCAGCATTTTATAACGCGATTTAACATTTAGCTAAACGCTGGAACATTGCTTTTACATTTCGATCACGCTCGTAGCGCAGCTCTTCACGGATCGAATTGAGCCCTGCTGAACACCTCCAAATGTCTAGAATGTTCCTGGGGAGCTGGAGTGTTGCAGTACTTGAGGTGTGTCGTCTACAGTTGACAGTCAAATACAGGAAAACAAAGATGGGCCTCTATCACACTCCTCCGCTCAGTGTCACACTGTCTTTCACCCTTCCCTTGGTTCTCTCCCCTTTATGCAGCTCAAAGAGGTTATGACATTAAAATGTGCAAATTTAAGAATTACATGTCATTTTCCTTGCCAGCTGTCCCTCCTCACTCTCTTTCTCTAGGGTCAAACCAACCTACATACAGTATTCATCTCCCCCCTCACATCAAGACACATAGGGCCAGTTGACTTGACCCCGGAGGCCATGATGTGATACAGGCCATATTGGGGATTCCAAAAGGGAAACGTTCAGTCAGGAGCAGCTGAAGAGACGGAATCAGATGTGGCTCATCTCTCTTTCTCGTGTACATATATATATGCGTTTCAATACAATCAAATAGTTTACTTGACTAAACTTACGACTGACTGGTGGTTGTGGGACATCCTGTTCTTAATGTATCCGTATCTTAAAAATCAGTCAATTTGCTGTTTGCCTTTGTACTTGGTGTGTGAGTATTTTATTCTATATTGTACTTCGCCATCCTCTGAATAGTTAAGTCAAATAAAGGCCTACAAAGTAATTCATCTTTCAATACAATTTAACAACTACACTATGGCTCTGTCTGTACACACAGAGGTTGTACAACCCATTTGACAAAATGGTGTGATACTGCATATATTCTTGAGAAGTTGTGAAATTTGTCGTACATCAATTGTGTAACCTGAGTGTTTACAGGCCGATGACACTTTCAATCCTCAAAATCCTAACGTCAAAGAAGTGGCAAATGAAATCGCTCCATAAAAATACAATTTAAAAAAGACAACGCAGCAAAGTACCAGTCACTGATAATTTAATGGCCCTTTCAGATTGCCCACCATCTCTCACACACAATCTTATTTAACCATCTTTTACATTTCAAAATGGATCCCACTCTGACACACCAGTGGAGGGTCCTGACTGTCCGTCCCTTAGCTCTGAGGATGGGTGGCCAAGCCAGGTGTGACGACGGCTCTCAGACAGGCTCCTCATGCTGTGATCTGTTGTTGTTGTTGTTAGGATTCTGAACAAAGTTGACAGAGTAGGATCCAGTGCCCGAATCCTGGTTTACCTGGAAGTTTGATGTGGACAGACCAAATGGCCGCAGGAACATATTGCCCAAGTCCTCCAGTTTGCCTAATGACAGATAGATAGGGAGAGACATTAAAAAGCTAAATAATGACAAAAACGATGATGAAAAACAAAAATGACCAATAACACATGAAAACATTGAATTGAAGTCAGTATTTTTCTATTGACAATTGCAAATGAGAGGATATTCCAATACACTGTATGCTTAGCTTAGCTTCTTAGCTTCTACTCTACAAACTCGGTACTTTAGAAGTGAGCTGTTTTCCCCAGCACGGCTCCAAGGGGTGGTTAGAGCATTGGACTAGTAACCTGAAGGTTGCAAGTTCAAACCCCCAAGCTGACAAGGTACAAATCTGTCGTTCTGCCCCTGAACAGGCAGTTAACCCACTGTTCCCAGGCCGTCATTGAAAATAAGAATTTGTTCTTAACTGACTTTCCTAGTTAAATAAAAGGTAAAAAAAAGGGTCAATTTAATAGGAAATGTTGATTAAAAGAGCCTCCCTCCCTACACACCGCTTCGTGGTCATTTTCAATTCTAAGCAGTTGAAATGTGTTCCCCACTCCCAGCCTAGTGAGTAGCAACTGGGTCTACACAACCTTATAGTGAGACCATGATTGAACAGAACCGGCCTTCCCACATATGTTATTTTAGCGGTCACCCTCACCTGACAACAATATGATTTAAAACATATCACAAGGCACCGTTGTTGATTTTTTTTGAAAAACAAGTTGTAGAAAAACAAGTTGTAGAAACATCTCAAGGATGATCAATGGGGGGGGAAAAACGATGCACCTGAGCTCAATTTAGAGTCTCAAAGCGAAGGATCTGAATACTTATGTAAATAAGTGATCTGTTTAAAAAATAAAAAAATAAAAGTTTCTTAAAATACATTTGCAAACATTTCTAAAAACGTGTTTTCGCTTTGTCATGGAAAAAGGGGTCTGAATACTTTCCGAATGCACTGCACTTGTGTCTTTGAAATGTTTTCCTGGGGTTGCAATCTATGCAAAACAATAGAAAAGCAGTTGGTGATCTCATACCCATCATATCGTCCTTCAGCTTCTCATTTCGCTCGTGGATCTGTTGTGGAAGCCGCTGTACGGAGGAGAGGGAGAGAGACAGTCGAGGTAAATGACTAGACATGTGCCCGATTGCTGTGAAGACTACTGGCAGATACGGTTTACCTTCTGCTGATCTTATATTGTACTCATCCTACCAGCACTGTTTGGAATGGAACTTCACAGAATAAAACACTTTCCACTACTTTACCTTCCGGTTGTCTTGGCAACATCCCTGTGGTGGGAACACATTACACCTGACCCCTGCACTAGAGCTAGCGGGAGGTAAACCCTTCACAGTAACACCTCATTATCCATCTCAAGTCAGAAGGAGCCCTTTCCTCTGTTTTGTAATCACTGTCATCTTCCATCTAGGGAGCTGCATGTCTACACAGCATCTTCTATCTAGGGAGCTGCATGTCTAGACAGCATCTTCCATCTAGGGAGCTGCAGGTCTAGACAGCATCTTCCATCTCGGGTGCTGCAGGTCTACACAGCATCTTCCATCTAGGGAGCTGCATGTCTACAAAGCATCTTCCATCTAGGGAGCTGCAGGTATAGACAGCACGCCTCCAAGGACACATTGTAGCTCAGTTGGTAGAGCATGGCGCTTGTAACGCCAGGGTAGTGGGTTCGATCCCCGGGACCACCCATACGTAGAATGTATGCACACATGACTGTAAGTCGCTTTGGATAAAAGCATCTGCTAAATGGCATATATTATTATTATTATTAAGTTCTCATCACACATTATCCATTCTAGATCAAACTACACTGAACAAAAATATAAAAACGCAACTAGAAATATTTTATTGAGTTAAAGTTCATAAACTCAGCAAAAAAACATCCTCACTGTCAACTGCGTTTATTTTAAGTAAACTTAACATGTGTAAATATTTGTATGAACATAAGAATCAACAACTGAGACAAACCGAACAAGTTCCACAGACATGTTAGTAGGAGAAATGGAATAATGTGTCCCTGAACAATGGGGGGGTCAAAAATCAAAAGTAACAGTCAGTATCTGGTGTGGCCACCAGCTGCATTAAGTACTGCAGTGCATCTCCTCCCCGTGGACTGCACCAGATTTGCCAGTTCTTGCTGTAATGCAGAGTTGAGATTGCCTGCAATGACAACAAGCTCAGTCCGATGATACGGTGACACACTGCCCCCAGTTCATGATAGAACCTCCACCTCGATCCCGCTCCAGAGTACAGGCCTCGGTGTAACGCTCATTCCTTCGACAATAAACGCAAATCCGACCATCACCCCTGGTGGGACAAAACCGCGACTCATCAGTGAAGAGCACTTTTTGCCAGTCCTGTCTGGTCCAGCGACGGTGGGTTTGTGCCCATAGGCGACGTTGTTGCCGGTGATGTCTGGTGAGAAACTGCCTTACAACAGGCCTACAAGCCCTCAGTACAGCCTCTCTCAGCCTATTGTGGACAGTCTGAGCACTGATGGAGGGATTGTGCGTTCCTGGTGTAACTCTGACATTTTTGTTGCCATCCTGTACCTGTCCCGCAGGTGTGAGTTTCAGAAGTACCAATCCTGTGTAGGTATTGTTACACAGGGTCTGCCACTGAGAGGATGATCAGCTGTCCGTCCTGTCTCCCTGTAGCACTGTCTTAGGCGTCTCACAGTACGGACATTGCAATTTCTTTCCCTGGCCAAGTTTTCATAACTGTGACCTTAATTGCCTACCGTCTGTAAGCCGTTAGTGTCTTAACGACCGTTCCACAGGTGCATGTTCATTAATTGTTCATGGTTCATTGAACAAGCATGGGGAACAGTATTTAAACCCTTCATTGTGAAGATCTATGAAGTTATTTGGATGTTTACTAATGATCTTTGAAAGACAGGGTCCTGAAAAAGGGCCGTTTCTTTTTTTGTTGAGTTTAAGGAAAATCAAATCAATTGAAATAAAGTCATTAGGCCCTAAATCTATGGATTTCACATGACTGGGAATCCTACTCCTCTTTAATGGCTGTGCGAAGGTTCTGGATATTGGCGGGAACTGGAACACGCATCGATCCAAAGCATCCCAAACATGTCTGGTGAGTCTGCAGACCACTGAAGAACTGAGACATTGTCAACTTCCAAGTAGTATACAGATTATCATGCTGAAACACGAGGTGATGGCGGTGGATGAATGGCATGGCAATGGGGGCCTCGGGATCTCGTCACGGTATCTCTGTGCATTCAAATCGCCATTGATAAAATGCAATTGTGTCCGTTGTCCGTAGCTTATGCCTGCCCATTCCATAACCCCACCACCAGGGGGCACTCTGTTCACAATGTTGACATCAGCAAACCACTCACCCACACAATGCCAAACACGTCGTCTGCCCGTTATAGTTGAAACTAGGATTTATCCGTGAAGAGCAAACACCTCCGGCACGCCAGTGGCCATTGAAGGTGAGCATTTGACCACTGAAGTCAGTTACAACGCCAAACTGAAGTCAGGTCAAGACCCTGGTGAGAACGATAAGCACGCAGATGAGCTTCCCAAAGACGGTTTCTGACAGTTCCTGCAGAAATTCTTCAGTTGTGCAAACCCACAGTTTCAGTAGCTCTCCGGTGGCTGGTGTCAGACGATTCTGCAGGTGAAGAAGCCGGAAGTCCTAGGCTGAGGTGGTTACACGTGGTCAGGGGATGAGGCCAGTTGGACATACTGCCAAATTCTCTAAAATAATGTTGGAGGTGGCTTATGGTAGAGAAATGAACATTAAATTATCTGGCAGCAGTTCTGGTGGACATCCCTGCAGTCAGCATGCCAATTGCACGCTCCCTCAAAACATCTGTGGCATTGTGTTGTGTGACAAAACTGCACATTTTAGAGTGGCCTTTTAATGTCCCCAGTACAAGGTGCACCTGCGTAATGATTATGCTGTTTAATCATTTTATTGATATACCACACCTGTCAGGTGGCTGGATTATCTTGGCAAAGGAGAAATGCTCAGTAACAGGAATGTAAACACATTTGTGCCCAAAATCAGATAAAAAATAAGCTTTTTGTGAGTATGGAAAATTTCTGCTCACGAAACATGGGACTGACACTTGTTGCGTTTATATTTTTGTTCAGTATAATTAACTGTGGAGTTGTTGGGAGGAGTTGATTCTCTGGTAAGTGTATGTGTGTGTACCAGTGTGTGTCGGGGCTGGGGAGATAAGACGAGAGTATCTTGAGACCATTTAGTGTCAGATGGTGCATTTCAGATGGAGAAAAGCTTCTATTCCAGGCCAGTCCAAGCCGTGCCTCAAACGGCACCCTATTCCCTATGTAGTGCACTAGTTAGTGCACTCTAAAAGGGTCTAATAGGATGCCTTTTGGGATGCAGGCGCTGTGAGCTTGTGTTGTGTAAGCCTCCCCCTCATGGCTACATTAGTAAGAGCTGCTACTCGGCTCCTGTTATTATTGCAGAGCCTCATTCAGAACAAATCAGGAACATGGAAACTGTCAACCACAAACCTCATTGAATGGAAAGATGAAAAACACATCTTTGTCCAAGACATTTCAGTTTGCCTAGCATTCAATATTTCATGTTTAACAGTAAATGCATTTGATTTTAATTTGATGAATTTGACACCCTAGCTATTAAACAAGCAAAAATCAATTAAATGGTTTAATAACTGGGCCTCATATCAAACGTTTCATTATTATTGATTATAACGACTGTTTGGGTTTCGCCAAAGGCAAACCTAACAACATTCAATGTAAAATGAAAACCTTCACACAATACTGGTCATGTGTTAACTACGACATGACACGTGCATTTACTGAAGAGTGTTTTTTTATTTTTTATATATGTTTTTTTTTGGGGGGGTGTATTTTACCCCCTTTCTCGAGCTTGTCTCATCGCTGCAACTCCCCAACAGGTCGAAAAAGGCAAAGGTCGAGTCATGCGTCCTCCCAAACATGACCTGCCAAACCACGCTTTTTTAACACCCGGAAGCCAGCCGCACCAATGTGTCAGAGGAAACACTGTTCAACCGACGACCGAGGTCAGCCTGCAGTCGCCCGGCCAAACCCTCCCCTAACCCGGATGACGCTGGGCCAATTGTGCGCCGCCCTATGGGACTCCCGATCACGGCTGGTTGTGATACAGCCCGGGATCGAACCTGGGTCTGTAGTGATGCAGTGCCTTAAACCTCTACGCCACTTGGGAGGCGAAGAGTGACTTAAAATGTAAGCCTTCTCTATTCTGCTAACAATGATATATTATAGTATAAATGTCAGTGGTTGCTACTAACCATGCAGGCCTCTCTGGCTGAAGGCAGGTCGGGGTCTTTCTCCAGAGCAGCCTTGTAGTCTTCCAAAGCCTCATCCAGCTTGTCTGTTTTCTCATAGAGCTCTGCCCTCCGCAGGATCGCTCGCATGTAGTTTGGGTTCAACTCTATGGCTGGAGGTGATGAAAACAAGGACAGAGTTCTAGTTACGTAGCGATGGGTATGAATAATACAAATGGCATTTATACAAATCTGCAGCTGGCGTTAGTCATTTCCATCATACGCCTGGATTGGTTGAACAGAATTATTATTATATATATTTTAAAACAGTGTTCCGGAGTGGGAATTGTCTTCTTCACACACAATATACTTGGAAAGGAGCACACACCATGTCCCAGACAGGTCAATCATCTGGCACACCATGTCCCAGACAGGTCAATCGTCCGGCTGGCGTGCCATGTCCCAGACAGGTCAATCGTCCGGCTGGCGTGCCATGTCCCAGACAGGTCAATCGTCCGGCTGGCGTGCCATGTCCCAGACAGGTCAATCATCTGGCTGGCGTGCCATGTCCCAGACAGGTCAATCGTCCGGCTGGCGTGCCATGTCCCAGACAGGTCAATCGTCCGGCTGGCGTGCCATGTCCCAGACAGGTCAATCGTCCGGCTGGCGTGCCATGTCCCAGACAGGTCAATCGTCCGGCTGGCGTGCCATGTCCCAGACAGGTCAATCTGGTCTGGCAGGCGTGCCATGTCCCAGACAGGTCAATCGTCTGGCAGGCGTGCCATGTCCCAGACAGGTCAATCGTCTGGCTGGCGTGCAGGTCATGTCCCAGACAGGTCAATCGTCTGGCAGGCGTGCCATGTCCCAGACAGGTCAATCGTCTGGCAGGCGTGCCATGTCCCAGACAGGTCAATCGTCTGGCGTGCCTGGACAGGCGTGCCATGTCCCAGACAGGTCATCGTCTGGCTCATGTCTGGCAGGCGTGCCATGTCCCAGACAGGTCAATCGTCCGGCTGGCGTGCCATGTCCCAGACAGGTCAATCGTCCGGCTGGCGTGCCATGTCCCAGACAGGTCAATCGTCCGGCTGGCGTGCCATGTCCCAGACAGGTCAATCGTCCGGCTGGCGTGCCATGTCCCAGACAGGTCAATCGTCCGGCTGGCGTGCCATGTCCCAGACAGGTCAATAGCCTGGCACGCCATGTCCCAGACAGGTCAATCGTCTGGCAGGCGTGCCATGTCCCAGACAGGTCAATCGTCCGGCTGGCGTGCCATGTCCCAGACAGGTCAATCGTCCGGCTGGCGTGCCATGTCCCAGACAGGTCAATCGTCCGGCTGGCGTGCCATGTCCCAGACAGGTCAATCGTCCGGCAGGCGTGCCATGTCCCAGACAGGTCAATCGTCCGGCATGCCATGTCCCAGACAGGTCAATAGCCTGGCACGCCATGTCCCAGACAGGTCAATCGTCTGGCACGCCATGTCCCAGACAGGTCAATCGTCTGGCGTGCCATGTCCCAGACAGGTCAATCGTCTGGCAGGCGTGCCATGTCCCAGACAGGTCAATAGCCTGGCAGGTGTGCCATGTCCCAGACAGGTCAATAGCCTGGCAGGTGTGCCATGTCCCAGACAGGTCAATAGCCTGGCACGCCATGTCCCAGACAGGTCAATCGTCTGGCAGGCGTGCCATGTCCCAGACAGGTCAGGTCAATCGTCTGGCAGGCGTGCCATGTCCCAGACAGGTCAATCGTCTGGCAGGCGTGCCATGTCCCAGACAGGTCAATCGTCTGGCAGGCGTGCCATGTCCCAGACAGGTCAATCGTCTGGCAGGCGTGCCATGTCCCAGACAGGTCAATCGTCTGGCACGCCATGTCCCAGGCGTGCCATGTCCCAGACAGGTCAATCGTCCGGCTGGCGTGCCATGTCCCAGACAGGTCAATGTCCCAGACAGGCCTGGCAGGCGCCATGTCCCAGACAGGTCAATCGTCTGGCAGGCGTGCCATGTCCCAGACAGGTCAATCGTCTGGCAGGCGTGCCATGTCCCAGACAGGTCAATCGTCTGGCAGGCGTGCCATGTCCCAGACAGGTCAATCGTCCGGCTGGCGTGCCATGTCCCAGACAGGTCAATAGCCTGGCACAGGTGCCATGTCCCAGACAGGTCAATCGTCTGGCTGGCGTGCCTGGACAGGCGTGCCATGTCCCAGACAGGTCAATCGTCTGGCAGGCGTGCAGGCGTGCCATGTCCCAGACAGGTCAATCGTCTGGCAGGCGTGCCTGGCTGGCAGGCGTGCCATGTCCCAGACAGGTCAATCGTCTGGCAGGCGTGCCATGTCCCAGACAGGTCAATCGTCTGGCAGGCGTGCCATGTCCCAGACAGGTCAATCGTCTGGCAGGCGTGCCATGTCCCAGACAGGTCAATCAGGTGCCATGGCAGGCGTGCCATGTCCCAGACAGGTCAATCGTCTGGCTGGCGTGCCATGTCCCAGACAGGTCAATAGCCTGGCAGGCGTGCCATGTCCCAGACAGGTCAATCGTCTGGCAGGCGTGCCATGTCCCAGACAGGTCAATCGTCTGGCAGGCGTGCCATGTCCCAGACAGGTCAATCGTCTGGCAGGCGTGCCATGTCCCAGACAGGCGTGCCATGTCCCAGACAGGTCAATTGTCCGGCATGGCGTGCCATGTCCCAGACAGGTCAATTGTCCGGCAGGCGTGCCATGTCCCAGACAGGTCAATTGTCTGGCTGGCGTGCCATGTCCCAGACAGGTCAATAGCCTGGCAGGCATGCCATGTCCCAGACAGGTCAATCGTCTGGCATGCCATGTCCCAGACAGGTCAATCGTCTGGCACGCCATGTCCCAGACAGGTCAATCGTCTGGCAGGTGTGCCATGTCCCAGACAGGTCAATAGCCTGGCAGGTGCGCCATGTCCCAGACAGGTCAATAGCCTGGCAGGTGTGCCATGTCCCAGACAGGTCAATAGCCTGGCACGCCATGTCCCAGACAGGTCAATAGCCTGGCACGCCATGTCCCAGACAGGTCAATCGTCTGGCATTGTGGAATTAGAACAGAGACGTAACAGACTCACCCTTGGTGCAGTCAGCGATGGCTCTCTCATTCTTATCCTATTAGAGGGGGAAAGGTGTTTCAAACTCAGCAGTCACCATTTTGTTATGTATTTGTTTGGGTGGAAAGGTTATGACAAGATGACATCAACTCCAAATGACATGTTGATGTCTTGACCCGAGCCATCTGAATAACCAGGTCGGATTGTGTTTGCCAGGCAAACCAATCCTAAACTTATGTAGCATGTAGCTACAGTAGAGCACCACTAGGGGTCACAAGAGATCTGTCTCTCTTAGCCCCACCCTCTTGGGAGATAATGGTGGTTTACTCAGCGCTTCATTTTAGCCTGCTAGAACAACATCCTACACCTCTCCGTTTTGGACTGTTTAATTCCGGAACCTATTATACCGGATCAATACCTATCGTGGCATGAAACATCATTTTCACTTTTGCTGATGTAAAATAAAGAGTTCTGAAGGTTGATATTTAATAAAGTTGGTTCTGAAAGAGCTATATAAAGGGTTCTGAAAGGCTTTAAAGGGTTCTGAAAGGAGCTATATAAAGGGTTCTGAAAGAGCTATATAAAGGGTTCTGAAGGAGCTATATATGAGGGTTCTGAAGGAGCTATATAAAGGGTTCTGAAAGGAGCTATATAAAGGGTTCTGAAAGGGGCTATATAAAGGGTTCTGAAAGGAGCTATATAAAGGGTTCTGAAGGAGCTATATAAAGGGTTCTGAAAGAGCTATATAAAGGGTTCTGAAGGAGCTATATAAAGGGTTCTGAAGGAGCTATATAAAGGGTTCTGAAGGAGCTATATAAAGGGTTCTGGAGGAGATATATAAAGGGTTCTGAAAGGAGCTATATAAAGGGTTCTGAAAGGAGCTATATAAAGGGTTCTGAAAGGAGCTATATAAAGGGTTCTGAAGGAGCTATATAAAGGGTTCTGAAGGAGCTATATAAAGGGTTCTGGAGGAGCTATATAAAGGGTTCTGGAGGAGCTATATAAAGGGTTCTGGAGGAGCTATATAAAGGGTTCTGGAGGAGCTATATAAAGGGTTCTGGAGGAGCTATATAAAGGGTTCTGGAGGAGCTATATAAAGGGTTCTGAATGAGCTATATAAAGGGTTCTGGAGGAGCTATATAAAGGGTTCTGAAGGAGCTATAGAAAGGGTTCTGGATAGCCTAGTACACCATGAGAATGCCTATAATTTGGCCACAGAGGATCAATAGCTTCTTTAAAAATAGCCTAACTGTGGATGGTATGTAGCCCAATAACAAGGCATGCCTAGAGTCGGGAATGCGTGGCAAATCTGTCAGCGAACAGCATGCAGACAAAACAGGCCTTTAGCAATATTTCAAATACAATCATGTGAAAACACAGGTTGGGAAGCAAATGGCTCCTTCTGAAAAGAGAAGACTTTTATCAGTTTGTAGGCTACTAAAATATTTGATCAACTTTCAACAGTGGAGGCTGCTGAGGGGAGGACAGCTCATAATAATGTCTGGAACGGAATGAATGGTATCAAACATGAAAACCATGTGTTTGATACCATTCCATTGACTCCATTCCGGTCATTATTATGAGCCGTCCTTCCCTCAGCAGCCTCCACTGACTTTAAAATATAGTTTTTTTTACAAAGTAAAACAAGAGAGAGGCTTTTGGCACGAGCTTGTCGGCCATCACCAGCGACTGAGCTGGTCAGTGAAACTGGAAAGCATTTTTAGGACTATAATTTCCTCATAGTGTAGCCTACAATGTCTCCACACACCTAGGATATTGATGGATTCAAGACAAGGTCATTTTTATTGATCACAGACTCTGTTTGTCAGGGTCAAAGTAATGTCCGGTAAGCACTGGGTTTACGTGATATAATTGTGCAATAAAAATGTAGACTTCAGCTGTCTTGAGACTGACAATTCAGGAGACCTCAGAAGGGTTATAAATACCCAAACGGATTACCTTAAAAAAAAAGGGGCCCTCAGAGTTCACCACTTGGTTAAGTTTAAATGTTACTAGCTATCAGTCTTACCAGGTGCATGCGGGCAGCAGCACGGTTAGAGAAGAGGATAGCTCTCTCCTTGCTGGAACACACAGGGCATAATCCCAAAGCTGCAGTGTACGACTCCTCTGCCTCAGTGTGCTCTGGGAAGATATGAAGAAGTGTCAGTCAATTATCCATCCATGTAAGCATTGCTGCTGGTGTACACATACATACAGTATACAGTGCATTCGGTATGTATTCAGACCCCTTTGTCTTTTTCTACATTTTGTTACGTTACATCCTTATTCTAAAATTGATTACCCCCCCCCCATAATGACAAAGCAAAAACGGCAAATGTATAAAAAGAAACAATGAAATATCACATTTACACATGTATTCAGACCCTTTGCTCTGTACTTTGTTGAAGCACCTTTGACAGCCTCAAGTCTTCTTGGGTATGACGCTACAAGCTTGGCACACCTGTATTTGGGGAGTTTCTACCATTCTTCTCAGCAGATCCTCTCAAGCAGTCAGGTTGGATGGGGAGCGTCGCTGCACAGTTATTTTCAGGTCTCTCCAGAGATCGGTTGATCGGTTTCAAGTCCAGGCTCTGGCTGGGCCACTCAAGAACATTCAAAGACTTGTCCCGAAGCCACTCCTGCGCTGACTTGGCTGTGTGCTTAGGGTCGTCGTCCTGTTGGAAGGTGAACCTTTGCCCTAGTCGCAGGTCCTGAACACTCTGGAGAAGGTTTACATCAAGGATCTCTCTGTATTTTGCTCCGTTCATCTTTCCCTCGATCCTGACTCGTCTACCAGTCCCTTCCACTGAACAACATCCCCACAGCATGATGCTGCCACCACCATGCTTCACCGTAGGGATGGTGCCAGGTTTACTCCAGATGTGACACTTGGCATTCAGGCCAAAAAGTTCAATCTTGGTCTCATCAGACCTGAAAATCTTGTTTCTCATGGTCAGAGTCCTTTAGGTGCCTTTTGGCAAACTCCAAGCGGGCTCTCATGTGCCTTTTACTGAGGACTGGATTCCGTCTGGCCACTCTACCATAAAGGCCTGATTGGTGAAGTGCTGCAGAGATGGTTGTCCTTCTGTAAGATTCTCCCATCTCCACAGAGGAACTCTGTCAGAGTGACCATCCGGTTCTTGGTCACCTCC
The DNA here is from genome assembly GCF_023373465.1 of Oncorhynchus keta. Taxonomy (NCBI): domain Eukaryota; kingdom Metazoa; phylum Chordata; class Actinopteri; order Salmoniformes; family Salmonidae; genus Oncorhynchus; species Oncorhynchus keta. Next base: position 9,961,375 of record NC_068431.1, read on the forward strand.
CTGACCAAGGTCCTTCTCCCCCGATTACTCAGTTTGGCCAGGCGGCCAGCTGTAGGAAGAGTCTTGGTGGTTCAAAACATCTTCCATTTAAGAATGATGGAGGCCACTTCGTGGGGATCTTCAATGCTACAGCAATGTTTTGGTACCCTTCGCCAGATCTGTGCCTCGACACAATCCTGTCTCGGGGGTCTATGGACAATTTCTTCGACCTCATGGCTTGGTTTTTGCTCTGACATGCACTGTCAACTGTGTGACCTTATATAGACAGCCTTTCCAAATCATGTCCAAATCAAATCAATTGAATTTACCACAGGTGGACTCCACTCAAGTTGTAGAAACATCTCAACGATGATCAATGGAAAAAGGATGCACCTGAGCTCAATTTCGAGTCTCATAGCAAAAGGTCTGAATACATACATACATAAATATTTTATACATTTGCAAAAATATCTGAAAACCTGTTTTCGCTTGTCATTATGGGGTATTGTGTTTAGATCGATGAGGATGTTATTTAATCCATTTTAGAATAAGGCTGTAACGTAACAAAATGTGGGAGAAAGGGAAGGGGTCTGAATACTTTCCGAAAGCACAGTATACACAGACACAGCTTTAATGTGAACAGTGTGTTAACACTAAAGCACATTTTGGGGCCGATTCTCACTAGCTAGGTTTCCATCCAATTGGTGACGGTTTATCACGTGAATATTCAAAAATCACAAAACTTGACTTGTTGTGGATAAAAGACTGTGCGTGATGACATAGTACACATAAAAATACTTTTTGTGGTTAAATTCACATGTACCGAATAACATTTTTAAAAAGTTAAATGGGTTTCCATCGCATTTTCAACCCTAATGATGGTTTTCTCACAAAACAAATGTGCGTTATATAGCGAGCGTGCCCACTCTTGTATTGGCAAATGCCTTTCAGCCAACAGCTCGCAGATACAGTGTAGCCACCATCAGCGGATTACAACTTTGTTACTGTACCACCAACTGAATGATGCTCGGTCCAGAGTACCGCTGAACTACCCCCTCTTGTGCATTTTACCAGTATTCTGTTGGTCTCATGAGTCTTCTCAAGTACCCCCAGGAGTCCTAGTACTCCTGGTTGGGAACCACTGGTTATACTTGATGAGATTATTATGGACAATGTTTTTTTTTTTTTTTGTCAACCAGCAACCAAGCATTAAGCTCATCCATCACCCCGTGAAGTTAATCATAATGTATTTAATCTGTAGCTCCATAAACTGCATGCTTTTCCCAACGAGCCGTAGTGGGAGGACCACACAACATGTCTTTGCGTGACTCCCAAGTTTACTTTGATGGTCATTTTGTCAATATCTAAGCACAAATGCATTTCCACTGACATTTCTCGCATAATTAACTTTACCGACATGTACTTTACTCACGTAAAAAGATTACATATCAGCAATAGTTTAAGTGAATCATTCTCTAAAGATCCTGTTGGCCACGTTTTCTCAAACATCCATCCTCCAGCAGTATACAGTTTAGCCTACAGCAGCTTACCTCCACTCTTGAACTGACTGTTCCCCTTGTCCTTCAGGCTCATGCTCTCCTCTCTGCGGCTCTATGGCACAGCAAAAAAAAATATTGAGCTCTTGTAATGCCAACTTACTGACCACCAAATGATGGTTGTAGAGTTTCAAATCGCGCAATTTTTTTGTTGTTGTTGTTGACTAGGATGAAGAAGTTCACCTCTGTTTCCTCCTCGGTCATGTCTTTCTCCACTTTTCTCAGATACTCCTCATCAAATTCAGGAGGAGTGTTCTCTTCTTCATTCAGTTCAGTATCAGAATCTCCCCCTTCAACTGCCATACTCTTGTCTTCTTCGGTGCACTCATCCCAAGTTTCTTTTCCCTCTTCTTCACCTCCCAATAATGTAGTTCTCCCCCCTGACAACTCGGCTTCTCCTCCTAACAACTCGGCTTCTCCCCCTGACAACTCGGCTTCTCCCCCTGACAACTCGGCTTCTCCCCCTGACAACTCGGCTTCTCCTCCTAACAACTCGGTTCCTCCTTTTCCCCCCTCGGCTTCTCCCCTGACACTCGGCTTCTCCCCCTGACAACTCGGCTTCTCCCCCTGACAACTCGGCTTCTCCTCCTAACAACTCGGCTTCTCCTCCTAACAACTCGGCTTCTCCCCCTAACAACTCGGCTTCTCCCCCTGACAACTCGGCTTCTCCCCCTGACAACTCGGCTTCTCCCCCTGACAACTCGGCTTCTCCCCCTGACAACTCGGCTTCTCCCCCTGACAACTCGGCTTCTCCCCCTGACAACTCGGCTTCTCCCCCTGACAACTCGGCTTCTCCTCCTAACTCTGCACTGACATGTTTTTTCTCTGTGTTCGGTGACCCCTCTGTTTCCTGGAATAATGATGGGGCTTCTGAACAGTCAGTCCTTCTCTGTCTGTCACCCATGGAGCCGTCTGCTCCATTCAGAGACTCCTCACAGTCAAAGAAGGCATCATCCCCCTGCTCAGTACCCCTGTGGGCTGCAGTGCTTTGGCCGTCTGGACATTCATGCTGTTCAGATACTCTAAAATTGGTCTGAGAGTTGGTCATTCTGTCAAGGAGTGCCTTCGACTGCTTGTCTGCTGAGGATTCCATTGAATTTTCTCCCTGTACAAAACTTCACCTAGAAGGAGGAATTGCAGTCAGTTCTTACATTGTCAATTTAACCTGTATCTCAGTTTAATCTTGGGATAGATTGTCAGTCACACTATAGAAATCATATCATTCACATTCTCCATAAATTCTGCCAGTGACATTGCTAGCTAGATCAGTGGTCTCTAGCTTTCAGCCAGAGAGGAAGAGGCCCAACTCAGCCAAAAAAACAAAACAAAAAAAAATCAGGCATTTTCTCATTGTTCTGCCCACCTAGCAAAGACTTTTTGTGAGGTCAATGAGTGTCAAATTTGGTCAACAAAAAATGAATGGCTTATTTTCTATGTGAGGTTTATTTGCTCAAATGTAAGTTTTGTAATGTCATGAGTTTATTGATAGAAGTAAAACATGTGACATCCAGGCATCTTTGAGAAAAAACACTTTATCAGAGTTGTCTCAACATGGCTATGGATATTCATGAAATGAGGCTAGTACATAGCATTTATCTCCATTGAATACAGGTGGTTGACATCAACACCCCTCATCAAATATTCAAAAAGGGATTACAATAATGAGATGTATTCACCAAGTCAAAGAGAGAATGTGAAATAAATATATAGACCTTTGAGCATATAGTTTTATTTTAATTTTATTTAACTAGGCAAGTCAGTTAGAACAAATTCTTATTTACAATGACAGCCTACCCCGGCCAAACCCCAAACAGGACGACGCTGGGCCAATTGTGTGCCGCCCTATGGGACTCCCAATCACGTCCGGTTGTAATACAGCCCAGGTTCAAACCAAGGTCTGTAGTGACGCCTCTAGCACTGAGATGCAGTTACTTAGACCGCTGCCCCAACGATAGGCGGGAGCTGGACGGCTCCCATTGTTAAGGCAGAGAGACATGCATTTTGACAGTATATCCATAATCTTCTGACTGTTCAGTTGCACCCTCGGCTAGCTAGCCCAGTAACGTCAGCTTGCTCTTTAGCACTGTTACTAGGCTAGCGACATGACACATAACATAATAATAGCTACCATTAGGTTTGATTATCTAGCTAGCTGCTAACTTTATCCCAACAATTTTTTAACTTCTGGGACAAAGCTATCTTTCTGGCTAGTCAGCTAATGCTAGCTACCAGTTACAGACCCAAATGATACATAATGTGACATATTTTCTTTATCTTTGAATACTTGAAACTTAACTATGTATACACCAAAGTAAATATACACAAAAATGGGTTGTTAATGGGTATGATACTGCATATTTAATACCTTGTGGCTGCAGTCCTACCTCTCGTCAGGATGACATTTCCTCTGTCATCATCTCTTCCGGCTGCTTATCAAATCAATACGACGCTGAGGCACTCTGGGAAATGTAGTCCGTAAGGAAACAGTTGGCTCAAAGAACGTTTCACCCTCAACATAATCATTAAAGTCCCATTACAATCAAAACATGATAATCCCGTGTTGTGAATATATTTCCACACTATGAGGTTTGGAATAATATTGTGAACATTATGATAATTCCCTTTTTGATGTAAGAGCATTTTGAAAAGAGAGCTTGAATTTTCAGCCTGTTTTGGTGGGAAGGAGTTTTGGCCTGCCTAGTAGTGTTGACCTGTCATTCAAGGCAGGTGGGGCAGAGCCTTACCTGTTTAGCCCCCCCAAAATAGAAAAATCTATTAAAGTTTGCCTGTTTTTTGCGTGTCACATATCAGTTTACAAACAGTGTAAAAAAAAATCCCTTACTTAATAAAGCTAGACAAGCAGTCACAATCATGAATCACGTCAGCCACTGTAGACAAGCAGTCACAATCATGAATTACGTCAGCCACTGTAGACAAGCAGAGTCACAATCATGAATTACGTCAGCCACTGAGACAAGCAGAGTCACAATCATGAACTTTTTTACGCATCAGCCATTTTGTAAAGACAAGCAGTCACAATCATGAATTACGTCAGCCACTGTAGACAAGCAGAGTCACAATCATGAATTACGTCAGCCACTGTAGACAAGCAGAGTCACAATCATGAATTACGTCAGCCACTGTAGACAAGCAGAGTCACAATCATGAATTACGTCAGCCACTGTAGACAAGCAGAGTCACAATCATGGTTTAAACGGTCAGCCACTGAGACAAGCAGTCACAATCATGAATTACGTCAGCCACTGTATTCACATAGACAAGCAGTCACAATCATGATGTTTTCATCAGCCACTGTAGACAAGCAGTCACAATCATGAATTACGTCAGCCACTGTAGACAAGCAGAGTCACAATCATGAATTACGTCAGCCACTGTAGACAAGCAGAGTCACAATCATGAATTTACATGTCAGCCACTGTAGACAAGCAGACCTCACAATCATGAATTATGATTCAGCCACTGTACACAAGCAGAGTCACAATCATGAAGCTTACAGTTTTGCCAGCCACTGTAGACAAGCAGAGTCACAATCATGAATTACGGTCAGCCATAAAGACAAGCAGAGTCACAATCATGAATTACGTCAGCCACTGTAGACAAGCAGTCACAATCATGAATTACGTCAGCCACTGTAGACAAGCAGAGTCACAATCATGAATTACGTCAGCCACTGTAGACAAGCAGTCACAATCATGAATTACGTCAGCCACTGTAAACAAGCAGAGTCACAATCATGAATTACGTCAGCCACTGTAGACAAGCAGAGTCACAATCATGAATTACGTCAGCCACTGTAGACAAGCAGTCACAATCATGAATTACGTCAGCCACTGTAGACAAGCAGTCACAATCATGAATTACGTCAGCCACTGTAGACAAGCAGAGTCACAATCATGAATTACGTCAGCCACTGTAGACAAGCAGAGTCACAATCATGAATTACGTCAGCCACTGTAGACAAGCAGTCACAATCATGAATTACGTCAGCCACTGTAAACAAGCAGAGTCACAATCATGAATTACGTCAGCCACTGTAGACAAGCAGTCACAATCATGAATTACGTCAGCCACTGTAGACAAGCAGTCACAATCATGAATTACGGTCAGCCACTGTAGACAAGCAGAGTCACAATCATGAATTACGGTCAGCCACTGTAGACAAGCAGTCACAATCATGAATTACGGTCAGCCACTGTAGACAAGCAGTCACAATCATGAATTACGTCAGCCACTGTAGACAAGCAGAGTCACAATCATGAATTACGTCAGCCACTGTAGACAAGCAGTCACAATCATGAATTACGGTCAGCCACTGTAGACAAGCAGAGTCACAATCATGAATTACGGTCAGCCACTGTAGACAAGCAGAGTCACAATCATGAATTACGGTCAGCCACTGTAGACAAGCAGTCACAATCATGAATTACGTCAGCCACTGTAGACAAGCAGTCACAATCATGAATTACGTCAGCCACTGTAGACAAGCAGAGTCACAATCATGAATTACGTCGACAAATCTACTGCCAAATCCTTTTCAATCGTTGTTATATGAAGACAAATGACAGATTAAACATATGTCATCGACCATTGGACATAAACATTACACAACAAGTCATAAATCGCAAATTAAACAATGAGTGGTTTGGAAGGAATCAGTGGCTAACTGCAAGTGTTGGTAAAGCAATCACTATTTTTTCTTCCCGTGCCTGTTATTCGGTGGAGAGGGTGTGTGATCCAAGTCTGGATTTAAGGAATTAAAACATCTGTCTGAAAGAGCCTGTTTTCCAAGCATAAAGGGATACACATTCACGTGCAACACCGTGGGCCAGACAATGTTGATTACATTATTGCTGTCAATAGAGCATGACTTCATCCAAAGAACGCCAGACTTTGAGGGACCGCTGCGCCACAGCACAACAACCGTGTGTCCAAAAATATGTCTTGTATGCTGCTGCATAAATTATGCAATATGCCAGGGAAATACAGTTGAAGTCGGAAGTTTACATACACGAAAGTTGGAGTCATTAAAACTTGTTTTTCAACCAGTCCACAAATGTCTCGTTAACAAACTATAGTTTGGCCTCCCGGGTGGCGCAGTGGTTAAGGGCGCTGTACTGCAGCGCCAGCTGTGCCATCAGAGTCCCTGGGTTTGCGCCCAGTCTCTGTCGTAACCTGCCGCGACCGGGAGGTCCGTGGGGCGACGCACAATTGGCCTAGTGTCGTCCGGGATGCGCGCTGTGTTAAGAAGCAGTATGGCTGGTTGGGTTGTGTATCGGAGGATGGATGACTTTCAACCTTCGTCTCTCCCGAGCCCGTACGGGAGTTGTAGCGATGAGACAAGATAGTATCTACTACAACAATTGAATACCACGAAATTGGGGAGAAAAAAGGGGTAAACATTTTTTTTTAAAGTTGGTTAGGGCATCTACTTTGTGCATGACACAAGTGATTTTTCCTCCAATTGTTTAAAGACAGATTATTTCACTTATAATTCAGTATATCACAATTCCAGTGGGTCAGAAGTTTACATACACTAAGTTGACTGTGCCTTTAAACAGCTTGGAGAATTCCAGAAAATGATGTCATCACTTTAGAAGCTTCTGATGAGCAAATTGACATCATTTGAGTCAATTGGAGGTGTACCTGTGGATGTATTTCAAGGCCTACCTTCAAACTCGGTGCCTCTTTGCTTGACATCATGGGAAAATCAAAAGAAAATCAGCCAAGACCTCAGAAAAATAATTGTAGACCTCCACAAGTCTGGTTCATCCTTGGGAGCAATTTCCAAACGCCTGAAGGTACCACGTTCATCTGTACAAACAATAGTGCGCAAGTATGAACACCATGGGACCACGCAGCCGTCATACCGCTCAGGAAGACGTTGCGTTCTGTCTCTGCGAAAAGTGCCAATCAATCCCAGAACAACAGGAAAAGACCTTGTGAAGATGCTAGAGGAAACAGGTACACAATTATCTATATCCACAGTAAAACGAGTCCTATATCGACATAACCTGAAAGGCCGCTCAGCAAGGAAGAAGCCACTGCTCCAAAACCGCCATAAAAAAGCCAGACTACGGTTTGCAACTGCACATGGGGACAAAGATAATACTTTTTGGAGAAATGTTCTCTGGTCTGATGAAACAAAAATAGAACTGTTTGGCCATAATGACCATCGTTGTGTTTGGAGGAAAAAGGGGGAGGCTTGCAATCCAAAGAACACCATCCCAACCATGAAGCACGGGGGTGGCAGCATCATGTTACTGCATGAGGGACTGGTGCACTTCACAAAATAGATGGCATAAAATTATGTGGATATATTGAAGCAACATCTCAACACATCAGTCAGTTAAAGCTTAATCAGTTAAAACTTGGTCACAAATGGGTCTTCCAAATGGACAATGACCCCAAGCATACTTCCAAAGTTGTGGCAAAATGGCTTAAGGACAACACAATCAAGGTATTGGAGTGGCCATCACAAAGCCCTGACCTCAATCCTATAGAACATTTGTGGGCAGAACTGATAAAGCTTATGCGAGCAAGGAGACCTACAGACCTGACTCAGTTACACCAGCTCAGTCAGGAGGAATGGGCTACAATTCACCCAACTTATTGTAGGAAGCTTGTGGAAGGCTACCCGAAATGTTAGACCCAAGTTAAACCATTTAAAGGCAATGCTACCAAATGCTAATTGAGTGTATGTAAACTTCTGACCAACTGGGAATATGATGGAAAAAATTAAAGCTGAAATAAATAATTCTCTCTATTATCATTCTGACATGTCACATTCTTAAAATAAAGTGGTTATCCTCATTTTTACTAGGATTTAATTTCAGGAATTGTGAAAAAATTAGTTTAAATGTATTTGGCTAAGGTGTATGTAAACTTCCGACATCAACTGCAGCTAAGAAATTAATACTAAGTGTATTTTGTGTAGTAAACTGTTAGTAGTCCATGTGTCTCAAACTAATAATTTGGTCCTCCCCCTCAGAACTTAGCCTACTGTTCTGACTTGGTGGTGCACATGTAGCCTATAGACTGTTTTTAGAGAAATGAAATCATCGGATATTGTAAGAGCTTTCATTGGCTGCTTATATGCCCCCGTTATTTATCCTATGGTTCTGTCTTGGTGTACAGGGAGAATCGACTACATCCATCTTAATCAAAATCACGGCCTGCCTCTTATCCGCTCCTCTTTTCCTCATGCCATAGTTTTAACATCTCCATCGTTATATTGCTTATATTGGTATATCTCATTAGTATCTAATTCATCTTGAGGCAAAGTTGGAATGATGCATTTCATTGTTTTGCTTACTTTGTGTATTATAGTTAGATCGTGTGCTTTTCTCCACGGGGAGAGATACTATATAATGTTGTTGGGTCTGTGACCATGTTTGCCAGTGACAGTCTCTTCCCATTCAAATATTTATTTTCAACAGAAAGTTCAGTAATAGATCCATGTAATTCCAGCTGATATTGCGAGGGTTGTTTTGTTTGTACAGTGCCCTGTCTGTGTCTGTATATAGTCTATAAAAGTGGATCCTCGTGATTGTATTTTCCTTCCTTTTTAGACCACATTGGCCTAATAAAATACTTAAATTGATAGGGTAACCACGTCTCTCTCGTCTCTCTCTCCCTCTCTCTCGTCTCTCTCTCCCTCTCCCTCTCTCCACCTCTCTCTCTCTCTCTCTCCCTCTCTCCACAAAGTTAAGGCCTCAACATCTTGCTGAATTTATCTGAATTAACACCTATCTGAATTTCTGTCGGTGTCCATTTTGAAAGTGTGGAACGAATAAGCCTACCTCGTCGCAGCTCGTTCGCTTGCATTTGCTTATACTTAGAGCTTAGTGTTGGTGATATAAGAACAAACATTATGAATTTACTGAACATAAATGTAATCATGTTTGTGTATGGTTCAAAAGTCAAAACTCATGTCGGCATTTGTTATTATTGAAAGAGAATGCAGTTCGTATAGAGTGACACAAATTCATAAGGAGTCAGCAGAAACCATATTTATTTAAGCAAGTCAGCCATATCAGCTATTGTTTTTTTAAAAGGCTGTAAATGAGGCTGAATGAACTGTGTCGCTGCCAGACAAGGCTCCGCTGATAGCCAGGTGTAGTGGTGGTAAGAATTCACTACATGGTGCTGAAAAGAAAGCTCTGCTGTTGGGACAGCTTTATATAGGGCCTGACAATTTGTGGGCACCGTTTGTCACTGTCAATTAATGTATTGTTTGTGGTTGTGATGTGTAGTGGCTTTGCTGGCATCCATCTAAAAAAAAAAATGATAGAGACTGCCCCACCAAGATTGACATGCTAAAATTGCCACTGCTGCCTGGTGACATCACCAGGCGGGAAAATGGTTAATAGACCAACAAGAAAGAGAGTTCCAAACCTCTCTGCCAATAACAGCTAGTTTCCAGTTTTCCCCTCCCCCTCAGACCACACCCAGACAGTCATAGCAAAATTCTTCCTTGAGAAATTGCCCTTAGCTAAGAAGCTATTTTTGTTACATTTTTAAAACATTTTAATTGAAAACGATCACAGTAAGGCACTTAATTGTTACCCAGGAATGATTTGATATTGAGATTTTTTTTTAAAGAATCTGCATTGGACCTTTAAATAACCGGATGAATCAGGATAATATATAGACTAGCCATTCAGAAATATCTGACAGACGAGTAAAGATTGCATTCAGGACATTGATGACCAATGGTCTTGGTTGACCTGACAAGTCTGGCAATTGATGTAGACAATATATATATATATGTAGCTAGTGCTACTGCGCTGTGAGTCATATGGGTTGCGTCAGACATGCTACCCAGTTAGTACTGTAACTAAAACACCCAGTTATTACTGTAACTAAAACACCCAGTTATTACTGTAACTAAAACACCCAGTTATTACTGTAACTAAAACACCCATTTATTACTGTAACTAAAACACCCAGTTAGTACTGAAACTAAAACACCCAGTTATTACTGTAACTAAAACACCCAGTTATTACTGTAACTAAAACACCCAGTTAGTACTGTAACTAAAACACCCAGTTAGTACTGTAACTAAAACACCCAGTTAGTACTGTAACTAAAACACCCAGTTATTACTGTAACTAAAACACCCAGTTATTACTGTAACTAAAACACCCAGTTAGTACTGTAACTAAAACACCCAGTTATTACTGTAACTAAAACACCCAGTTATTACTGTAACTAAAACACCCAGTTATTACTGTAACTAAAACACCCAGTTAGTACTGTAACTAAAACACCCAGTTATTACTGTAACTAAAACACCCAGTTATTACTGTAACTAAAACACCCAGTTATTACTGTAACTAAAACACCCAGTTAGTACTGTAACTAAAACACCCAGTTAGTACTGTAACTAAAACACCCAGTTAGTACTGTAACTCTGAAACATCCATCATGCATCGTCATCAACAATTCTTCTAAGATCACTTTTTTTAGTGAGAGAGAGAGAGAGAGAGAGAGAGAGAGAGAGAGAGAGAGAGAGAGAGAGAGAGAGAGAGAGAGTGAGAGAGAGTGTGAGAGAGAGAGAGAGAGAGAGAGAGAGAGAGAGAGAGAGAGAGAGAGAGAGATAGACAGAGAGAAGGAGAGAGAGAGAGAAGGAGAGAGAGAGGGAGAAAGAGAGAGAGAGAACATTGTTTTATTAAGATCACATGATGTGGACTGTATATGATTTTCAGATTATATGCATGAAATATCTTCAAAATGTATTGAAACTTCTCTGACATTCTGCGATGAGCATCTATTGTCCAAGATGTACGCAGTAAGCTGCATCACTGAATGGATAAGGGTCATATTTGCATAAGGGTGTGTGTTCCTGAACCTGATGTTGAAAATCCTGCCTCGACCTGTGCTGCATATGCTTTCATGCTACCGTTGGACAGACTGAAGATCTTTTATTTGTTTCAAGAAGCTACTCAATTCCTCAACAGTCAGAAAAAAACAAGAAACATGTTGTATTGCCACACTTAATAAGGCGATAGTTTTATGCTCCTGGCCTTGCTCATCAATGCTGTTGCTTGCCCACAATAAAGTTCACTGGATGCTGGAATGTGTAAAGATTTGTCCCATGCCCTTAAAAGGAGGGTGTTTATGTGTATAATCATCATAACAATGCAGCTGAGAAAAAAATGATGAACACCGAGGAACATTTATAAATCAAGTTTATTTAACCTCTGCACTCAAAACCATTTACAAAAGAACATTATGTACAACTACGCCATTTCTTTTGACACATTTCACCTCTGTGCTGTCTTATCTTTGTCTTGAAAGAATGTATAGTGAGTGGGCCGAGTTATGGGGTGTATCAGGGAGTGTGTGTGTGTTTGTGTGTGAGTGTGTGTAATGAAATAGTAAATATACGTTTCCATTCCCCTTCACTTGGTTATAGTCACCATAGTGGAATAAGACATCTTTAAAAAATAATATTTGGTCTGAATTAAGATTGATACATTTTAATATGACTACATATTTTCAAGAGAGTAATTAGGGCATTTGAGTTGACAATATCCTTAAATATACTGTAGATCCATGTACTGTAGATCCATGTACTGTAGATCCATGTACTGTAGATCCATGTACTGTAGATCCATGTACTGTACATCCATGTACTGTACATCCATGTACTGTAGATCCATCTGAACAGCCATCTTTAAGATCGATTTTATTTGTCAACATAGTTATGTTGTTACTGCATTGTCCTTCTAAATTGTTTGAGATTAAAAGTACATTCCCCTTCACATAAAATAACATCTCCATCACCACCTATATTGTAATAAATAAACATCAATCCCAAGTTTAGCAGATGTGAGCTACAAACGCTGCTATAAGACACTGTATATCAAGATATACGAACATGCGATACTAATACCTAAAAATGCATTTTCAATATTAACATTACACAGTGGTTGTTATGGAATGCTCCAAATAGATTCTTAGATTGAGAGAACAAACCCAAATGCACACTGGGATTCATGTCAATAATGACCCTGAATGATCTCAACACAATGCCATGACTTTCACCAAACAGACAAATAGAGCAAATTCATTATGACAACAAGGAAACGTTCTTCACCCTAAAAACATTTGTAGAGACATGCCTTTTTTAAAATATATATATATATATAGTTGAAGTCGGAGGTTTACATACACTTAAGTTGGAGTCATTAAAACTCATTTCTCAGCCACTCCACACATTTCTTGTTAACAAAATATAGTTTTGGCAAGTCGGTTAGGACATCTACTGTGTGCATGACACAAGTCATTTTTCCAACAATTGTTTACAGACAGATTATTTCACTTTTACAGACAGATTATTTCATATTTCAATTCCAGTGGGTCAGAAGTTTACATACACTAAGTTGACTGTGCCTTTAAACAGCTTGGAAAATTCCAGAAAATTATGTCATAGCTTTAGAAGTTTCTGATAGGCTAATTGACATAATTTGAGTCAATTGGAGGTGTACCTGTGGATGTATTTCAAGGCCAACCTTCAAACTCAGTGCCTCTTTGCTTGACATCATAGGAAAATCAAAGGAAATCAGCCAAGACCCCAGAATTATTTTTTTAGACCTCCCACAAGTCTGGTTCATCCTTGGGAGCAATTTCCAAATGCCTAAAGGTACCACATTCATCTGTACAAACAATAGTACGCAAGTATCAACACTATGGGACCACGCAGCCATCATACCGCTCAGGAAGGAGACGCGTTCTGTCTCCTAGAGATGAACGTACTTTGGTGCGAAAGTGCAAATCAATCCCAGAACAACAGCAAAGGACCTTGTGAAGATGCTGGAGGAAACAGGTACAAAAGCGTCTATATCCACAATAAAACTTGTCCAATATCGACATAACCTGAAAGGCCACTCAGCAAGGAAGAAGCCACTGCTCCAAAACTGCCATGGAAAAAGCCAGACTACGGTTTGCAACTGCACATGGGGACAAAGATCATACTTTTTGGACAAATGTCCTCTGGTCTGATGAAACAAAAATAGAACTGTTTGGCCATAATGACCATCGTTATGTTTGGAGGAAAAAGGGGGAGGCTTGCAAGCCGAAGAACACCATCCCAACCATGAAGCACGGGGGTGGCAGCATCATGTTGTGGGGGCGCTTTGCTGCAGGAGGGACTGGTGCACTTCACAAAATAGATGGCATCATGGGGAAAGAAAATTATGTGGATATATTGAAGCAACATCTCAAGACATCTGTCAGGAAGTTAAAGCTTGGTCGTAAATGGGTCTTCCAAATGGACAATGACCCCAAGCATCCTTCCAATGTTGTGGCAAAATGGCTTAAGGACAACAAAGTCAAGATATTGGAGTGGCCATCACAAAGCCCTGACCTCAATCCTATAGACATTTTGTGTGCAGAACCGAAAAAGCATGTGCGAGCAAGGAGGCCTACAAACCTGACTCAGTTACACCAGCTCTGTCAGGATGAATGAGCCAAAATTCACCCAACTTACTGTGGGAAGCTTGCGGAAGGCTACCCAAAATGTTTTACCCAAGTTAAACAATTTAAAGGCCATGCTACCAAATACTAATTGAGTGTATGTAAACTTCTGACCCAATGGGAATGTCATGAAAGAAATAAAAGCTGAAATAAATCATTCTCTCTACTATTATTCTGACATTTCACATTCTTAAAATAAAGTGATTATCCTAACTGACTTAAGACAGGGAATTTTTACTAAGATTAAATGTCAGGAAATGTGAAAAACTGAGCTGAAATGTATTTGGCTGTGGTGTGTGTAAACCTCCGACTTCAACTGTATGTATATCTGTTACAAATGCAGAGCAGTGCAACCCAAGTCAAAACGTGGGTACAGTTGGTCCCTTTTTCATGGAGTCTTTCAAGGGCCTAGTTAGTATGTGCCAGAGCTGCACACATTGTTCTGCAAATGTTTTGTGCAGTAGCAGAGAACCTCACTGTTCTGTCTAAAATTGTCCAAAAGACCTATTGACGATGACATTTGGAGGACATGGAACTAGAAGCAACCAGATTCTTAGTAATAAATACTCAGGGAATCATTGTGATGTGGACATCTTCAATCCATACTGCTACAGTAGTTAGGCTGCTGTCCATATTGCATTTAGACATTTACAATGATCCAATGTATAGTGTCTCTAAAAGCATTAGTACAGACTATTAAACGATATTGTCCAGGCTTATGACTGGTGCCCCACACAGTCATTACATAATTGTGTCAGGTGTTGCCCTGATTGATCCATGCTCCACCTCTCCATTTCTACTCTGTCCATTGGCATGAACTGACTCCCTGGCCAGGGGAGAGACCAGGTGGACTCTGTTATTTCTGCTGGTGCTCTGGTAGACAGCCCCAGGGAGGGCTCTCATCTGGCCAGTGAAAGGGCTCCCTGGCAGAGACGTGCAGGGGGATGGGGAGTTGAGGTCAAACCCAGGCTCTAGGCGAGAGCCAGTCACTTTGCTGACACAGTGAGGGCTGGGGTTGACGGAGGACAGGGTCTGCTGACTTCCGTTCAGGTAGGAGGTATTGGTGGAGCCCAGGCGAGAGGAACGTTGGTTGTAGTAGGCATTCCAACCTTTCTGCTTCTTCTTCTGATGGCAGCGGCACTTAAGGATACGTATGAAGGCCTGCTTGAACTCTCGGCTGTAGCAGGGGTAGATGATGGGGTTCAGGCAGCTGTTGAAGTAGCCCAGCCAGAAGATCACCTTGAAGAACGTCTCCGAGGGACGCAGGTTGGCGTTGAACGACCCTGAGAGAGTACATGGTGAAAATAGGTTATCAATTAAGAGATATTATCGAAAAACAAATGTTATTATGCATTGCTTTTTTTATGACACATAACTTTACATTTGAAAAATGATTAAGCTGTGCTATGTACTGTTGTAGTAGATGTATCCAGAGACAATAATGTAAATGAGGAACCATCTCTTCAATCCATTCATTTTGATGATCAATAGATGGCAGTATTCAATAGAACCTCACAGAAAGCCAACGTACCAGCAGCTATCCACCGGCATTCTCCTCTCACTCCGCACCACTGATCGAGAGAGACGGAGAAAGGTGAAATATAAGCTTGCTTTCACCTTCCCAGACCTTTCAGATCAATGATCAGCGACGAAGGAGATGAGATGAGAATACGTTTTAGGGAGTGCAGGTTGGGGGTCTTTATTCAACTCTTTAGTACAGACAAATTGTCTGTCTGCTGGTATTTTTGAAGCGTCCTATTTTTTTCCGATTGGTGGGTGGAGATTGGAGATTGGTGGGTCTCCAACGCTTACAATGATGGCTACACAGTGATTCCAATGACTACCATCTTGGTGCTGATTCTATTATCTTGGCTGTTTCCTGTTTCGGATTGTCTTAGATGGAGAAAGATAAGATGACTCACTGACGGCACTAATCATTACTGTACTATGGTCGCCTTAACCACGGAGGTCAACTCTACCGACCTCACATCAGCCTTCACTGATTCTAAATAAGCTACTGAACCTTGAATGTTAAAGAATAAAAGCTGTAAAAACTGCAAATGTGGAAAAAGTTAAAGATAAGGTAGGATTTACAAGCAATCTCACATTCAATAAAGAAATCATTACAGTAAGCAATGCCACTACTGCGCTGGCATGAGATAGTATCAGTTTCAGAGAAGCACTTTCTGGAGTTTTATCTCTATCTTTACTGTCTCCAGCTCATAAACAAAGGTCACAGAGATCCGTCATCATTCCAAAGCCTTCCTAATTTTACAGGCGAACTAATCCCAGAGGCTTTCACTGCTGGGAGTCCACTGTTTTACTGCCCTTGCACTCCTCCCCTGTTGAACATCACATCCCCTTTTTTGGCCTTTTTGGACTCAGCATTGTGGGTACTCATCCACTTTGGTATGTCCTGCCACAGAAACCCTGGCTGTCACGTTATTGGATGAAAACCTGAAGAGAAAGATGTGGCATTCCATCCTGGTTCTCTCTTTAGACTCTGGGATGGAGAGATGTTTAACAAGCGTTATTACTGTGTTCTCATAATAGAACCATGGCTCTTAGAACCATCTAATTCAAGGACACATTTGTAATTTCTCAGCCTGGCCAGAGGAGAGACTGTGGTTACACTGTAGTCCTTTCCTGCAGTTAAATGACCTAGTGTCCCCATGGGTGTAATGTTATCAATAAAAACAATTATAAACATTTTTTTTTTTAAACGCCAGAAATCTGGTGTTTCTATGTCAAACGGTTTTTGTTATATTTCAGTCTTCTGTGACGTATATAAAGTGTAATGTTGGGATGCAAACTGACTACATTACAACTCTATATCTGACATGGTACAGGTGTCTTATTTTTTTAAGCCCTTAACTATGATTATTTTTTTTTTTAACCTTTATTTAACCTTAATTTAACTAGGCAAGTCAGTTAAGAACAAATTCTTATTATCAACGATGGCCTAACCCGGCCAAACCCTAACCCGGAGAACGCTGGGCCAATTGTGCGCCTCCCTATGGGACTCCCAATCATGGCCAGTTGCGATACAGCCTGGAATTGAACCAGGGCCTGTAGTGAAGCCTCTAGCACTGAGATGCAGTGCCTTCGACTGCTACACCAATCAGGAGCCCAAATGAGTGTGAGGTGACAACCTTTGTTTCAAAGTATATTTGTTTCAAACCAAGAAACACACTGTGTGACCCTGATTTAGCCCACTGCAGTAATGAATTATGTGCTTCTGGCTGGGTTTGTTTTCCAGTAAAACGTGTGTACAGTTCTCCAGCACAGTTCCATACACTGTAACCTCCTCAGCCCCGAACCTCCCTAGTCACATGAAGCCAACAACCCACTATACCGGGATTGGTGTCAATTCCATTTAAATTCTGCAAGTACACTGAAATTCCAATTCCAAATCTCTTCAATGCCTTTCAATGAGGGAAATTTGGAATTCGATTTTCGAATTGACTACAATTGAAATAGAATTAACCCAAACCCTGCACTATGTTCTGATAGTGCTCACTTGAGAAGATTTAGGATGCTCCTTCGTGCCGTGCAACTGTGGACTCCAGGGCAACCAATCACAGCTCTCTGCCCAATTTCTCTGTCCACAGTCTATCTAACCCAGTGATTTAATCACTAATTCACCACTTAATCTACTGGCAACGTCTTTCACACATCCAGAAACCAGATGCTTCCGGCTTTCTTATCTACTAATTGACCGAGTCCTTCTTGACGGCTGCTTAACGCTGGCTGACTATCGAGCCAAACAGAGGAAGGTAGTCGATGTTGCTCTACAGACGGAGTAAACAACAAAGCAAGGACTGCTGAAATACATTAGACGCTAAAGAGAGACGGCAGTTAAATGTAACACTGCCTGTATGAGGTCTTTAGGGGCGGCAGGGTAGCCTAGTGGTTGGAGCACAAGGTAAAAATCTGTCGTTCTGCCCCTGAACAAGGCAGTTAACCCACTGTTCCTAGGCTGTCATTGAAAATCAGAATTTGTTCTTAACTGACTTGCCTAGTTAAATAAAGGTTAAAAAAAATGCAGTACCCTGTGAGGCTGCAGGCTTTCAACACATCTGTTAAAGGAGCGGGGAGGAGAACTCAGGATAAAATGCCACAAACACCTCCATCTATAATTGTTTCTGGACTCATTTCACAATCTGTCGCCATAGAAATAATCCCAAACGGAATCTCTCAGTCCATGCCCTCTCCTGCCAATGAGGAGGCCATTAGAGGAACTGCATTGATGGCACGAGAAAATAACTGGCATTTAAAAAAAAATTAAGACAGAAGCATTGACTACAGATTCAACCAGGAGCAGATGGTATGTACAGGGAGGGGTTTATCTTTTGTTCTGGTTTTGGTTTCTTTTCTAAGACACACTTGACTATGATAGAGTAGGCTATGAATGACCCTGAGATCTACCTGGGAACTAAATACCCTCGGACCTCTCCTCACACACCTACGAATGGACAAAAGCATGGAGTCAAAGATCATGTCCAAAGCCATTTTTAAAGAGGGCCTAAGAGGTATGCTAGTCAGTGGGGCCCTACCGTATGAAGGCCCTGGCGTTCCAACTGCATTACTCTAGAACAGGTATTCACAAACAATGCCGTCGGGGGTACGCCAAATAAAAATGTGATTCACATTTAAAAAATAAAAATAATACAATTTTCTTTTTTAAATGTGCCTATACATTTGGGTGAGTTTTTTTCCCTCTCGCCTGAGGAGCCTCGTTTTCACTGCCAAAACATGTGAAATACAGGAGGCCTAGTCGAATAATTTAAGTCCAATCACATTAACCGTTATTCTCTCGCGGGAAACCTTGCGCAGACATTTACGAACGAAACATGACAATTTGAAAAATAAGACGGGGAGTTTTTTGAGCGAGAATTAAGACGACTTTCGAGTAGTAAGACCTGTATAAAAACAAAAGATACCATTAATAAGAAGGGTCTAGAAGAGTCTTATATGGTGAGCTACCGAGTGGCTAGGACAGGCAAGACCCATACTATTGTGGAGGACTTCATTCGTCCTGCTGCCGCGGACATGGCTGGGACAATGCTGGGGGGAAAGGACAGAGAAACTACACAGACAATGTCTTCAACAAACAACACTGTTTCACAATGCATCAGTGACATGGCAGGAGATGTTTTGAAACAATTACTGCTGCGAATTATATGCGTTACAGCTGGATGAGTCAACAGACGTGGCGGGCCTGGCACAGCTCCTGGTAAATGTCCGTTAGGTTTATGGGGGGTCAATTAAGGAAGACATCCTCTTCTGCAAATCACCGGAAACCAGGCCAACAGGAGAGGATATTTTTAAAGTACTGGATAGCTTTGTGACATCAAATGGACTTCGGTGGTCAAGATGTGTTGGTATCTATACTGAAGGTGCAAAGCCATGACAGGGAGACATAGTGGAGTGGTAACGCACGTGCTAGCAGTTGCTCCCGACGCAACATGGGTACACTGCAGCATCCACCGAGAGGCTCTTGATGCCAAGGGAATGCCTGACAGCTTGATGTTTTGGACACTACAGTGAAAATAGTTAACTTTGTTAAAGCAAGGCCCCTGAACTCTTATGTATTATCCGCATTATGCAATGATAGGCCAGTCGTGTGAGAAACTATCTGGGTGATGTTTTTTTCTCACCTGAATGATCTGAATCTAGGATTACAGGAACTCTCTGCAACTATATTCAATGTGCGGGACAAAATTGAGGCAATGATTAAGAAGTTGGAGCTCTTTGTCTGCATTAACAAGGACAACACACAGGTCTTTCCATCATAGCCTCATAGCCTTAACTATGATTATTTTGTGTGCAAATGAACTCAAGCTTACGGACAATGTCAAATATGATATAGCGAAGCACCTGAGTGAGTTGGGTGTGTAATTACACAGGATAGGGTTGCGTTCAGAGTATCCTGCCTTGGCAAATAGTGCTGTTAGGACACTGATGCCCTTTGAAACCACATACTAATGTGAGAGTGGATTCTCGGCCCTCACTAGCATGAAAACTAAATACAGGCACAGACTGTGTGTAGAAATGATTTAAGACTGAGACTCTCTCCAATACAACCCAACGTGGCATTGTTATATTCATCCTTTCAAGCACACCCTTCTCATTAACCTGTAGTGAGTTATTCACCACTTTTTGATGAACCGATAAGCTTTTATATGTAAGATGGCTAAATAAAGAGCAGAATTATTATATTATTATTATATTATTATTTGTGCCCTGGTCATATAAGAGCTCTTTGTCACTTCCCACGAGCCGGGTTGTAACAAAAGCTGACACTCATTCTTATGTTTAATAAATGTATCGTGTAGTGTGTGTGTGTGGCAGGCTTACAATGATGGCAAAAAAACAACATTTGAGAGTGCGCTGACCTTGGTACTAGAGGGGGTACAGCTGACCCTGGTGCTAGAGGGGGTACAGCTGGAGGCTGAATGTTTGAAGGGGTATGGGACTATACAAAGTTTGGGAACCACAGATCTAGAAGCATAAGGGACCCATCACCATCATATCATGCTCAAATTACAGCTCATTGGAGAATTTGGGTTGGTTAGTTAACTAGTCTGAAACCTTCTGGAATCATCTATTAAATATGGTGGGAATGCAATATTATTGTCCGTACACGCTTAGAAAAAAAATATGCTATATAGAACCTAAAAGGGTTCTTTGTGGTTTCCCCATAGGATAACCCTTAAAAATACGTTTTTTTTTTGTTCAAGGTAGTACCCTTTTGGTTACCAAAATTGTTCTACCTGGAACCCAAAAGGGTTCTACCTGGAACCCAAAATAGTTCTACCTGGAACCCAAAAGGGTTCTCCTAGTGGTCCAGCCAAAGAACCCTTATTGAACCCTTTTTCTAAGAGGTTATATATTCAACGTGTAACCTTGACAAAACAGTAAATATTGGTTACATAACATGGAAAGCGACAATCGAAGAGCAATATCTTTAGTATGTAATGTTTTGGGTTCATCTGGTGAGTTTTGTGATGAAAAAAGCAAAAAACTCTCAACTTCTATCTTGATTACCATCATCTGTGTTTGAACAGATGTTGTTTCCTGTTTTCCCCACAAAATGATCCTTCTATTGTTCACCACCTCCGCATGAGGACAAGGTGTAAGATACAGGCATACTAGATCACAGAGCACCATTGTTTGTGGTAATTACATTATGTTGGGTGATACAAACAAAACATGCCTTCGTTGGGTCAGTGCAGACAGCTTGAGAATTGCATAGTTTATACTGGCAGTGAAAAGTGGCGCTATCGTCAAACACAATCTGCAAAAGCTTTCAAAGAGATTATTTAAAATCCTGCCAGTTGCAATAGTCTGTCGAATGTGGACACCAAGAATATTTGACCCAGCTATTTTGATCCAATTTGTCTGAGAGAACGGCTACACACTAGGTTAACGACTAAAAACACATGAGTGAGTGCTTTGTAAGGACCCAATCATTTCCAATGAAAACACCATATATGCCAATTATTACAGTTTATATCTTGGGTTTTATTGGAGAATTGAGATAATACCTATTCTCAATCTCCATACCTCAAGTAAATAATAACTGAATATAATGTTCTGTAGATGATATATTCACTGATATACTGGTAGTCTGAAAGCATTGTGAGGGCAGAGAAAGCAAAGACGGAGCTATTCAGGGCTTATTGTTGCTCCCAGAATACATAACACATATATCAAACATCCTATTCCAAAACCCCGATAGGAGGGGGAAATTACAACCAGCGTCAGGAAAGCTGTAATCCTTCAAACCAATGACATTTTTATTATCTTAAAATGTCCCTGAGCCTCTCGGGGGAGGGTCCAACAGGGTTCCTATAGCGTATGGTACACACAAAGACACAACAGGGTTCCTATAGCGTATGGTACACACAAAGACACAACAGGGTTCCTATAGCGTATGGTACACACAAAGACACAACAGGGTTCCTATAGCGTATGGTACACACAAAGACACAACAGGGTTCCTATAGCGTATGGTACACACAAAGACACAACAGGGTTCCTATAGCGTATGGTACACACAAAGACACAACAGGGTTCGTATAGCATATGGTACACACAAAGACACAACAGGGTTCCTATAGCGTATGGTACACACAAAGACACAACAGGGTTCCTATAGCGTATGGTACACACAAAGACACAACAGGGTTCCTATAGCGTATGGTACACACAAAGACACAACAGGGTTCCTATAGCGTATGGTACACACAAAGACACAACAGGGTTCCTGTAGCATATGGTACACACAAAGACACAACAGGGTTCCTATAGCGTATGGTACACGCAAAGACACAACAGGGTTCCTATAGAGTATGGTACACACAAAGACACAACAGGGTTCCTATAGCGTATGGTACACACAAAGACACAACAGGGTTCCTATAGAGTATGGTACACACAAAGACACAACAGGGTTCCTATAGCATATGGTACACACAAAGACACAACAGGGTTCCGATAGCATATGGTACACACAAAGACACAACAGGGTTCCTATAGCGTATGGTACACACAAAGACACAACAGGGTTCCTATAGCGTATGGTACACACAAAGACACAACAGGGTTCCTATAGCGTATGGTACACACAAAGACACAACAGGGTTCCTATAGCGTATGGTACACACAAAGACACAACAGGGTTCCTATAGCGTATGGTACACACAAAGACACAACAGGGTTCCTATAGAGTATGGTACACACAAAGACACAACAGGGTTCCTATAGAGTATGGTACACACAAAGACACAACAGGGTTCCTATAGCGTATGGTACACACAAAGACACAACAGGGTTCGTATAGCGTATGGTACACACAAAGACACAACAGGGTTCCTATAGCGTATGGTACACACAAAGACACAACAGGGTTCCTATAGCGTATGGTACACGCAAAGACACAACAGGGTTCCTATAGCGTATGGTACACGCAAAGACACAACAGGGTTCCTATAGCGTATGGTACACACAAAGACACAACAGGGTTCCTATAGAGTATGGTACACACAAAGACACGGACAAACGGCAGACTAATTCGGTTACTACCCAAAGCATTGTCTTAATTGTGCCACATCAATTTACTCTGTGTGAATCTTCACTGGCTGTCACCACCTCTACACATTGCTTCCACTTCCATGGTGTGGCCAGGCTAGGTGACTGCTGTGCCTCAATGCATACACGTCTCCATCTCTGTCACCCACACAGCCTTATGGTCCATATTGCACCCAAACTAAAGGGAGCCATGATTGGACATTAACACTGGGTAATGTCAGCAGTTCCAAATAACCTGCTTATCGCCACAACACTGATAATTTCTGTCATCTCAAGCACGGTGAGGACTGATCGATATCAAGCTTGAAAAAGGAGAATTCAGGATTTATTTATGTGATGAACAAACTGGTTTAGTATGATCATAATTGATGCTTTTTGTAGCTATAGTCTCCTGCCTTGTGATATAGGGCTATTGATGTTTTTTGTAGCTATTTATATAGTCTCCTGCCTAGTGATATAGGGCTATTGATGTTTTTTGTAGCTATAGTCTCCTGCCTAGTGATATAGGGCTATTGATGTTTTTTGTAGCTATAGTCTCCTGCCTTGTGATATAGGGCTATTGATGTTTTTTGTAGCTATTTATATAGTCTCCTGCCTAGTGATATAGGGCTATTGATGTTTTTTGTAGCTATAGTCTCCTGCCTAGTGATATAGGGCTATTGATGTTTTTTGTAGCTATAGTCTCCTGCCTTGTGATATAGGGCTATTGATGTTTTTTGTAGCTATTTATATAGTCTCCTGCCTAGTGGTATAGGGCTATTGATGTTTTTTGTAGATATTTATATAGTCTCCTGCCTAGTGATATAGGGCTATTGATGTTTTTTGTAGATATTTATATAGTCTCCTGCCTAGTGATATAGGGCTATTGATGTTTTTTGTAGCTATTTATATAGTCTCCTGCCTAGTGATATAGGGCTATTGATGTTTTTTGTAGCTATTTATAGTCTCCTGCCTAGTGATATAGGGCTATTGATGTTTTTTGTAGATATTTATATAGTCTCCTGCCTAGTGATATAGGGCTATTGATGTTTTTTGTAGCTATTTATATAGTCTCCTGCCTAGTGATATAGGGCTATTGATGTTTTTTTGTAGCTATAGTCTCCTGCCTTGTGATATAGAGCTATTGATGTTTTTTGTAGATATTTATATAGTCTCCTGCCTAGTGATATAGGGCTATTGATGTTTTTTTGTAGATATTTGTATAGTCTCCTGCCTTGTGATATAGGGCTATTGATGTTTTTTGTAGCTTTTTATATAGTCTCCTGCCTTGTGATATAGGGCTATTGATGTTTTTTGTAGCTATAGTCTCCTGCCTAGTGATATAGGGCTATTGATGTTTTTTGTAGATATTTATATAGTCTCCTGCCTAGTGATATAGGGCTATTGATGTTTTTTGTAGATATTTGTATAGTCTTCTGCCTAGTGGTATAGGGCTATTGATGCTTTTGCTTTAGTGCTTTATTTGTAATCCCATTAGGTTTTGCTGAAGCAGCAGCTATTCATCCGGCGGTCATCACAAAAACATAAAACATGTCGAGTAGCAGAAACTCTCATACACCGACAGACAAGAACAGTCACACACATGTAAAATACAATATATACAAACAGTACAACTAAAGGATAATGTATGTGTAGATTGTGTGTGTTAGAATGTGACAGTGTGTCTGGTTGTGTGTGTGTGTGTGTGTGTGTGTGTGTGTGTGTGTGTGTGTCATTTCTTTACAAAATGTAAATGAAAAATTGCCCGTTTCTGGTGCCACTGACTAGAAAATATGGCAAGTTAATTCATGGAAAAGTTAATACCCCTTTCCCACATAATAAAAGGAAGTTAATACCCTACATGTTTTGGCATGGGTACATACTGCTTCTTGTTAAATCCTTATTATGAAAACTCTATACTGTTGGCATACTGTATGTGAAAAAAATGATTATGTGTGTGTGTGTGTGTGTGTGTGTGTGTCAGAGAGAGGGAGAGAGGGAGGGAGAAAGTGTTTTTGTCTGTGTGTATATCTGCTTGAGTGCTTAAGTGTTTATACAGTGCATTCGGGAAAGTACTCAGACCCCTTGACTTTTTCCACATTTTGTTAGGTTACAGCCTTCTTCTAAAATGGATTCAAATTCATTTTTTTCCTCAACAATGTACACACAATACTCCATAACGACAGAGTGAAAACAGGTTTGTGATTTTTTTTGCTAATTTACAACATAAAATAAAATAAAAAAAACTTATTTAGGTATTCAGACCCTTTGCTATGAGACTGTAAATTGAGCTCAGTTGCATCCTGTGTCCATTGATCATCCCTGAGATGTTTCTACAACTTGATTGGAGTCCACCTGTCGTAAATTCAATTGATTGGACATGATTTGCAAAGGCACAAACCTGACTATATAAGGTCCCACAGTTGACAGGGTATGTCAGAGCGAAACAAAACTATGAGGTCGAAGGATTTGAGCTCAGAGACAGGATTGTGTCGAGGCACAGATCTGGAAAAGGGTACCAAACCATTTCTGCAGCACTGAAGGTCCCAAAGAACACAGTGGCCTCCATCATTTTTAAATGGAAGAAGTTAGGAACCACCAAGACTCTTCCTAGAGCTGGCTGCCCGGCCAAACTGAGCAATCTGGGGAGAAGGGCCTTGGTCAGAGAGGTGACCAAGAACCCGATGGTCACTCTAACAAAGCTCCAGAGTTCCTCTGTGGACAACGACCCTAAGCACACAGCCATGATGACACAGGAGTGGCTTCAGGACAAGTCTCTGAATGTCCTTGAGGAGCCCAGACTTGAACCTGATCGAACATCTCTGGAGAGACCTGAAAATAGCTGTGCAGCGATGCTCTCCATCCAACCTGACAGAGCTGGAGAGGATCTGCAGAGAAGAATGGGAGAAACTCCCCAAATACCGGTGTGCCAAGCTTGTAGTGTCGTACACAAGAAGACTCACGGCTGTAATCACTGCCAAAGGTGCTTCAACAAAATACTGAGGAAAGGGTCTGAATACTTACGTAAATTTCATATTTCAGGTTAAAACATTTTTTTGTCAACATTTCTAAAAACCTGTTTTTGCTTTGTCATTATAGGGTTATTATATAGGTTTGTAGATTGATGAGGGGAAAAAAACATTTCATCCATTTTAGAACAAGGCTGTAATGTAATAAAATGTGGAAAAAGTCACGGGGTCTGAATACTTTCCAAATGCTCTGTATACTTGCATTGGAGGACACTAGCAGAGAATAGGCTGTTCGGTTAGATGCTGTCCTGTCATGTCACACACACACGCACGCAAACATACGCACACATTCAAGGTTTATTTGAAAAACAACATGTATGCGTGCAGTGTCATACCTATCTAACAGGTATGTGGTTCAATTTAACCCAATAGAACTAGTGAGAAATTGTGACACAAAAAAAAAAAAATCCAAACCTACCGATGGGCAGCACGAGGAAGAATGGCAGCCAGCAGAGAATAAACATGCCTACCACCACACCCAGAGTTTTAGCAGCTTTCTTCTCTCGGGAGAATTTGAGCAGTTTCACCGTTAGTGTGCTCCGCGCCTGGCCTTTGCCCGTGACGCAGTATTCTTGCAGCTGTGCGTTTTTGCAGTGGATCCTGAGCGTGAGCTCATTCGAGTCCATGCGTTCTTTCATGACCCCCGCCTCCAAGTTCTTAGTGGTCCGTTTGGCAACTACATAAACCTGGCAGTACATGCACAGGATGACAGCCAGAGGTATGTAAAATGAACCCAGGGAGGAGAAGAGTGCGTAAAAGGGCTCTTCGGTGATGGGGCAAACGGTGTCATCATTTGAGGGTGGTTGTTTCCACCCTAGTAGAGGTCCGATGGAGATGACAGTGGCGAGAACCCACACACCGAGCATGGCCAAAATGGCTCTTTTCTCCGTTACTATACAGGGGTACTGCAGTGGGTAGCGCACGCCTATATAACGGTCTATGGATATTACGCACAGGCTCATGATGGAGGCCGTGCAACATAACACGTCCACTGCTGCCCAGATGTCACAGAAGATCCTCCCGAATACCCAGTAGTCGAGAATCTCCAGTGTTGCGGACACGGGCAGAACTGTGGTACCCAGTAACAGGTCTGCAATTGCTAGGTTGATAATGAAATAGTTCGTTGGGATACGCAGGTGTCTGTTGCACACAACGGAAAGTATTACGAGTATGTTGCCCACGATTGCGAACAAAATGAAAGCGCCCAGAACCATACCAACTGACACGGCTCGGGTAAGGTCCAGAGGATTCGTGTCTGTGTAATTCGCTGTGGTCAAATTGGTATTATTTGCAGACAACGGTCCTGGTGTCTCTGCGTACAGCTCAGAGGACCCGTTACTCCAGAAGTTGGCATCATTAGCAGTATCAAAACTCATGTTGATGACCCAGTTCCTCCATACCAGATAAGTGTAAATCCATGGATCAACACAAATACATTGTTAATTTTGTTAAATCACCAGTATTCTTCATTTAAAGTGGCTTTGGAAATTAAAACAATTACTAAGAATGAGCGCAAAACTGATCGAAAAAGCGCAATGACCTTCTATGGTGTGGTTCCATAATCCCCTGATGTTTTCCGGAAAACTTAAATTTCATAACACAAGATTATATCACTTTAACCAGCTGCTGCAGTCGTCGTGACTGTCGCCTCTCACTCCGTTCCCTCTTCTCTACTCTGCAGCGTTGCCACCGTGGTGATACAAGCTGTCTAAACGCAGCAACACCACCAACTGACCCCTCCCGCATCCATGTTCACAATATGCAACCTTTCCTCCCCTTTATTCACTGACCTAAACATATTGGCACTGGAAGTCATCCGACATGCCCTCACAAAAATGTTTCCAGGACTGACCAATACGGGAATCCTGAAACTGAGAAGCACGTGGCTATATCAACCAGTAATTTAAATCACAGGCATATGCAATAGCATGTGCCATCAACACGCCAATTATTATATGATATATCTATGGTGCTTTCAAGACAAGTGGGAGGTCGGAGATTTCCAAGTTCCCAGTTGTTTTGAATGCTGCATTAAAACTCTACGCAGTATGTGTCAAGGCCAACGCAACAACAACAATAAATTGTTGCATTGCTATAGTAAGGACTACAAATCAAATCACTAACCTGAAGGCCTACTGGTGATTACACATATGATATACAGTGAGTGTACAAAACATTAGGAAGACCTTCCTAATATTGAGTTGCACCCTATTTTACCCTACCTTACTTTACAAGGTGTCGAAAGCGTTCCACAGGGGATGCTGGCCCATATTGTCTCCAATGTTTCCCACAGTTGTGTGAAGTTGGCTGGATGTCCTTTGGGTGGTGGACCATTCTTAACACACAAACAAACTGTTGAGCGTGAAAAACCCAGCAGTTCTTGACACAAACCATTGCGCCTGTCACCTACTATCATACCCTGTGCAAAGGCACTTAAATCTGTTGTTTTGCCCATTCACCCTTTGAATGGCACACACACACACAATCGTGTCTCAATTGTCTCAAGGCTTAACAATCCTTCTTTAATCTGTCTCCTCCTCTTCTGATTGAAGTGGATTTAACACGTGACATCAATAAGGGATGATAGCTTTCACCTGGATTCACCTGGTCAGTTTATGTCATGGAAAGAGCTGCAGTTCCTAATGTTTTCTACACTCAGTGTAGTCATTGTCTCATAATTAGGCTACAATCTACACAAATTTAATGCACAATTGATTGTGATTACATAATTTAGACTACATTTTGGATATCTTTTAGGGACCATCACGCACAGCCTACACCTGAAAGTTAGACCTTAATAATCATTCAAACTACTTTCTGTTTAGTGTTGGGGAATCTACTCTGAAAATATACGTTTACTAAACTACCAACTACTTTACACTGGAATAATTAAAGCTACACTAAAGCTAACCTTAATGAGAAAAATATTGTTTACTTAACTCAAGTTACTTCTAAAAATTATTTCACTAAATCCAAAACTACTGTGTGATACATTATATCTACATCTGAAATGTCATAGACTACAAATTGCAAGAACAGATCAGTCTGGAGTCAGATGTTAACAGCAAGAACAGATCATTCTGGAGTCAGATGTTAACAGCAAGAACAGATCACTCTGGAGTCAGATGTTAACAGCAAGAACAGATCACTCTGGAGTCAGATGTTAACAGCAAGAACAGATCATTCTGGAGTCAGATGTTAACAGCAAGAACAGATCAGTCTGGAGTCAGATGTTAACAGCAAGAATAGATCACTCTGGAGTCAGATGTTAACAGCAAGAACAGATCACTCTGGAGTCAGATGTTAACAGCAAGAACAGATCAGTCTGGAGTCAGATGTTAACAGCAAGAATAGATCACTCTGGAGTCAGATGTTAACAGCAAGAACAGATCACTCTGGAGTCAGATGTTAACAGCAAGAACAGATCACTCTGGAGTCAGATGTTAACAGCAAGAACAGATCAGTCTGGAGTCAGATGTTAACAGCAAGAACAGATCACTCTGGAGTCAGATGTTAACAGCAAGAACAGATCACTCTGGAGTCAGATGTTAACAGCAAGAACAGATCACTCTGTAGTCAGATGTTAACGGCAAGAACAGATCACTCTGGAGTCAGATGTTAACAGCAAGAACAGATCACTCTGGAGTCAGATGTTAATAGCAAGAACAGATCACTCTGAAGTCAGATGTTAACAGCAAGAACAGATCACTCTGGAGTCAGATGTTAACAGCAAGAACAGATCACTCTGAAGTCAGATGTTAACAGCAAGAACAGATCACTCTGAAGTCAGATGTTAACAGCAAGAACAGATCAGTCTGGAGTCAGATGTTAACAGCAAGAACAGATCACTCTGGAGTCAGATGTTAACAGCAAGAACAGATCACTCTGGAGTCAGATGTTAACAGCAAGAACAGATCAGTCTGGAGTCAGATGTTAACAGCAAGAACAGATCACTCTGAAGTCAGATGTTAACAGCAAGAACAGATCACTCTGAAGTCAGATGTTAACAGCAAGAACAGATCAGTCTGGAGTCAGATGTTAACAGCAAGAACAGATCAGTCTGGAGTCAGATGTTAACAGCAAGAACAGATCACTCTGGAGTCAGATGTTAACAGCAAGAACAGATCAGTCTGGAGTCAGATGTTAACAGCGAGAACAGATCAGTCTGGAGTCAGATGTTCATAGAATGTGCAATCTAGCTTATTAAATACAAACACAGT